>NC_092128.1:174696422-174996422 GCF_043159975.1 Macaca nemestrina | reverse complement strand
AGCAGGGAATGAAGAAGAGGCAGAGCGGTCACTGGCAAAGGCAGTGAGTTTGGTTTAGAACACATTATAGGTTAAACTGTGTCTCCCATAAGGATATGTTGAAGGCCTAACCCCCAGGACCTCAGAATGTGACCTTATTTGAAGACAGGGTCATTGCAGATGTAATTAGTCAAGATAAGATCATAGTGGAGTAGGATGGGTCCCTAATCCCATAGAGCTGGTGTCTTTACAAGAAGAGGAAACACAGACACACACACGGAGCAAAGGTCACACGAATTTGCAGGCAGAAACTGGAGTGATGCATCTCCAAGCCAAAGCAGGCCAAAGACTGCAGGCAACCACCAAAGCTAGGAAGAAAAGAAGATTCTCCTCCCCCACAGCATACAGGGAGAGCATGGCTCTGCCAACGCCTTGATTTCATACTTCTGGCCTCCAGAACTGTGAGACAATAAATTTCTATTGTTTGACGCCGCCCAGTTTATGGTACTTTGTTATGGCAGCGCAGGAAACTAATGCAGAACGTAAAAAGGGAAGATCTAAGTAAAATTAGTGCAGCGGGAAGTCGTTGCCCGCCTCGACTTTTTAAATCATTTCCTCCATGGCACCAAGTGCAGAATGAGCTTTTCCCCTTTTGTACTCATAAATCTACCGAGAACAGTGGAACAGGGTGGGAACTTAAGAGCAGCTTATCATCATTCAGTCTCCACAATAACATACATTATAAGTGTTTGTAACGTTACACCATAAAAGAGAATAAGCTCACAGACGGTGTTCCCTAAGAGGAGCCCAACAAACGATTTAGGCAGATCGATCGGATGCTTTGTGGATATCAAAACTTTGCTTTCATATCAGTCTTTCTTCTAGCATCAATAGACACTGCCCTTTCTCTCAAACTTCTCAAATTCGTTCCAAGCAGAGCTTGGCCTGACATTAATCATCCTCTCTCTTTACACTTTCAGAAGCTCGGACCCCACTCCCGCCCTGTTCCACCCCACCCCACAACAAAGCTCAATGCAGGGCCTCTCCATAGAGGTAAAAGACGGGAGAGGCCTCTAGAGTCGAGACGAAAAGTGAGCTGCAAAACACATACTCAGTCCACCTATTTTTGCCCTAATAAAAAACCCACAGCCAGGCGCAATGGCTCACGCTTGTAATCCCAGCACTTTGGGAGGCTGAGGCGGGCAGATCACTTGACGCCAGGAGTTCGAGACCAGCCTGGCCAACAAGGTGAAACCCTGTCTCTACTAAAAATACAAAAAATTAGCCAGGCATGGTGGCAGGCACCTGTAGTCCCAGCTACTGGGGAGGCTGAGGCAAGAGAATCACTTGAACCTGGGAGGCGGAGGTTGCAGTGAGCTGAGATCATGCCATTGCACTTCAGCCTGGGCAACAAGAGCGAAACTATATCTCAAAAGTAAATAAATAAATAAATGCCCACAAAGTATAAAGCTTGTCCTAATAACCACAAAACATAAAATGGTTTTGCCAGGTGGGGTTTCACTACAGAGCATAGGGATGAAAAAATAAGACTGAGAAATACTGCCCTGTGTGGCTCACCTCTCGGCCTTCTCCTGGAAGCCAGACCAGCTGGCGGTCTTGCACCTCAAGTCTGTTTCCAGAGTCTAAGGTCTTCCTTAACAGAATGTCAGCATAACTGTCGCTTCTCTGCAATGCATCCCTACTCCACGTAGCCTCCCTCTTTCTCTCTCCAAGAGAACTGTCAGTGAACCATAAGCCCAAGTACACTTAGCAATGATGAGCATCCCGGGACAGGGGAGGAGGTGAGCATCTCAGAAAGATAGAACATGGTGGAACAGAGGCAATGAAGCTCCCTGAAGGTCCAGGCAGCACTCTCCACCCAAAGCCCATGGAGCATCAATGCCCAGGGCAGTCTATCTCTTAGCCCTGACCACCCCACCTCCTTCACTGTCCTCTTGGCCTTTGCCTGTCTCTTGCTCTTTGCTTCCAGGATCCAAAGACCTTTTTGCGGCTAATGAGATGGGATAAGAAAAACAATAACATGGTGTTACGGGTCAATTCTGTCCCCCTAAAAGATGCTGGAGTCCTAACTCCCAGCATCCGTGAATGTGACCTTATTTGGAAATAGAGTCTTTGCAGATGACCCAGTTAAGATGAGGTCATTACGGTGGGCCCTAATCCAACATGACCGTGTCTTTATTAAATGGAAAATGTGAACAAGAGGCAGACATGCACAGAGGGAAGATGACGTGAAGATGCAGGGAGGATGCCCTTCAAGCCAGGAATGCCTGGGGCTATCAGAGGCTGGAAGAGAGGCCTGGAAAGAACATTTCCTTGCAGCCCTCGGAGGGAACCAGCTCACCTTGATCTTAGACTTCTGGTCTCCAGAATGAGGCAATATATTTTCACTGTTTAAGCCACACAGTTTTTTGTTGTTGTTGTTATTGCTTTTTTGTTTTGGTTTTTTTGAGACAGGGTCTTGCTCTGTCACCCCAGCTACAGTGAGTGGTGCGATCTCAGCTCACCGCAGCCTCTACCTCCTAGGCTCAAGTGATCCTCCCATTTCAGCCTCCCAAAAGTAGCTGGGACTACAGCCCTTCGCCACCACTTCTGGGTAATTTTCGTATTTTTGTAGACACAGGGTCTCCCCATGTTACCCAGGCTTGTCTCAAACCCCTGAGCTCAAGCAATCTGCCTGCCTTGGCCTCCCAAAGTGCTGGGATTATAGGTGTGAGCCACTGCGCCTGGCCCTGAGCCACACAGTTTGTAGTACTTTGTTACGGCCCCAGGCAACTAATGCACATGACATCAAGCTACTAGCAACAGCATTTTTTAGTTGATCACTTTAAGAGTGTTCCTAAAGAGTGAACATTTTAAGAGCTACAGAGAATAATCTTTTGGGTTCACACAAATCATATGCAAAGTAACACAAGTCATGTGTCAATATCCAACAAACAATATAAAGAGCTTTATGACCGGCCGGGCGCGGTGGCTCAAGCCTGTAATCCCAGCACTTTGGGAGGCCGAGACGGGTGGATCACGAGGTCAGGAGATCGAGACCATCCTGGTAAACACAGTGAAACCCCGTCTCTACTAAAACTACAAAAAACTAGCCGGGCGAGGTGGCGGGCGCCTGTAGTCCCAGCTACTCGGGAGGCTGAGGCAGGAGAATGGCGTGAACCCGGGAGGCGGAGCTTGCAGTGAGCTGAGATCAGGCCACTGCACTCCAGCCTGGGCGACAGAGCGAGACTCCGTCTCAAAAAAAAAAAAAAAAAAAAAGAGCTTTATGGACCATCCTAATAATTTCATACATCTATATGTGTCCATGAAGAAATTCTAATAGGAACTTGGAACACCTTCTTCTTTTGAGGGTGTTTTGTAGAAATAGGCCAGGGAAACCAAGACAGCACTATAGGGAAAACATTTTCTTGTTTGTTTGTTTGTTTTTCTTGACCCAACATGGAATGAGACAGCAAACAACACCATACGAGTCAGGAATCCAATGAGTATTATTGATTTCCTTACTCAAGGAGGACATTGTTTGCAGGTATCGTGGTATCTGGACAGAATGTGATTCGTGACAGAACAGAGTTTAGTGAGGCAAGAAGTGAGAGAGAGAAACCCCAGGCTCCTACCCAGAGGAGAACGTTACTGAAGAGGGGGATCCCATGAGACAGTGGTCTCGTGAATCAGGTGAAGTTTCCCAGCGAGATTCCTGAAACTGACCTCAGCTTCTGGGACACTCAGCAAATGGAGGTGTATGAAGAGTGTGTTCGTTGGCCAGGGCTGCCGTAACAAAGGATTATAGACTGGGCAGCTCCAACAACGGGAACTGTATTTTCTCGCAGGTCTGGATGCCCCGAGTCTGAGATCAAAGTGTCAGCAGGGTCGTTTCTTCCTGAGGCCCTTCTCCTGGGCGTGCAGATGGCCACCTTCTCACTGTGCCTTCGCACAGTCTCTCTCTGTATGTGCGCACGTCTGTGTCCAAATTTCCTCTTCTTCTAGGGACACCAGGTATATTGGATTAAGGCCCATCCAGATAACCTCATTGCACCTTAATCACCCCTTTATGATCCTATCTCCAAATGCAGTCGCCTTCTGAGATACTGGGGGTTAGGACTTCAACGTATGAGTTTGGGGTTGGGGGTCACAATTCAGCCCACAGCAAACACCCTGACAGATATAAGACTTGTCAGGTTCAAGGTAATGCCCTCCTTCACACTGACCCTCCACCAGGGGTGCTCAGGATGACAAGAGCTCAGCAACCACCGCGAAACACACAGCAGCTCACTGGCCCTTTCGGATGCAGAAGCCACACTGGGCAACTCTATTTAAAAGGTTGCTTCGGCCTGAGCACCAGTGAGGCACGGCCCACCCAGCTGTTTGTGAGAAATCAGAAGTTACTTTCCTAATGCTGAAATTTTCCTCTGTCACACAGAGACGGATGGGCCTCTCCGATTACACACAGAGAAAGCCAAAACCACCACGTACCATTCCCAGAAAAGAAAATAGAAAAAAATCTCTGTTCCAAGGCTGGTTTTTCGTTCTCTCCACTTGCATGTAATTGTCACAGGCCCGTTATTAAATTGTCACACCCTTTCCCCACCCAAGGAAGGAACAGGGCTGATAAGCAATCAGCACTTTGGGGGGAATTTTCTCTTCGAATTTGCAGACCCGAGTCTCTGGGACTCTAGTTTAACAGCTGCTTCGGCTCTTAACACACAGGAAGTCTGAGAGCCCTGGGCCCCTGCGGCAGGTTGAATGATGACTCAGGAGACACAAAGTTCACAGGTCTCGTGAAGGGCATTTCCCCAAGACCCTAATTGTTACATATGCCAGAGCATGGCTTGTGTCTCCTGGGCCTTGAGTGACATAAACACACTGAATTTATTTATCATCCAAATTCTTCATCTTGCTTCTCTTTCTCTTACAGAACAAGCAACAAAGCAGACTTTGCCAAAGAAAGAGACCAGGACTGATTCTGCAGATTTTTACCTGAGATTCGCTAAAATCCTGGGACACTTAATCAGTCACTGTTGGAAGAAACATGGACTTTTCCACTGTAATAGCATGAGTTCCGTGTTTGTGATTCACAGCTTAGCTCCCACTCCAGGAGGCAGGCTCCACCGGGGCAGATTTGATTCTTGAGCCTGTTCACAGTGCACTTGGTGCCTCAGACAAAAGCACCCAATGGAGGGGGCCATTTGGGGGGAAAAATCCAGACCCCACTTGGCTTGCCAACTCTGTGCCCTAGAGCAAAGGATACATTTTCCTCCCGAAATGCTGTCTGTTTGCTAAACCATGCACCTTGCAGCTGCATCCATTCAAACAGGAAGCCTTTGTCCAACTGGGCTGCCCAGAGGGGATGCCTTTTCTAATTGGCCCACTTGAGGATGTGCTTTTTTTTAATTGGTTGACCCAGAGGGGATGTCTTTTTCTAATTGGTTTGGCAAGGCACAGCTTTTCCAATGTGTACAAAAGCCCATACAGGTTATCAGCAGCTCTGCATAAAAAGGGCCATCACTAAGTGTTTGAATGAAAAAACAAACGATCATCTCCAAGTAAAGGTACCATTTGTGTTATTTTTTAAGCTAGTTACAACTGGGCAATTTCCCTAGCAGTGAGTATTCTGACATCACAGTACACCTGGCAAATGGCTTGAGATGCAGAATTCTGAGTCTAAAAATGGATTTTACGAAAATGGAAAGAGCGTTCCATGAGTGTAGAGGGAATGATCTGGAAAAAGGAGAAGTCATCAGCTATTTTCTCCTTTCTCTTTTCTTTCTTCCTTTCCCTTCCCCTAGGCCCTGGGATGACCTTCCTTTCCACAACACAGAGGTTTTAGACATGCTTTCTTTCAAATTTGACATTTAATACTTTAAACTCCAAAATTAGCTCTAATTCAAGAAGCATTCCTGTCCCACAGGCAACAGGAAGCAATCAATATTCTATTCTCACACCAGAGGGACAACTGGCAGCCAAAAGCAGTTGAAAAGGTACAAAAAAAACGCAGCCTTGGGGAAGAAGGGAGAAACCACAGGAATTGGAAACCCAGAAATTTTTGCAATAAGAATCCAAGACAAAATTCTCAACCCAGTCCCAGAATCCAAAGGGGCCTTAGATCACGCTGGAAATGACAGAACTTCTAGCAAAGGGTCAGTGAAAAAATGCAGCAAGCTATCCCCAAAAACACAAACATGGGAGAAAGTGTAACCCTTAAAGGCAATAACATGTTTTCCTGAGTGTTGAGGCAAGAGTTGCCTACCCGATCAAAACCACGAGAATTAAATTGTCCCACAAACTTTCTCAAACCATACTAATCTGGTAACTCGTGGAGGATCATCTATCAATAGTATTCTTTCTTCCACTGTCAAAATGATTCTCTGCTGTTAAAGGACACTCAGTGGCAAAAAGGTGACAAGGAGGTAAGGTCAGTAAGGATTCCAGTATCACACTTCTACCACGATGTCATCAATCCCAGAAATATAAGCAGACCCAATAATACCCATGTTGGGGCTCAGGACACACCAACCACCCCGAAACATGACTATAGGAGACCAGAACATGACACTCCAATTATAATTATTTGGCATAGTTTGAGCTGGTTATCCTGAGAAACTGCAAACATAGAAGTAGCTCTGAAAAGCTGTTCTTTTGCAAATAATAATAATAATATCTATAAAGAAATAATATCTATAAAAAAAATTTGTGTATCAGGAAGAGAGTTGCTCCAGGTAACTTTTATTACCTGGAAGACTTTTATCTGCATAACAAGGCAACCTTTATTCACCACCATACATTCCTTCCCCTCATCCTCCCATAACGCATCGCCACCACCCCCAAAGCCTCAAGCCCCTATTCTTTTCTGTAGCTCAGGATGCTGTAGAAGCTTCCATGACCTGGCCCTTCTTGGAGTCTCATATTCTGTGGGACTCCCATGCATACGGTGTCCCTAAATGTGGTTTTCCTCCTTCTACTCTGTCTTATGTCAGTTTAATCTGTAGCCCAACCAAAGACATAGAAAGGTGGAGGGAAGACATTTTCCCTCCCCTACATCCAGAAAGAGCAGAAAGTGAAACACAGGAGGAGGCAGGGAAGCCAGGAATAGTGAGAAGCCTTGAGGCAGGGGGCAGGGTGAATGGCAGGATGCTCCCTAGGAAGCACAGAAGCTGCCAAGAAAAGGAGGTCCAAGGCAGAGGTGGGCAAGAGGGAAGTGGAATCCCAGGAATGCAGACCTCCGGAGAGGCATTCCGGTCCTCAGGGAGGTGTTGACGGAAGAGGCGCCCCCATCATCTTTTGCCTCACCTCACTTTATCCTTAAAATAAAACGCTGTTATCTATGATCAACTGAGTGGGTATCTGTTTCTTACTACCTAAAAGACGCTAAATAATACATACTTTTAAGGCGTAAATGTAACTATGAAAGTCCAAATGAAGAGAACAACCAACTACCATTTCTTTTTTTCTTCTTTCCCTTTTTTTTTTTTTTTTTTTTTTTTTCCAGAGAGAGTCTGGCTCTGTCTCCCAGGCTAAAGCGCAGTGGTGTGATCTCAGCTCACTGCAACCTCCGCCTTCCGGGTTCACGTGATTCTCCTGCCTCAGCCTCCCAAGTAGCTGGGACTACAGGCATGCGCCACCATGCCTGGCTAATTTTTTGGAATTTTTTTAGTAGAGACAGGGGTCTCACCATGTTGGACAGGCTGGTCTCGAACTCCTGATCTCAGGTGACCCGCCCGCCTTGGCCTCCCAAAGTGCTGGGATTACAGGCATGAGCCACCACGTCCGGCCACTGTTTCTTGACTAACACAATAATGACTGTATTTTCAGGCTATGTGCTTTACACACACACACACACACACACACACACACACACCGTATATATATATATGTATATGTATGTATTTTTTAAAAACCAAATTCTCATTGAATACCATGAGGTATGGTTGTCACCATTTTGCAGATACAGAAGCTGAAGTTTAGAGTTTTTGAACACTGTGCCCAAGATCACAGATACCAAGTAGCAGAAAGCAGATGGGAGCCCCAAGCTGTCAGTCCCCACAGCCTGTGCTTTAGTACATAACACCAACAGGTTAAATCATTATGTAACAGGTTAGAATCTGTAGTCAAATATCCCTACCCAATGCAAAGATTTTTCTGCAGACAACTATGAAACACTGGACCCACTGATCATGTATAAGACAAAACCAACAACAAGCCCTCTAGGTTACTTATGCATAAAAGTAATAAGAGAAAACTAAAGATAAAAGGTTATTGGATTGATTCGACAAAACACAACATTTCTATGTGCCTCTGCCCCCTTCCTAAAATAAAAGCACCATAAGGTGAATCAAAAGGCAAATGACCACCTGGGAGAAAATAGTTGCAACACAATAAAATGTTAAATAAAGTTTAGTTAAAGTTGCTTTCTTACATATTTTAAGTTCAGCCTAATGGTTTATCTGTACATAGTGAACTGTAACCTAACTTGCATGTGTAAACAGGATCCTAACAGAATGTGTAAACAGATGTGTAATAATACATTTAATAGTATTATTAAATGTAATCTGCTCTTGTACCAATCACAGAGTCTGGGCCAATCACAGGTGTGTTCACATGTTCAAATAAGACAAATGCCAAGCTGCAAGCAATCCAGCTGTTTCTTTCTTTTCTTTTCTTTTTTGTTTGTTTGTTTGTTTGTTTGAGACAAAGTCTCAGTCTGTCGCCCAGGCTGGAGGGCAGTGGCACAATCTCCTCTCACTGCAACCTCCGCCTCCTGGGTTCAAGCTACTCTCATACCTCAGCCACCCGAGTAACTGGGATTGCAGGGGTGGGTCACCACGCCCAGCTAATTTTTGTATTTTTAGTAGAGACAGGGTTTTGCCACATTGGCCAGGCTGGTCTCAAACTCCTGACCTCAAGTGATCCACCTACCTCGGCCTCCCAAAGTCCTGGGATTACAGGCATGAGCGACCACATCCAGCCTGTTTCTGTACCTTACTTCCATTTTGTCTGGTTGGGGGTCAGGGCCGGGGGGTGCTCCATTCTCAAATCATTCTTGGCTCAATTAAATCGTCAAATTTAATTTGTCTAAAGTTTTTTTTGTAAACAAAAGCTAATATCTGTAATACGAAAAGAGTTTCTATAAACCAGTAAGATAAACAGAAGAAAGATGGGGGAAAATTATTAACAGTTCATAAAAGAAGAAACACATTTTCAATCAAGTACACAAATTATGATTAGCCTTACTAATTATCAAAACGCTCAGTTGAAAAGTCACTTTCGTATCTGTTTTGTCACTTGGTATAACCTTTCTGAAGCGCAATGTGGCAATGTGTCAAAAGCCTTCCAACTATTTATCTTAAGGAATGACTCAGAGATGAACATACAAGGATAGTAACAGCAGTATCACGTATCCAGGGAAAATTTTGAAACAACCTCGATATCCAACAATTGGGAACTCACAGCAGCTCCAAATAATGGAATGCTATGCATCCCCAGAAATCAAAGTTTAAGAGAATATTTATCGGCTGGGCGTGGTGGCTCACACCTGCAATCCCAGCACTTTGGGAGGTCGAGGCAGATGGATCACTTGAGGTCAGGAGTTCAAGACCAGCCGAACCAACAAGGTGAAATCTTGTCTCTACTAAAAACACAAAAATTAGCTGGTCATGGTGGCGAGTGCCTGTAATACCAGCTACTTGGAAGGCTGACGCAGGAAAATCACTTGAACCCAGGAGACGGAGGTTGCAGTGAACTGAGACTGCGCCATTGCACATCAGCCTGAGCAATAGAGCAAGACTCTGTCTCAAAAAAAAAGGTTATCTAAAACAGAAAGAGTGGATAATGCAATGTGATCAATATAGTAACAAGTGACAAAACTGACAATAAAAAAGTATGTATAAGTGGCCATGATTTAGATGGCAACTATCAAATATGAGCTCAAGATTTCTTTTGATCTGTTAAAAATCTCAAATATTCTGGAATATACCTGTGACAGTTAAGTAACAGTATAATAAATCAGTTAAGATTTAAAGAATTTTAAAATTCTTAATGCTTGGTCAAAAATACTTAAAAATATATTATTTAAAAAATATTTATAGTCGATCATAGAAAAAACACTGATTTATATTAGACTTTTTAAAAATAAATGCGCTGTTGAGTAATATGTTCCTCTGAAATCTGGAGGACACAATTCTAAGTCTGAACACTGGAAAGAAACTATCTGTTACCCCACACATTCTCAGGTACTTTCTCAGCTGCTTTAATGGCCTTTATGATAAAAAGCTCACTCTTGATCTTGGAAAAAGCATCTCAGAGTAATAAATTAGGTGGGAGTACAATAGCCATCCAGCACCTTCCCTCCAGAGAGAAATTCAAGTTTTATTATGTCAAATTGGCCTTGAAATTGCAACTACTTCTCACAAATGTTAGCTTTTAATAGAATAAAATGTCACCCTATGGGAATGACACTATACAAACCTGGAGACGTGTTTTCAAAACAAGTTTTCGTTATTAGTATTATTAAATGTAAATGTTCAACTGAGAACTGAGTCATCGACTAGTTTCTCTAATTAAATTTTTAACCTGGAATCAAGAATGCACTGAGAAAGCTACATCAGAGCAGCAGTAATTCCAACTAAAAACCAGATTATATAAGTGATAACACTTATCTTTATCCATTTGGTTTCACTACCGTAGGGCTCAGATAAAATGTTAAAATATTCTGATCTCAGACTCCACAGCTAACTTCCCCTAAGCTTGCTTTTCACCTGGGGCACTTCCTCATTCCATTTGCCTCTGATGTCCTTTCTCAGCCCAAGTGAGGACTTAGCAATGGCTTGGGAAAGCTGGTCTGG
This sequence comes from Macaca nemestrina, assembly GCF_043159975.1. Classification (NCBI taxonomy): domain Eukaryota; kingdom Metazoa; phylum Chordata; class Mammalia; order Primates; family Cercopithecidae; genus Macaca; species Macaca nemestrina. The sequence goes on along the minus strand of NC_092128.1, from coordinate 174,985,587 downwards.
CTCCAAATCGTCGGCATAATAAGGCAAAAGCACTGGGTATTTTGTTTTGTTTTTAATAGGTAATCTGTGTTCATTCTCATAGGAGGATGGTTTAATGAGGAGATTGGAAGGGACTGTTCACTGTGAGACATAGGAATGAACTTCCAGCTTCACGATGTGATTCAAAACCTCTCGCCCCTCTGGTAGATTTTTCAACCCTCAGCGCAAAAGAGAAGTACTAGAGATAGATGGATGCTAACCAGAGCTACCCAGAGAGCTACTAGTCCCCACTGCTTCCTTCATTGAGGAAGTCTAACAAAAAGGCATATGTGTGTGTTTATATTTAGCATAGTATTATATAATTTATATTTAATGTTGTATATAATACACAAATACATCTGTGTATATGCATGTATTTATATATATATATACACACATACATTTGTGTGTGCACATACAACACCCATTTTTTGTGTGTTTGTTTGTCTGTTTGTTTTTTGAGGTGAGTTTCACTCTTGTTGCCCAGGCTGGAGTTCAATAGCCTGCAATCTGGGCTCACCATAACCTCCGCCTCCTGGGTTCAAGGGATTCTCCTGCCTCAGCCTCCCAAGTGGCTGGGATTACAGGCATGCGCCACCACATCCAGCTAATTTTGTATTTTTAGTAGAGACAGGGTTTTACCATGTTGGACAGGCTGGTCTCAAACTCCCGATCTCAAGTGATCCACCTGCCTCAGCCTCCCAAAGTGCTGGGATTACAGGCATTTTAATCCCAGTATTAAAATGGGATTTTAATACTGCATCTGGCCTAACACACATATTATTAATAGCTCAAGCTCCTCATCTCACAGTGAATGCATAAAGATGGTAGACCAGTACTACATATGTGAGAAAAGCACCCCTCACTCCTTGTGAGCACACATGGATGTTATTATTACTCACAAAAGCATCCCAGTAATGCCCAGGGCTTTGCGCTTTACTTCACTGATTCATGACCTGATTGGCTACTTATTAATACTTTTATTTGGAAACCTGCAGTTTGGACTCCAAACACTCTGATGAAATGTTTTCCTGGGTGAATGTGCTTTTGGCATTATCTGAGGGGCTTCCTCAAATCCAAGACTTCCTACATTAAACTTGAGAGAGTCCTAGGCAAACCAAGATCCTGGTCATCTCTGCAAAATCAGGACAACAGTACCTACCACAAAAGGCTGCTATGAAGAGTAAGTTGTCTTATGCAACAAAGCATCCAAGACATGGCCCAGCAGATGGTACGAGATCCACAAATGTTCATTATTTTCGTGATCAGTATGACCTCCTCAGTGTCAAAGCAAAAACCACGTACCCATTTCTTTCCTGCAGGTTTTTGTTGATTTGGAAGGTTATGCAATCCGTGTTCTGCTCCAGATAGACAAGGGAATCACTAAGAATCCAAACTTTATTCTATCATCCCTTAACCGAGCTGGCAAGGCTCCCTGAAGGTGGCTGCAACATCCACTGTTCCTTTGTCTCTTAGCACCACACTCTGTGCTCACGGGGCACCCACTACTGCTGCGTACTTTCAAGCTGCCACACACAGAGCTCCGGCAAAGAGCCGATGGTGACAAAGAGAGGAGCTTCACGTACAAAAGCGTCTGAAGAAAGGCAGAAAGACGGCCTGACAACTTACCAAAAGCCTTGGGGTCGAACGTAAGACAACAAGAACTCAAATAGACGATTAAAATGGCATTGGTGATGCAGGGAGGGAGCCCAGAATGAAATCAAATGGCTCAGAAAATGGGCAAGAGAAGCAAGCAGGATTGCAAAATGTTTTGGCAGGAATGTGGCTTAGGAGACTAATAAACTTATAAAAAAAAATTACAGTCAAAGAGACAGACTCCAAAACTACATATATCTCCATGGGAAACATCCAAAATAAAATGTATGTTTGCAAATAGCAACTTCTCCCATCTGTTGCAGTGTTGCTACATTTTCTCAGGAAAGAGCGAGGTCCGTTAACAGTCCCCTGACACTGCAAAATATTGTCTGGTTCTGGTTGGTTACCTGTCACTCAGATACCTAGGTGCCTACCTAAATTCCTGCAGAAAACACAGCTGTTCAGGGACCAGGAGTTTTCTACAGAGCACCAGCCAGACAACCCGTTCAACATAGTCATCACCCAGACAGGCATACCCACAGCAGCAAGGAATGAGAGAAACGTACAGCGCTTGCAGAACCAGAGCCTACCAGCTTGGACATTACCCCCTAGAAGGCTGTCACATGCCTTAGGAAGATTAAACCATGCTTGGATCCATTCATAAAACATTTTCTGGCCAGGCGCAGTGGTTCATGCCTGTAATTCCAGCACTTTGGGAGGCCGAGGCAGGTGGATCACCTGAGGTCAGGAGTTCGAGACCAGCCTGACCAGCCTGACTCCATCTCTACTAAAAATACAAAAATCAGCTAAGCGTGGTGGTGTGCACCTGTGATCTCAGCTACTTGAGAGGCTGAAACAGGAGAATAGCTTGAACCTGGGAGGCGGAGGTTGCAGTGAGCCAAGATCCAGCCTGGGCAACAAGAGCGGAACTGTCTCAAAAAAAAAAAAAAAAAAAAAAAAAAAGGATTTTCTGAGCATATTCTCTGTACCAGAAACTATTCTTGGCACTGGGGATAGAGCAGTGGTCTCCCCTCATGGGGCTTACACTCTAGTAGGGAGATAAACACATCAACTCTAAATATAAGCCATGGGATCAGGTGATGTTAAAGGTTTAATTATGTCCCCCCAAAATTCATCTGTTGCAGTCCTAACTCCACTATCTCAGTACTTTATTTGAATACAAGGTCTTTTTTTTTTTTTTTTGAGAGTCTCATTCTGTCTCCCAATTTGGAGTGCAATGGCACAATCTCGGCTCACTGCAACTTCCGCCTCCCAACCAGGTTCATGTGATTCTCATGCCTCAGCTTCCCGAGTAGCTGGGTTTACAGGTGTGCACCACCACACCCAGATAACTTTTGTATTTTTCATAGAGACAGGGTTTCACCTTGTTGGCCAGACTGGTCTCAAACTCCTGACCTCACGTGATCTGCCTTCCTGGGCTTCCCAAAGAGCTAAGATTATAGGGATGAACCTCTGCGCCCAGACCCCTGAATATGAGGTCTTTAGAGAAGTAATCAAGTTAAAGTGAGGTCATTAAGGTGGGCCCTGATCCAATTTGAACGGGTGTCCTTATCAAAAGGGAACATAGGCCGGGTGTGGTGGCTCACATCTGTAATCCCAGCATTTTGGGAGGCTGAGGCAGGCGGGTCATGAGGTCAGGAGTTCAAGACCAGCCTGACCAACATGGTGAAATGGTCTCTACTAAAAATACAAAAATTAGCCAGGTGTGGTGGGGCACACCTGTAATCCCAGCTACTCAGGAGGCTGAGGCAAGAAAATCGCTTGAACCCTGGAGGCAGAGGTTGCAGTGAGCCAAGATTGTGCCACTACACAACAGCCTGGGCAACAGAGCAAGTCTCCATCTAAAAAAAAAAAAAAAGAAAACGAAAGGGAACATTTGTACAGGGAGAGACAGACACATGTGGAGGGCAGACGATGTAAAGAGACACAGGAAGAACACAGCCACAGATAAGCCGAGGAGCGGGGCATGGAACAGATCCTTCCTGCACAGCCTCAGAAGGACCCACCCTGCCAACACCTTGATTTTGGACTTCCAGCCTCCAGAATGAGAAACAGTAAGGCCTTGCTGTTCCAGCCCCCAGGTCTGTGCTGCTCTCTTAAGGCAGCCCTAGCACACCAGTCCAAGTGGTGAGGAGGGACAAAGCAGAGGGAAGGGGCAGAGAGTGACAGGGCATTCAGAGACCGTCGTCAGGCTGAGGCCACAGGAATTCCAACAGCAGGGCCCGCCTGTCGGCCCCACCAGGGCTACTCCTCAGAGGGCTTCTCAAGTAGACAAAGCCGCTCAAAGAGTCCCAAGGTGCACTGCCACGCACGTGCATTACTGTATTAATACTCAGCTTAGTACATTTTAAGTCCAAGTTACGTAGTGGCTCTTGCTCCCTGAAAAGTTTTCATTTCCCTCAATACTCCCCCTTTCTCTTTCTTCTCAATCACTGTCTTAGTCAGCTGGGGCTGGTGTCACATAATACCATAGACTGGATGCCTTATAAAGAACAGACAATTTGGCCAGGCACGGTGACTCGTGCCTGTAATCCCAGCACTTTGGAGACCAAGGCGGGTGGATCACCTCAGGTCAGGAGTTTGAGACCAGCCTGACCAACATGGCGAATGAAACCCCATCTCTACTAAAAATAAAAAAATTAGCGGGGCGTGGTGGCACACACCTGTAGTCCCAGTTACTCGGGAGGCTGAGACAGGAGAATCACTTGAACCCAGAAGGTGGAGGTTGCACTGAGCCAAGATGGTGCCATTGTACTCCAGCCTGGCCAACAAAGAGTGACACTCGTCAAAGAAAACAAAAAAAAAAGAGCAGACATACATTTCTCACAATTCTGGAGGCTGTGAAGTCTAAGCCAAACACACCAGCAGATCCAGTGTCTGATGAGGGCCTGTTTTCTGGCTCATAGAAATGGCACCTTTTCTCTGAGTCCTCATATGGTAGAAGGGCAAACAAGCTCCTTTAGGCACCCTTTATTTACTTTTTTATTTTTTTTTTTGAGACAGAGTTTTGCTCTTGTCACCCAGGCTAGAGTGCAACGTCGTGATCTTGGCTCACTGCAACCTCTGCCTCCCAGGTTCAAGCAATTCTCCTGCCTCAGCCTCCTGAGTAGCTGGGATTACAGGCACCCACCACCACACCTGGATAATTTTTGTATTTTTAGTAGAAATGGGGTTTCACCATGTTGGTCAGGCTGGTCTCAAGCTCTGGACCTCAAGTGATCCACCCACCTCGGCCTCCCAAAGTCTGGGATTACAGGTGTGAGCCACCAGGCCTGGCTTTTTTTTTTTTTTTCACTACAACCTCAGTGAGGCACCTGTTATAAGGGCACTAATCCCATTCATGAGGGTAGATCTCATCACCTCCCAAAGGCCCCATCTCCAAATACCATCACACTGGAGGTTTGAATTTCAACAAAAGAATTTTGGGGGACACAAACATTCTGATCATAGCAACCATCCCACCATAAATGGTACCACCTTTCCCACGAAGAGATGATGAGACATGGATTCATAGTTGTTTTACTTAAACCAGCAAGAGTCAAAGATTTCCAAAGATCATCCCACACGGTATGCCTCTCCCTTGCAATGCAGGCATAGTAAGGGTGGGGGTGGAATCAAGGGTGCTTAGTCCAGGGCCATGGTCGCAGAACCCACCTGCCTAGCCTGAGTGTGTATAATCTGCAACTTTAGACCAATTGGCACTGTTGTTAACAAACCAAGGTGATCCAAACCCTCAGCCCAGTAATCTGCAGACCTCCATTTAGTCAGCAGAGCCAACAAGGATGGGCAACAAAGCAGTGGCTCTTAATATTTTAGAGGTAAATAACTCCATTTAGAATATGATGAAACCCATGGACCCTCTCTTCAGAAATATGTTTACATGCACACAATTGATAGGGCTCCGTAGACCTCCAAAACTTAACAATTATCTTTCTCTAGTTCATGAACTCCCAAGAAATAACTTCTGCAAATGGCAAGAACCACAAAGAAAAAGAGAAAGAATAATGGGGAGCGAGGGAAGACGGTAGACACTGCAAAATACGTCACTCAAAGAGGACTAATTCCCTTAATAGATAAAGAGCTCCTACAAATCAATAAGAAAAAGGCCAAAAACCCAAAAGAAAAGTGGGGAATGGACATGAACAATGAACAGAAATGAAGCACAAACAGTTGAGAAGGTATGAAAATATACTCAACTCCCATGTAAATAAGAGAAACAATAAATAAAACAAGATACCCTGTTTAATACAGTAGATTGGTAAAGATCAAAATGAGTACCCTGTTGGCTGACACGTGGAAAAGCAAACATTCCCATACCAGATGGTGTGATTATAAGTTGGGAACCCTTATAAATTATAAGGATTATAAATGTGATTATAAATTGCCAACCTCTATGGCAGGCAATTTGGCAATACTTATCAACAGTTAAAACAGACATACCTTTTGGCCTAAGACTAGGAATTTACCCCTCAGATACACTGAAGGGTCACATTTATAAAGTGACAAATGGAAATTGATCTTTACCGCACTGTGGTTTGTAACAAAAAAAAAATTATGTACCACCTAAATGTCCATCAACAAGGGATGATTAAGTCAACACGATTCCTCTACACAGTGACTACTATGCAATAATTAATTAACATAAAGAGTGAGGCAATTTTGTAGTAGTCATGGGGAAGGATGCTCAAGACATATTGCTAAGTGAAAAAGCAAGATAATGAACAGCATGTACAGTTTAAAAATACATCTGCCCTGGTGGGTGGGAGGGATGGATGAAGAGAAGCTGGTTCATGGTTACAAACATACATAGATAGAAGAACTAAATTCTAATGTTTGTTAGGGTGACTATACTTAGCAGCAATACTTTGTATATTTCAAGGTAACTAGAATAGAGGACTTGAAATGATACCAACCTATGCAAATGAATACTCAGGTGATGGACACGTCGATTCTCTGGCTTGATCATTACACATTCTATGCATTCTTTTGTATCAATAAAAGAAGGAAAATCTGCCCATACCTATGCATTTACAAATATGTATGTGGGTTCCTATGCATATAGGGTATCTCTGGAGTGATACACAAGGACTAGGAGGAGGAGTGACCTCTCACCAGAAGACCAGGAACTGAAGAGCCCAGATAAGAAGCAGTTACTTCTCACTGCAAACCCTCTCAGAACCTTTGAATTTCAGACCATGTGTCTGTATTACCAGTTCCAAAACTTAACCAAACACATCTTGCAAACACAAAGATCATTAAAAACCAAAAAGAACCCAGTGATGAGAAGTTGCGTAGCTAGGGCAGAGTGGCCACCGTAAGAGTGCTAAGAGGATGTTAACAGGTGGCTCTACCCTGAGTAGTTATTTTCGTGCATGAGAATGTCCCAAACTGTTACTCTACTCATCAAAAATCCAAATTCCCAAAACTCCTTCCACGACTTTTCCCACCACTCACAAGTGATGGGAGAGGGAGCGTCTCTTCCCAGGAAAGTGCCACCGTCTCTGAAGTAGGCATGCTGGGCCACAACTTGGCCCAACTCTCAGTTGCCCCAGAGTTCTCAGGAAAAAAACCCATAGAGCATATAAAGGGAGCTTTCAACCTTGTAAGTGCCAAGGAACACAGCAGAGCCCTCATGGTCTAACCTAAGAGAAATGTGAGGCCAGAAAACTTCCCAGCGTGTGGCACAGAATCTGCTAATAAGATGCCATGCCGGCCGCTCCCTCATTTCAGGGTGAGAGACCACAATCGAGCTGCAAGGTAGGGCAGGATGAAGAGAAGCTGGTTCATGGGTACAAACATACATACATAGAAGGACTAAATGCTAAAGTTTGCTACGGGGACTATACTTACCAGCAATACTTTGTATATTTCTTTGTTGTTGTTGTTGTTGTTGTTGAGATGGAGTTTTCGCTCTTGTTGCCCAGGCTGGAGCACAGTGGCACAATCTCGGCTCACTGCAACCTCCACCTCCTTGGTTCAAGTGATTCTCCTGCCTCAGCCTCCCAAGTAGCTTGGATTACAGGCACACACCACCATGCCTGGCTAATTTTTTTGTATTTTTAGTAGAGACAGGGTTGCACCATGTTGGCCAAGTCTCAAACTCCTGACCTCAGGTGATCCACCCTCGGCCTCCCGAAGTGCTGGGATTACACGCGTGAGCCACCACACCTGGCCATACCTTGTATATTTCAAGGTAACGGGATGAGAGGACTTGATACCAACACATGGAAATGATGACTACGCATATCCAAGTGGGCATGGAAAAGATGCCCACGTTGTCTATGGTCCATATGGTATGGACTCAGATGAAGAACCCTGGACTCTGACCCTGTCTCTTGCAGTAAACAGCAAATGCTGGGCTGTACCCCCAGATTCCCCATCAGTGCTGAAGAACTGACTCCCCCAGGAGTGAGCTCTCCCCAGGAACCACCCTCAGCAACTGTCTTGTCCAAGGCCATGCCCCTTGCCTGGGCAGCCCCCTCAAGGACTGGTCCATGCAGAAATATAAATCCCAGTCCTCTCATCCCAAGTTGGCCAGCTCTGAAGGGCCAGCTCAGCTCCAGCACTCACCACGGCATGGGCGGGGGCTTTGGCTGAGAGCGGTATTGGAGCCCAGCTTCTCCCTCTGCCTAGTGCTGCTTTGCCCCTTTCCTTGCAGAGGTCAGTTCTGAGAGTAATCCCTAAAAGCACATTCATCTCCTTCCCAAGATCTGCTTGCCAGGAAATCAGCCACAACCCAATACTGACAGTCTAAAAAGGTGCCGGGGCTTGAACTATGCTCCCCCAAAAGATAGCTTCAAGTCCCCTGGGTGCCTGTGGATATGATCTTCTTTGGAAATAGGGACTTTGTCGATGTCATCGAGTTAAAATGAGGCAATTCTGGATTAGGGTGCACCTCCATCCCATGACTGGTGTCCTTATAAAGAGACAGGAAGAGATTAAGAGACAGAAGAGACAGTCAGAGGGAGGCAGACTGGGTGAAGACAGACACAGAAACCGAGTGCTGCAGTCATAAGCCAGAAAATGCCACCACCAGAAGCTAGAAAGAGGGAAGGAAGGATCCTCCCTGTGGCTACAGAAGGAGCACGGCCCTGCGGACACCTCGGTTTTGGATTTCTGGCCTCCAGAACTGAGAGAGAATAAATTTCTGTTGTTGAAGCCACACAGTGTGTGGTAATTTGTTAGAACCATCCCAGCAAACTCATAGAGAATGTCAGCGAGAAGATCTACTCAGGGCACCCTTCTACGTCATCAATGCAGGGAAGAACACCTGCAAGCTTACCCACCCCAGGGCTGCTGCAGGCATCTAACCAGAATGCGCACGGGAGGGGGACCCCGAAAAAAACCATACAACACTGTAGCACTGGGCTGGTGCTGATGATGGGGAGAGGGAACAGCTCTCTCGAATTCACAGAGGCGTCCCTCTGCTCGGGGACTATTCAGGCCTTGTGTTTCTAGCTCTTTCCTGCTGGTCATCTTACCACCCAGTGGCACCTCCTATCAGAAAGCGTGAAATTCAATTCAGGTCAGCACTTCGACCGGGGCTGAGTAGAGAAAGAAGTTTCACCCATCAGCTAAAATAAGGCCTGGGGATTATCTATGGGTCTCAACTAGCCAAGAGAACAGGTCTCTCCATTACCATAAATAATCGACAGAGGGAATCTATGTTCCAAGGCAAATGATACCCTGTGCCCAAGCCACCTTCCCACAGAGAACACCACAACCTGTCCCTCTCTTCGGGGGCACATGGCTGCCACTCCCCACCCCTTCTGGGCAGATAAACCCTGGGACCGATGATGGCCGTGCTGACCTCCAATAGCTGGCAGCATGCAGAATTCTATAGTCTCACAGACTTGAGTCGGATTGGTATGCACGGGTAGCTATAGCCGTGACTCAACACCTGCAGAGAAAATGTAGGGTTGTACTCCTCTCCGCGGGCACCGTTTCTGCACTGTTGCGCTGACTCAAAGCACCCTTTGAAGTCCATAGGACCTGTATCAATGAACACTAGGAACCAGGCCCTACGTGCCAATTTCCATCATTCACAAGTACTTCAAAAAGATGAGGCAGAGCAGGAAGTTCAAAAGAATCCGCCCGCAACTGCAGAATGCAATCTCCGAAATTACAGGCAGTGCCTTGTCACACAGGGCACACCAAGCAGGTGCTTTGCAAATGCCTCCTTCTTGCCAAGAAGTCCCTGCCAAGGATTAATAGGAATTTCCAGTTCTCTAAGCATTTCTTGTTCCTCAGAGCGATTACCCCTAAATTTCTAGCACTTCAAAAATACAGGATTTAGCACCTGTTTGTTTCAGAAATACTTGCTAAAAACAGATCTGCCAAAAGGCCACCTCTAAAATTAGTCATATTTCCTGCTCTGCAAAACATAGTAAATCGTATTTTTAGTAACTCCTTCACTCCAGGTATCTGGCACCGTCGTGCTCTAAGCACGATCATTGGCAAGTTAGTAAGCAGGCAACCCTTATTCTTAGCCTAAAAATAGTTCTGATGGAAGTGACAGGCAGGCTTATTATTTTTTAACCAAAGGTTAGAACAAGATACTTCAACATCCTAACCAATCATTTTATATACTCAACTTTGTATCTCAGTGAGACTCAATCACAAAAGAAGGTAACAGTGGCACGGACTGTCTGTTCTTGTTCTGTAGTTTGCCTGCCTACAGTATCTGATATACGCCTACTCTTTTCTCAATTCAGTTTTTCCAACTATATTTTTTCAACTTTTATCAATTTTTTACAAAACGTAATAACCTGTAATGTGCCAGAGACCATGCCTATCCTGGTTCATAGGATCATGAACCAACACCAGGGTTCCAGCAATTCTCGTGTGTCAGCCATCCAAGCAGCTGGGACTACAGGTGTGTGTCACCACACCCTGCTAATTTTTGTATTTTTAGTAGAGATGGGGTTTCTCTATGTTGGCCAGGCTGGTCTCAAACTCCTGACCTCAAGTGATCCACTGGCCTCAGCCTCCCAAAGTGCTGGGATAACAGGCATGAGCCACCACATCCGGCCACTAAATCAAACTTCTAAGAAATTATCTAAATATATTGGTGATGACAAAGGACCATTGTTTTACTGATTCCTTACAAACATTATTTATAATGTCTGTATTAGAAACATTATACGTGGTTTCTAAGTTGCTTCTATTTTAAGTTTAATGTTTATAGAAATTTAAAATCTTAAACTCTTTTTTTTTTTTTTTTTTTGAGATGGAGTCTCATTCTGTCACCCACGCTGGAGTGCAGTGGCACAATCTAGGCTCACTGCAACCTCCACCTCCCAAATTCAAGCAATTCTCCTGCCGCAGCCTCCCAAGTAGCTGGGATTACAGGTGTGCACCACCACACCTGGCTATTTTTTGTATTTTTAGTAGAGACAGGGTTTCACCATGTTGGCCAGGCTGATCTAGAACTCCTGACCTCAAGTGATCCACCCACCTTGGCCTCCCAAAGTGTTAGGATTGGCCTTAGTTAGGTAATACCCAAAACTAGAGTGGGGATGGGGACTCATTTTAATTTAGCAATCCTTCTCAGAGTCAAGCATACACACACACAACCATTTTAATCCCTACAATCTGCTAAAACCCAAATCTATTAGTTAAGCATTAACTGTGCTGGATTTTGGGAGATAAATGCTATTAATGACACCATTGTTTCTTTAAAGCCAGCGACTGAGTGAACTAAAATCCAGATTTCTCCCAATGCCTGCAATCCCTGACGCACTGATTCTCCCCGCGGGGGAGAAGCATCCCAGGAAACCAAGTTTTTCCAACACAGACATCTCTCCCCTGCCTCCTTCTCCACCGAAGAACCACCATCCTTAACCGCAGTCCATCAATGGGCCCAGGGGAACAATTTCACATCCAATTAACATCTCCTGTCATTGCAACAATCAAGTGAGATTCATCATTTAAGAAAGATAAAACGGGGCCGGGCGCGGTGGCTCATGCCTGTAATCCCAGCACTTTGGGAGGCTGAGACGGGCGGATCACGAGGTCAGGAGATCGAGACCATCCTGGCTAACACGGTGAAACCCCGTCTCTACTAAAAAATACAAAAAACTAGCCGGGCGAGGTGGCGGGCGCCTATAGTCCCAACTACTCGGGAGGCTGAGGCAGAATGGCGTGAACCCGGGAGGCGGAGCTTGCAGTGAGCTGAGATCCGGCCACTGCACTCCAGCCTGGGTGACAGAGCGAGACTCCGTCTCAAAAAAAAAAAAGAAAGATAAAACGGGAGGGAAAGGGGAGTGGGCACCTGGAGGAGCAGCGAGTCTCTTCATGTGAATCCTATTTGGGCAGAAATGCCCTGCATGTGGGGCTTCCCAATGGGCCCGACACAGGGCTCCAGAACCTCAGCGCTGGCTGAGCTCTGAATCCACCCCCAGGCAGTTCAGCCCAAGCCAAGAGTTTTATGGTGCAAAAATGCGCTGCTACAGAGCCAGAGGCACAGCACAACACAGCAAAGTGGAGAGAAGCCAGAAGTCTGCAGCAGGGCAGGCGAGAAGAATGTACTTGCAGTGTTTGCCATTACGTTGTCAGCATAAAGACTCGTCTCTTTCTGTTATGTTTAGAGAGGAAATATGCACGACCAGACTGAATCCTATATGTTTCCAATGAAAATAAACTTCCATCGCCAGTGCCAACAGGAATTTACACAGGGCCAGGAGAAGTGAGCTCACTCTAATTAACCGACTGTGTGGCCTCACAGCATCCTTGCGCCCTGAACGGACTCGCAGTGTGGAAGTCAGACAGCTCACTACGAAACGAATCGAATCGAATGGAGGAGTAAAAGTGTGCCTCGCTCCCTGCGGACTAGAACAAGGTTTGGAGGTTTTTCTTTCTTTTTTTTTTTTTTTGAAGAGTTACTCAAGTTCATACTGAACACTCCCTTTTTGCATGGGAATTCAGGCACTTTTAAAAACTACTCACTCTAACCCCACGTACCCATAATAAAGGGGTGCTCACTCAGAACGGCTGTAGGGAATACAGGGAAAATGACAAGGGTGACAGAGACCTGCACTCACAGGCAAGAGGCTCCAAGACAAAGTGGGGAAATGGAGGGAGGGGAACTAAAGGTGGGGTGAGGCTGGTGACAGGCAAAAAGGGCAGGTTGGCCCTGTGACCAGGGGTTTCACAGGGCAGCCCTAGGCTGGGCAGAGGTCCCCAGGAGGAAGGCAGAGGGCTTGGCTCCCAGGCCACCGGCTCGGTTGGGAAGTGAACTCCGCCTTCCCTCCTTGCGGCGGACGCCTCCCTGACCCACGGACCACACAAAGGAGCGGGTCCCCCTCCAGGGCTGAGCCACCCCCAGCCTGGGGGCAGCCTTGAGCCCGAGATGACAGGAGCTTGGGGCAGCTCCAGCCTGGATTGGCTCTGAGCTCTGGCAGCTCCAGCCTGGGGTGACCCGGCCTCAAAAGCAAGCCACCAGCTTTTGGGTTTCTTCTCACAGCTCTAAATGACACCTTCCATCTACCTGCCCCTCGCCGGGCAAGGGTTCACAATCATCTAACTTCCAGCAAGGCTGGAGAGGCGCCCCTTTCGGTCTCGGGGAGGTCCCCTTTCCCTTCCCCTCTTCTAGAAAGATAAGAAGGCATCTCCCAATCTCTGGGGAGGTGTCTGTAGTTCTGCTCCTGCCAGTAGCAGGGTCTTCACTGCAGCTCCCACCCTGAGGCTGGAGGGCACAGAGGAGCTGGGGGAACCGAGAGAAGGGGATGAGACGGAGAGAAGCGGCTGAGAACGGCGGGGATGAGAATGGTGGGTGGTATGGGCGGCAGGGGTGGGAAGGCTGAGTGGATGGAGAGGAGCACAGGTTGAGGGATGGACAGGTGGAGGGCGGAAGCACAAACGCTAGCCTGAGCACGAAAAATTCCCTAGCTGCTGGAGTCCACAGGTGGGGAGGAATGCAGGATCTCAGCCTTCCCTCACCTCCTCCCAGAGCCCAGGACGGGAATCAGACTCTAAGCTCCCCCAGAGGATGGCTGTTAGCTTTACGGCTCCCCCGCCCCCGACATAAGAGCCCAACTCCTCTAGCCTTGGTTCCCGCCTCGCCACGGATCCGCAGCCCCTGCCGGCCCGGAGGGCAGAGAGGCCCCATCCCGCCCCCGGCGCTGGTGTCCGCCAGGCGGCGCCCTTCCACTTGCAGAACTGCCGCGCGGGACGCTTTCCCCGGCACTGCCGTCCCCTCCCCAGCCCCCGGGCAGCTGACCCCAGGCCGCCCTTCGGGAAAGGCTGAGAGGGGCTGAGTGCGCGTTTGGCTCGACCCCTCTTTTAACCCAACAGGAAAGCCGGGCAGAAGGGGAAGGCGCTCGGCCCGGGACTGTGCAATGGGACTCCCAGTGTAGTGCTCCCGGCGGGGTCCTGGCCGCCGACTGCCGCCCTGTCCCCCAGCCTCACGGCGCCCGGGCGACTCACCTTCTCCCCGGTCAGCACGTGCAGCCCCTCGCGCACCTTGGCGAAGGAGCCCTCGCCCAGCTTCCTGCTGCCGATGAGGTAGTTGCCCACGCGCTTGTGGTGCTGGAAGTCGCGGAGCCGCTCGCGGGGCACGCCGCTCACCCAGGCCGGCAGGAAACTTCCCTCGCAGGCCGCCGCCGGCCTGGCCGCGTCCTCCGCGCCGCCGCCGCCCCCAGGCGCCGCCGGCTCCCCCAGGAGCCCGTCCCCTGCCGCCGCCGGCATCGCGCTCGCCCGCGGCCCGCGCGGCTCAGGCTGGGCTCCCGCGCTCGCAGCTCCTCCTCCTCAGGCTCCTCGGCTCCCCCGGCTCCTTCGGCTTCTCCCGCCGCCGCCCTGGGCCCAGCCCCGCCCGGGTCTCCGCACCCCGCGCCCGGGGCCGCCGCGATCACGCCCCCCGCGCCGCCAAGCGTGGCGCGCAGACAATAGCGGCCGCCCAGGGGACGCGGGAGCGGGGACCCCGCCCCCAAAAGTTCTTCCTCGGAGGGTCGCCCGGGCCCCTTTCAGGACACCAGGATTCCGCCCCGGGTCCCGTCCAGGAGGCTAATGACAGTCGTCCTGCTCGGGCGCGCAGGGTGGGGCGCGGTCCGGCGGCGCCTGGGTCCCGGGGTCCGGGTGCCTGGGTGCCTGGGTCCCGGAGCCCGAGCGCCTCCGCCTCGCCGCCGCCGTCTGGCCCGCACGGGCTCGGGTCCGGCTCCCGCGATCGCTCCTAGCCGTGCGCTGGGCGGCAGCTCCCGCCGAAGAGAAGCGCGCGGCGGGCTGCAGGCGCCCTCTGGAAGGCAGCAGAAGAAAGCCCCATTCAGTTTGAATTTGCAGAAATTTAATCCGGTCGCGGGCGGCGGGAACAGATGCGAGCTCCACTCCGCAGCCCGTGCACTTTCAAATCCCTAGTAGCCCCTCCTTCCCCGCGCGCCACAGTCAAACTCGACCCTCGCTCGAGAGGGGAGGGCCCGGGGAGGGGAGCGGCGGAGTGGACGCAGGAGCCACCTGAGCGCCAGACTGGGAGATCCTGCGCGGCCTCGGAGGCGCGCGCTCCCGGGCCGCCCAGGTCGGGCCGCCTCCGGCTGCGCCTCTCGCCTGGATTCTGTGCTTGGGTTTTCTGGACCTTTCGGCGGTGAAATCCCCCACTGGCCGCACCCACCCGGGGCGGGGGAAGGGGGAAGGCTCTCGAACTCCGTTGACTGTGGATCGGGTTGCCTGCCCGGCCCTGGGTCCGGCACACAGTAGGGCTCCCTGGACCTGGGGTGGAAGGATAGATGGATGGCTAGAAGAAAGGGTGGGGAGGTGGCCAGGCGTCTGCCTGGGCTCGCACGCAGGCTGGTTGGCTGTGTTGGAGGAGGTGCAGCCACAGCAATAATAGTAGCAGCAGCAACGTAGGAACCAGGGCGTTTGCTGCCTCTGCTTGTAGCTTACACCTTCTTTGCCTGCCGTTGAAATGATGCCCGTGATTGCAGGAGGTGGACCGGCGCTCGCCTTTCTTCGATGCTTTTGTTCTGCAAGCGCTATGACTGTGCTTATCGCATAAACAATTGCAACTGCCCTGACGACACTGGTACCTCTCCAGGATCCCCAACATCTTCTCAAACCGAAAATGAAGAATATTGTGAGGGAGAAGCAGGAGGGTAGGTAGGAGGAGGCATTTACAAAATGCTACCTGTTGAGGTACCCGCATTTGATGGAAACTTCACCCCGATCGTGCAACATCAGAGCTGAAAGGAAGGATTGGGTCCTAACAAAGTTCCTTTCATTGTTTATTCCTGAGTAAACAAGTATGGCATCGACCCATAGCACTGCTTTGAGACTGGGGGTGGGGGATATGGGGGTAACAACAGCTGTCATCAATCCAGTGTCTGGGGGCTCGCTGACCCATCTGAAGAGGGACCCAGAGAAAGGCCTGCTTTCAATAGGTCTAATTTTAAATACGCTACTATATTCATCTACCTGCCTGTTCCAAGTCACCAGCCTCAGTTATTATGACAGAACCTGTGTTTTCTGTTGTTCTGTCTCATTGTTCCCGTTTACCAATATTAAGGATACAGCTTAAAATGTTTTTCTTGCTGTGCTTAAGGCACTTCTTTGCTCCCACCACCCTTGACTATTTCAGTAAGGTTCATTCAATCCTTTTAATGTCTCTAATTCAGTAATCAAATCTTAAGAGGACAGTTGCATGGGAGGGGAATGGTGACCAGCATGGTGCCAGTAGAATAGATGTCCAGCAACTGTCTAAAGAATGAGGAATATGGAGCTCACTTTGGGGTCAAAACCACTCAGGCCGGGTGCAGTGGCTCACGCCTCTAATCCTAGCACTTTGGGAGGCCGAGGCAGGTTGATCACGAGGTCAGAAGTTCAAGACCAGCCTGGCCAAGATGGTGAAACCCTGTCTCTACTAAAAATACAAAAATTAGCCAGGTTTGGTAGTGGGTGCCTGTAATCCCAGCTACTTGGGAGACTGAGGCAGAGAATTGCTTGAATCCAGGAGGTGGAGGTTGCAGTGAGCCGAAATCTTGCCACTGCACTCCAGCCTGGGCGACAGAGCAAGACTCGGTCTCAAAACAAACAAAAAAACACTCTGAATCTTGCATCAGAAACAGTTTGGGAGTCCACCCAATGTTGTGTTAATAGAGTATGTTTTTTTTTAATGTTAGGACATGCATTGTTTATGAAAATTTAGAGATTTATTTATTAAGGTTTAAGGCAAATTTCAGAGACTTTTCCCCAAAGTATCTTTATGGACTAAAAAAAAAATTTCATAAAAATGGTGGATGACGTTCACAATGAAATAGAGATTTTCTTTCCTTTTAATTATCCTCTCAGGGTAGAGGTCAGGAAAGGGGTGAAGAAGAGAGAAAATCCAGGCCCATTAAATCTTTTTCAAGCCTGCTGCCTGGGTTTGATTCAAGTTCACTGCTAATTCCATAAGCTGGGATGGATGCCAAAGAGAAGTTCAAATCCTACCCGTGCGTCCCCTTTGTAACTGATTTTTGAACTACAAGTCCTAGTCTCTGAAATGGCCTGTTTAACAAGATATCACCCCAGAAATGTCTTTATGTAAAACAAATTGGTACACAATATATTGCCCTCATATTCAGTGCGCAGAAAGCATCTGATTATTCAATGCGACAGTAATGCAACATTGAAAATTCTCTGCTAATCAGCCCAAACTAAATTTCTAGCCTTATTCTCCTGCGGAGTTCCTGGGTGGGGGGTGGGGGCGGGCGCTATATTTCAGCTGTCTTTGGCTGGGATCGAGCCTCCGTACTGTCACACCTTTGCCTGTGCCTTGCCCACCCCCAATCTGCTGTCACCAACTCATTTCCACCTAGCACAGGTGTTCCCTTTCCCATGAAGCCCTCCCCAACCAATAAGCTACAAGAAGCCCATCTGCGTCTGTTGTCTCTTAGTTCATATAGTCATTTCACATTCCCCTTATGTCCTGTAGTACTTATTATCCATGGCTCTCTTCTCTTTTAGACTCATTGAGGACAGGAGCTGTGTCTAATTTCATTATTATTTACCCTACAGCACCTAGCACAGTGTCTGAGACATGATCATTGTTCAGTATATATTTGTTGAATAAATGAATGAAAGTAATCATTCACTGATTCTGAAGTGGAGTTTTACTACTCCTGAGAGCAAGACCCCGTCTAGTCCTGGGGGAGACAAGCTACCAGTGACTTTCTAAAAGCATTTTTAGTTGCATTGTTGGTTGCCTTTGGGGATCAACAAATATAATTGTTTGTCTTGTCAAAGATGGGTCATTCTCTAACTTGGATGAGTTAACCCTTTCAGAAACAGGACCAATCCCAGTGGGCTGTGAAGCCTGGGGAAGCTTTCTCAGTTGACTTGTACCAGCTGCTTCCTTCCTTCCCTTTTCCTTCCCCATCTCCTCGCCCCATATGGCTGGGAGACTGCCTCTGTGCTCTCACAGAACGCCAGCTAGAAGACCCAGCTGGAAGCAGTCAAAGACAATTAGAAGTAATCAGGCTGGCACAGCCAGGAAATGAGAGTTGGCTAGAAGGGGTTAGGCTGGCAGAAGCCGGCTGGTAACTGGAGAAGGAACGGATGGCAAAGCAAAGACGGCAGACATGGATCAACTTCGCCTGAAAAACATCCTGTGAACTCTATATGTTCATGTTCCCAAAACAAAGCGTCCCGTAAATAACAGACTGGACTTGAACCCGTGTCCCCAGAGTTCATGTCAAGCATTATTCTTTTACAACACCCAGCTGTTGAATGTGCACAATGCAACGGCTGAGGAAGAAAGGGTTCCTCGGGCATAAAGACTCATGTGCAAAGGCAGCCCAGTGTGCTATTGCAGAGTAGGCTGCATCCCCACAATGAAACGCTTCTCTAAAAACGAGTCGTGACACTTACCTTTTGGTGCTTCAGTTTCCTTAAGCTGCAAAAATGGGATATTAAGGAATTGTATGGAGTCAATCAGATTATGCACACAAAGCGCTCAGATCAGTGCCTGACACCTTATAAGTACTAGGTGAATTTTGGCTTTCACACCTTCCGTCAGTACAACTATCATCATCATAAACTAAGAGAAGTCACTCAAGAATGCCCCAGAGGTCCACCAGCGCAACTGCCCTGGTAACTGATGAATCCAAAAGCATAATCTCCAGGTTGGATCTCTTCCCTGAAACCAGAGTCCTGTGGTCAACCCTCTGTACTTCTGTACTTCTTTCCTAAAGCTTCACCCAAATCACCCCAAAATTTAGCAGTCATCCTTTGCTTCCTCTGCTTCTCGATCCTCATATCCAACCCACCAGCAAATCCTATACCCACCTGTGACCCTTTCTCTCACTTCCTAAGTGGCATCCTTTGCTTCCACGGCAAAACCAAAACCAGTTCTTCAAAATGGGAATCAGTAATCCCAGCACTTAAGGAGGCCAAGGAGGGAAGATCACCGGAGGTCAGGAGTTCAAGTTCAACCTGGTCAACATGGCGGAACCCCATCTCTACTAAAAATACAAAAACTAGTCGGGCATGGTGGTGGGCACCGGTAATCCCAGCTACTTGGGAGGCTGAGGCAGGGAGAATTGCTTGAACCCCGGAGGTGGAGGTTGCAGTGAGCCAAGATCATGCCATTGCACTCTAGCCTGGGCGACAGAGCAAGACTCCATCTCAAAAAAAAAAAAAAAGGGAAACGGATCATATCACCTCCCTACACTCGAAAGCTGTTCAACAGACCCCTGCAGAAAAGATTCCCCAAACACTTTATCATGATATGGCCCTGCCTCCCTCTTTACTGTCACCTCCTGGGAGCCAGACACCAAGCTCTTCCCGCTTCAAAGCCTTTCCTTCTGTGTCTTGGTCCGCTCAGACTGCCATAACGAAACACCTAGACTGGCGGCTTAAACAACAGACATTTCTTTCTCGTAGTTCTGGAGAATCCAAGATTTAGGTTCCAGCAGATATGTATATATAGAGGTTTACTCTCAGGAGTTGACTCACATGATGATGGAGACTGAGGAGTCCAGAACGAAAGTGCTAGCAGATTCAGTTCCTGATGAAGGCTCTCCTCCCGGCTGACAGACGAGTGCTCTCGCCAAGTGCTCTCGTGGCAGAAAGACACACAGCCCTGGTCTCTTCTTCTTTTTATAAGGACACCAATCAGATCATGAGGGTCCCACTCTCTTGCCCTCAATTAAGCCTAAATGCCTTCCGAAGGTCTCACCTTCAAATATCGTCGCATCAGAGGTCACAACTGCAACGAATGAACTTGGGCCGGGGGGATACAAACATTCAGTTCATGACACTCTGCCAACAACACGCTTCTTCAACATCGCTGAAGTTTCTCGCTTCATTCAGAGCTCTGCTCTCTCAATCAGAAAATGAGAAATCAGGCAGACTGTCCCAGGGTCCCTAATCGCCACGTTCAACTTTTCATGTCCTTCATCATTAGCTAACAGAAGAATGTACATTCACTTGTTTATGTGTTCATTCTCTCCTCTCTCTCTCTCTCTCTCATTTAATGTCCTTGAAGCAGGGGACTTTGTATCCCAACACCCATGCATGCCGGTACACTGTACACGTTCAGCAATGGCAATGCGGAGCTTCATCTCAACTCTTAATCTGTCCGTGTGGGAGAGGAAAGAGTTGCTGGACTTTGTGTGGTTGTGGCGCTGCAGCATGATGGTGTATGGGTGGTGACACCAGGCCAACCTCCTGCAGCTGCTTCCCAGCAGCCACTGAGCTGATATTCAAGAAGAAAAAGGTGCATTCTTCAAACAAGATGTTGATGGCTTCTCACAGGACTCATCACAGTTGTACCTCCGTTGGTCTCCAAAAATTGAATATAACGGCTATTTCAGTAAGAAAAATGTACCTGCCACCTCCCAACTAAGATGGGCCCAGGGCTTTAGGACATCTTGGTGTGTGGACTCTTCCTCTAAATCCCAGATAGAGGCTATTGAGAAGGAATGGAATTTTAAATATTCTATAGGAAGAGGCCATCACACATACTGATCTTGACCATTTCCCCTTGTATGCATGTCTCATTCAAAAGTGGCTTCCCATCTTACATTGGCACCAACATCATCCCTGTGGCCCGACGAGGCCCAGCACAATCTGCTTCCCACCCTCCAGGGCTCATCTCTCTTCCCTCCTCCCATCATGGCTCTGATCTCACCTCCCCCTATTCACTGCCCTCCAGTCACACTGACCTGTGTGTGGGACCCACTCCCTCAGTGGGCTCTTTTTATGTTTTTGGAATATTGTTCCAAGAAATATCTACAGAGCTGGCTTCCTCATCATCTTCCAGTCTTTGCTCAAATGTCACTTTCTCTGTGGGCCTTTTCTCTGACCTTTTCTCTCTGATGCCAATTTCCCCTGGGCTACGCCCCATCCCCCTGTACCCCACCTCCTTATCCCCTTCCCTGCTTTATTTTCCTTCACAGCACTTGTTGCCATCTGACAAATTACATCATTTCCCTCTTTGTTTTGCTTGTTGTCTGGCTCCTTCCCTAGAATGTCCGCTCCATGAGGGCTGGGACTTTGGTTAAGTCCACTATGCATGGTGCCTGGTCCCTGGGGAGTGCTCAACACAAATTCGTTGTGGTTGACTAAATTTGTAATTCACAGGGTCTCTCGTTGCAGAAGCGGACGACCATAATAAATGAGAAGGCAGAAAGGAGAAACGCAACAAAACCGGGTCCTGCTGGAGAAAGCACACATCATAAAGACATATGGCCAAAGATCAATATTCATGCCTCAAACAGGAACCTCCACGACAAGCTCCACATTTGTATTATGGCAGGGAGGGAAAGGCTATTGTTAGCACTGAGGCTTATTTACAGCCTCTGGCTGCGTGCTGACTCCCGTCCGTTTCTTAGTAGGGATTGAGTAGAGCCTGCAGCAGCGAGGGGTCTGGGGGTACTTAGAAGTGAGCGCATACAACAGTGCATGGTCTCCGGTGTGGCCAGCAGGTGGAGATGCAATGAGGCGGAGGGCACCCTGGAACTGAGCCCACTCACCAATCCCAGGACTGGGCACGCGGGCTGATTGCAGAAGCCTGCCTGGCACAGCCAGGTGGACAGATGCAGACAAAAAGAGGCCGGCGCCCCCTGCTGGTCAACTCGGCTCTGCTTTCCCTCCGCAGCCCAGAGGGGCCCAAGAAACCGGGAAGAGAATGCAGGACTGGAGGCCAAACCTCCTTCACCAGCTGCCTCCGTGGCCCTGGGCAGGGTGTTTATTGTCTCTGAGCATCCGTTTTCTCCATCTGGAAAGGAAGAACTTCTCCCTGTCATTCCTAAGTCCCAGGACTGCTGCCAGGGTAAAGTGTGGCAAATTATGGGCATATGCTATGAAAATAGAAGCCATTTTGGTTATTGTTCTTAGCACGGCATTCTTAAATCAGAGCAAAAAGTGTCTGGGACATAAATCTGAAAACAATACATTTAAAATAAAGCAAAGAGTGAATGGGTGAAAAGTCCTGTTTGTCCCGGTTTTCATTCCGTGACGGAGGCTTTCTGCTGAGCATTAGCATGCAATACACACATCTGCAGGCTTTGGGTTCACTCCCATGCAGAGCATGCCACTATCCTAGGCCTGCTCCTCAACCCTCACCTTCCAGTTTCCCTCCTTCCGGGCCCCTGATCAACTGCCCAAGCCATGTGCTACTGCTAATGAGTCCATGTGTGTGGAAAGATAGTGATAGATGATAGATAGATAGATAGATAGATAGATAGATAGATAGATAGATAGATAGATTTTTTAGATAGTGTCTTGCTCTGTTGCCCAGGCTAGAGTGCAGTGGTGCCATCACGGCTCACTGCAGCAGCCTCAATCTCCCGGGTTCCAGTGATCCTCCCATCTCAGTCTCCCAAACAGCCAGGACTATAGGCATGCACCATGATGCCTGGCTAATTTTTTTTTTTTTTTTTTTGTACTTTTTTTGTAGAGATGGGGTTTTACCATGTTGCTCAGGCTGGTCTCAAACTGCTGAGCTCAAGCCATCATCTCTCCTCAGCCTCCCAAAGTGCTGGGATTACAGGCATGAGTCACTGTGCCCAATCAATAATAGATAATTGGTAAAGAGACAGATCAATAAGTAGATGATAAACAGATGATCGATAGAAATAGATGATAGATTCAATAGAAAGAAGGATGATACATGACAGCTACATAATGAATGACCAATGGATGATAGATAATTAATAGATACAGATAAAGAAATAGAGAGATAGATGATACCTAGATAGATAGGTGATTAATAGATCAATAGACACATTGATCAGTAGATGATGAACAAGAAGGAGGAGGAGGAGAAGGGAGGGAAGGAAGGAAGGAAGGAAGGAAGGAAGGAAGGAAGGAAGGAAGGAAGGAAGGAAGGAAGGAAGGAAGGAAGGAAGGAAGGAAAGAAGGAAGGAAGGAAGGAAGGAAGGAAGGAAGGAAGGAAGGAAGGAAGGAAGGAAGGAAAGGCAACAAGGCAGGGAGGGAGGGAGAGAAGGAGGGAGGGAAGGGGGAAGATACGTATTCTCTGTGTAAACCAACCAGATGACCTGGTGCACCAATGAAGCTCCACCCATCAGGGTTTCTCCTTGATGCTGTCTTTCAGCCCATCCTGAGTACAGCTGTAGTACAGTCAGTGTCCATTTTTGTCCACATTCATTATCCAAGATCCAAGCTCACTTTTTCTTCCTACATCAGTGGGTCATAAGGATTTCCCCTTCCAAATGTGGCCGCAGGTGTGAGTTGAGGGAGTACCCTTGGTGCCACAGTGGTGGGGACTCTGGAAGTCTGAGCTAGCTGCCGGTGTAGCTGGCTTGGGCCTTCAGGCCCTGCTGATATATTTGATCATGGATGCAGAACTTCTGTCTTGCCTTGGATACTGCAGGGCCCACCCAGCCTTAGAACTTGATGAGCCCAGGCCGGGCGCGGTGGCTCAAGCCTGTAATCCCAGCACTTTGGGAGGCCGAGACGGGCGGGTCACAAGGTCAGGAGATCGAGACCATCCTGGCTAACATGGTGAAACCCCGTCTCTACTAAAAATACAAAAAACTAGCCGGGCGAGGTGGTGGGCGCCTGTAGTCCCAGCTACTCGGGAGGCTGAGGCAGGAGAATGGCGTAAACCCGGGAGGCGGAGCTTTCAGTGAGCTGAGATCTGGCCACTGCACTCCAGCCTGGGCGACAGAGCGAGACTCCGTCTCAAAAAAAAAAAAAGAAGAACTTGATGAGCCCCTGCAGGGCAGCTATGGAGGTGCGTATGGTCACTCGGTGTCCCATGTCCAGGTGCTTCATCTCTACCGTGTTCCAGCAGCAGCACACCAGGAACTATTTAATGAAGAGTGTAAAATTTTCCACTGCAGGTGGCATGGCCGTGTTCCGGAGCCCGAGGGGTCCTTCATGATCCCCCCATGGAGCTTTCTGTAAACTGAACATGGTGGCCTTTCCCCACCTCTGACATCACTAGGAACCTAAGGCATGCTGGATTGTTCCGCCCAAGCAGAAGGGCTGTTTGCACTGCAGCCTGGATCTACTCCAGAGCCCTCCTCTGGGCCTTACTTCCAGGAGGCAGCCTGCCATGTAATCCAGTCTATGGGTAGGAAGAGTATTCCCAGATACAGAATATGCCACCTCCAGAAACTACGGGATCTACCAGCATGGTGCTTCCTTCTTCATGGTGGGAGGTGTGAGATGCAATAATTTATCCTTTACATTTATCCCCAGTGTGCCTTGGACCACCAGACTTCTACAACTGATGTGATGGGCCTCTGAAACTTGGGGTTTTTCTCCCATGATCTGAAGCCCATGTGTCTTTCCACACATGGGGTACACTTGCTGCGTCTTGCTCATCTATCTCATATCTGATTGACGTAAGGCATTGATACAGTGGACCAGGGTGCCGTCCTGCAGGATGTCCAGCAGGTCCAGTTGTCTTCAAACTATATATTATATATGACAGAGGGCAGGAGAGTTAGCACCACCTGAAGGAAGACTAAATACATACTATTGTCTGATCAAGGGAATGCAAACAGTTTTTTTTTCCTTTCAAGAGTGATGGAAAAGAACGCATTCATCAGAACAATGGCCACATATCATCCCCTAAAGGTGACATTCATCAGTTTTAGTAAAAAAAATACCATACCAGGCCAGGCTGGAGGTGGTGGCTCATGCCTGAAATCCCAGCACTTCGGGAGGCCGAGGTGGGTGGATCACAAGGTCAGAAGTTCAAGACCAGCCTGGCCAAGATGGTGAAACCCTGTCTCTACTAAAAATACAAAAATTAGCCAGGCGTAGTGGTGGGTGCCTGTCATCCCAGCTACTCAGGACACTGAGGCAGAGAATTGCTTGAACTCAGCAGGCGGAGGTTGCATTGAGCCAAGATCATGCCACTTCACTCCAACTCAGGTGACACAGCAAGACTATCCCAAAAAAAAAAAAAAAAAAAAAGTACCATACCAAGCCCAGCAGCTGCAATCTGGGCTCCTTCTGATGGAGTTTGCAGTAGTGCACTGTCATTATCCAGAATCCAAGGGTTTCCGCAGGGCCCAGGCTGGTGAATTAAATAGAGATGGGCTGGGCCCATCACACCGGCGTCCTCTAAGTCCTTAAGGGTGACACTCATCTCTAGCACTCTTGGGATGCACAATTATCTTTCAGTTTTAGGGCCTTCCACTCAACCTTCTGGTACAACATCTCTTACCTCACAGGCCAAATAATGCAGTGGTTATGGCAGGTACCAAGTATGTCCATTCCAATTGTACACTTGGCAACTGTGGAAACAACCGCCACCTAACTCCGTGGAGACAGTGGACCCACCGTGGCTTGGCCCAGGCCTAGGCTGAATTCATCATCTTGCACCTATCAGCCCCCACCCTAAGAGGGAGTCGACAATGAGGCTCTAATTCTCTGGGTATCAATTCAGACCTAAATAGTCATTGAAGTGTCTGGTCCCTACATTAAATATTTATTATGGTGTAACAAATTACACTAAAATTTAGTGGCTTAAAACAGCAACCAACATTTATTATCTCACAGAGTTTCTGTGGGTCTGGAATTTGGGAGTGACTGACCTGTGAGGTGATGGCATAAGGTCTTTCATGAGGTTGCAGTCAAGATGTGGGTTGGAGGCCAGGCGCGGTGGCTCACGCCTGTAATCCCAGCACTTTGGGAGGCCGAGGCAGGTGGATCACGAGGTCAGGAGATCGAGACCATCCTGGCCAACATGATGAAACCCGTCTCCACTGAAATACAAAAAAATTAGTTTTTGTGTGTGTCTATGCCAGGAGTCTTGCCACCACTACAGTCCTAGCTACGTGGGAGGCTGAGGCAGGGGAATCGCTTGAACCCAGGAGGCGGAGGCTGCAGTGAGCCGAGATCCCTCCACCGCACTCCAGTTGGTGATAGGGCAAGACTCCGCTAAAAAAAAAAAAAAAAAAAAAAAAAATGTGGGTTGGAGCTACAGTCAACTGAAAGCTTGATTGGAACTGGAAGATCCAGTTGTATGATGCATGACTGTTGTTCATGGGGGCTGTTCCCAGGAAGCCTTAGTTCCTTGCTGCTTGAACCTCTCCAAAGGTTGGTTTGAGTGTCCTCATGAAATGGCAGTTGGCTTCTCCCAAATGCAGTGATGTTTAGGAGCAAGGCAGAAGCCACAGTGTATTTATGCTTTAGCTTCAGAAGTCACCCTCTGTCATTTGCACAATGTCCTATTCATTACAGGTCAGCCCCATTCAGCATGCAAGAGGACCACACAGAGGACCACACACAGAAGTGAGACTCACCGGACCCTATCTTGGGAGCCAGCTACCATGCCCCTTCCTCTGGCTTGGTTACCCAAGCAAGTGGCCTTAGGTACCTCTAGGGACGGATTGGCCAAATCATTGCTGTGCATGTTTGCTATAATACAGTAAAGTCCTCTCTCTCAAAGATCCAGACTTCTCTTCAGTCAATGGGCTCCAGGTTAGAAAATTGGCTCAAGTTTGAAAACTGAGCAAAGGATCATGATTTGTTTATTGGGCAGCTGCCCTCAGTTTCCTGAGCATCTACCCTTGATTTCTTCTAGTTGTATAAATGAAATAATATCCTCACTCATTTGCCATCTGTGTTACCCCTAAGGACATCACGTTTTTTAACTGTCTTCACCATTCCCTATGGGTGAATCCTCCTTGACTGCCATCCATCTTTCACGCTCTTTATCATAACTACACCTGCCTGGCTTCTGGTGGTCGAGTGCTGCCACCTGGCCTTTGTTATTTCAATGTCCTATCATATCAATTTATATCAATAAATCAAATTCTGCAGTGGCATCTCCTACTACAGCCCTGGGAGAGTCACCACTGAGCTTCTCACTGCTTCCAGGACCCTTCTCACTAGTGCATTTCCTATTGCTTAGGACAATGGAAGGCCCTCTGTGCCTCTTTGTGCAATATAATCAATTGGTGAGGTTTCTAGCCTTGTGTATCTATGAGTTCTAGATGCCCGCTCCTCTGAGGTCTTCATCTCTGTCTGCCATGGCAGTTCTGGCATTTCTGCTTCACTTAGCATAGTCCAGTGCTTTTCCCAGGCTCTAAGAGCCATCCCAGTAGCGTGTCTCTTGCAGGGGTCTTGCCAGCATATTAAATTCTAGATCCCAGCTGGATGCTCCCAAATTGATAAGTTCTCCCTTATCCAACTTTATGTTTCACTCCCCTTGATCCAGCACCTGAGAATCCAGTTTCTTCCATTCTTCTGCCAGCACACATTGGGTAAATCCTCCCGCTCCTTCAACATAGGGTTGCATTGCTCCCTTATTCAGTTCACCAGCTGTGCCACGTTGTGACTTAACTCTACTCGTTGGCCTCTTGACCAGGAAGGGAGATAGGATTAGGGTCTCTGCATCATCTCCAAGGAAAAGGAAGGGGCTGCCCTGAACAGGGAGATGAGACTACAACAGTGCTGTAGTTTGGATGTTCGACCTTTCCAAATCTCAGGTTGAAATTTGATCTACAATGTTAACGGGAGGTGTTTGGGCCGTGGGGCAGATCCCTCAGGAATACATTAGTGCCCTTTCTGGGCTGGGAAGAAGGGATTGAGTTCTTGCTCTATTAGTTCCCATGAAAGCTGGTTGTTACAAAGAGCCTGGCACCTCCTCCAGCCCTTTTCCTTCCTCCCTCACCATGCGATCTCTGTACACACTGGTCCCCTTCACCTTCCACCTTGAGTGGAAGCAGCCTGAGGCCTCACCAGAAGCAGATGCTGCTGCCATGCTTTTTATACAGTATTAGTCAATACAAAATAAATATTACTGTACAATAAGTAATAAAATGAATTACAATGCCTAAAATGCACACAGTACAATATACTAAAGATATAAACATAAATAGATCTATTCCCATTCATTGCAATTAAAATTTACAAAAATTATCCCAGCATGAGTCAAATAGATCTTTTTTCTTTATCAATTACCCAGCCTCAGGTATTCCTTTATAACAACACAAATGGAATAAGACAAACAGTGAAGATAAATGAGTGCTCCAGGGTCAACGTAGACATGAAAAGTAAAAGAAGTATGGAAACCAAATGCTCTTTTTAGATCAAAAGCATAATATCCAAAATAAGAACCAATCTCAAAAGAGAATTGACACATTTAAGCTTATACAAACAGAAATCTAGATGCATAATAGAAAATTCAGGGTCCAGACTTGTCCTCAAAAAAATGTAATAAAAGATTTTAATGAGGTCTACCTTAATTAAAAGTAAAAAATCTAGCTTTTTGAACGAAACGTAGAACTACCATTTGATTCAGCAATCCCACTACTGGGTATCTACCCAGAGGAAAAGAAGTCATTATACAAAAAAGATACTTGCACACACATGGTTATAGCAGCACAATTAGCAACTGCAGAAATGTGGAATCAGCCCAAATGCCCATCAGTCAATTAGTGGGTAAAGAAACTGTAGTATACACATGTGTTAAGGAATACTACTCAGCCATAAAAAGGGATGATTTAATGGCATTCACAGCAACCTGGATGGGATTGGAGACTATTATTCTAAGTGAAGTAACTCAGGAATGGAAAACCAAACATCGTGTGTTCTCATACGTAAGTGGGAACTAAGCTATGAGGATGCGAAGGCATAGGAATGATACAGTGGACTTTGGGGACTTGGGAGGAAAGGGTGGGAAGGGGGTGAGGAATACAAGACTACAAATTTGGTTCAGTGTAGAGTGTTCAGGTGATGGGTGCACCAAAATCTCACAAATGACCGCTAAAGAACTTACTCATGTAACCAAATACCACCTGTTCCTCCCAAAACCTGTGGAAATGGAAAAAAAAAAAAAATTTAAAACTAGATTTTTAGTGATACAATACACAGCACAAAAGAAAACAAGTGTAAAATTCAAGCTTTGGGCAGGGCACATTGGCTCACGCCTGTAATCCCAGCACTTTGGGAGGCTGAGGTGGGCCGATCACTTGAGGTCCAGAGTTCGAGACTAGCCTGGCCAATATGGTGAAACCCCGTCTCTACTAAAAATACAAAAATTAGCCAGCCTCCATCAGGAAGCTGAAGCAGGAGAATCGCTTGAACCCAGGAAGCAGAGGTTGCAGTGAGCCAAGATCATGCACTCCAGCCTGGGTGACAGAGTGAGACTTTGTCTCAAAAAAAAAAAAAAAAAAAAAAATTAGCCAGGAGTGATGGCACAAGCCTGTAGTCCCAGGTATTCGGGAGGCTAAGTGGGGAGAATCACTTGAACCTGGGAGGCGGAGTTTGCAGTGAGCCGAGATCGCTCCATTGCACTCCAGCCTGGGTGACACAGCAAGACTGCATCTCAAAAAAAAAATCAAGCTTTGGTGACTTGGTGACTGACCAACGGTGTGCATTCACTTCCAAAAAAAGTGCTGAAGACTGACAAGGAAGAAAAAACCCAGGAACGAAAGTAAAAGCAACATGTAATACTTCCGTGGAAGTTTGATAAAAGGAACCATGTGTGGAAAGGAGATGCCATTTGTGAATTGAAATAGTAGAATATTTCTATTTCTATTTATTTATGCAGTAAGCCTCTGGGCTCTCTGAAATTTTAACTAAGAATTCAAATATCCCAGAAATATTTGTTTACAATTTCTGTAAACTCTAAGAATAATCAGACAGTTCTGATGTGAACATCAGCCTTTGTGTGGGGCCTATGGGAACATCTGGAACTCTTCACAGGTGGCAGGAGAATGACTGAGATTCAGTGTCTCAGATGAGATGAGACATATGACGTCCCGTGGCATCATAAGCTATGAATATAACTCATCATCGACAGGAATCAACTTCCTTCCCAAGGGACTTCTGAACCCTTTAAGAATGACGGGGAACAATACAGACACTTCTAAGTGCCCAGTATTGTCTTTCAGGTCCCAGGAACGCTGTTGACCTAACCCAGCCAGGACCACTGTGTTGCAAGTGCCTAATCCTTGAATAAGTCAAGCTGCCAAAGTCCCAGCTGATATAAAGTACCAGTATATTGGTATCACAGAAACTTCCTTAGTGTAACAACAACAAAAAAAGTCTTGGCCTTGGGCTGGTGCAGTGGCTCACACCTGTAATCCCAGCACTTTGGGAGGCTGAAGCGTGCAGATCACCTGAGGTCAGGAGTTCGAGACCAGCCTGGCCAACATGGCAGAAAACCCATCTCTACTAAAAATGCAAAAATTAGCCGGGCATGGTGGCAGGCACCTGTAATCCCGGCTACTTGGGAGGCTGAGACAGGAGAATCGCTTGAACCCAGGAGGCAGAGGTTGCAATGAGCCGAGGTCACACCACTACACTCCAGCCTGGGCGACAGAGCAAGACTCTGTCTCAAAAATAAATAAATAAACAAATAAATAAATAAATCCTGCCCAAATCTGTTGAGTGAGCTTACATAAACTAATATTATATCTGAAAATTTGAAGTTTATGTTTTGTAACAATAATCTTAAATGGTTATTTATTTCATCCTTTAAAACTTATTTTAAAACCTCTTGGCCGGGCATGTGGCTCATGCCTGTAATCCCAGCACTTTGGGAGGCTGAGGTGGGCGGATCACGAGGTCAGGAATTCGAGACCATCTTGGCTAACACGGTGAAACCCCATCTCTACTAAAAATACAAAAAAATTAGCCGGGTGTGGTGGCGGGCACCTGTAGTCCCAGCTACTCAGGAGGCTGAGGCAGGAGAATGACGTGAACCTGGGAGGCGGAGCTTGCAGTGAGCTGAGATAGCGTCGCTGCACTCCAGCCTGGGCGACAGAGCGAGACTCCATCTCAAAAAAAAAAAAAAAAAAGAAAAAAACTCTTTATGTGGAAATTTTCATATTCTTCCCAGAACCCAGTGAAACAGCTAGCCAAAAATGCCAACATTCCTATGGTGCTGTAGGGGAAAAGAAAGAAGCAAAGTTTGAGCCTATAGTCACATACTCTAACAGGTGAAATTGTTCCTGGAACATGATTCCAACTATTGCAAGAAATTCCTCATAGCGCCAGTGCTCACTTCACTGAACAGAAGGAAGACACGGTAAAAGGGCGGGAAGTTGGAAAGACATAGTGGGAAACCTCTGCTGAACAGAGACCTTACAAGTGTTCATTAGAGGCTGCTGTCAGTAATAGTGATAATGTCACCACAGGCTGTCAAACTGATGCTGCTATAACACTACCAGAGAAAACAACTATAAATCATTTTATTTTCAGTCTAAGAACTTGGAGGCTTTATTCTTTTATTCCACTACCATTTGCTCTAAAGAAGATATATATACACATACACATATATATATTTGCACTGAACATTTTGCAAAGATGTGATATTTTATGTGATATAGAGAGGTATATATTTTAGATATATATTTGTATGTGATATATATATATTTATATGTAAAATATGTATATTTTATATATAATAGAGATGTCTATTTTATGTGATATATATATATATAGAGAGAGAGAGTTTTTTTATTATACTTTAAGTTGTAGCATACATGTACACAACATGCAGGCTTGTTACATATGTATACATGGGCCATGTTGGTGTGCTGCACCCATTAACTCGTCATTTACATTAGGCATATCTCCTAATGCTATCCCTCTCCCCTCCCCCCAGCCCACAACAAGCCCCGATGTGTGATGTTCCCCTTCCTGTGTCCAAGTGTAGAAAGAGAGATGTTTTATAAGTCCTCTTCCTGATACTGTTGAACTAGTTTGACATCACACTGGCCAGACTACATATTAGATAGTTGGCCGGGTGTGGTGTCTCATGCCTGTAGTGTCAGCACTTTGGGAGGCCAAGACAGGAGGATCACTTGAGCCCAGGAGATCAAGATGAGCCTAGGCAACATGGCGAAACTCTGTCTCTACAAAAAATACAAAAACTAGTTGGGCGTGGTGGCACGCGCCTGTGGTCCCAGCTACTCAGGAGGCTGAAGTGGGAGGATCTCTTGAACCCAGGAGGCTCAATGAGGTTGCAGTGAGCCATGAATGCACCACTGCGCTCCAGCTCAGGTTACAGAGCGAGACCCTGTCTCAAAAAATAAAAATAAAATAAAATAAAAACATAAATATTAGATACCATAAAGCCAAACATAGAATGTATAGTTTTAAAGTAGAACTTAATACATGAATTTAGGGAGAGCTTGATTATATAAAGACCATAAATTTTAAACACAGCTATCTTATGGTACAGTACAGTATAGTATAGGATCATGTTTCTTTACTATAAAAATTAGAGACTATAAAAATTAGAGTATGCATTGGTACAACACTCATCATTAATATAACTAAAGTTGTAAAAAATGAGATAGGATGGTCCCTAGCAAGATTAAAACTCATAGAATACTATCATGTTCTAACAGATGAAGCACTGTGTCACTATCACACAAGAAAACCCGAGTTTTCTCTTTATGTATATCTAGGTTCCAGATCTTTGTTCAAGCAAGTTTGCAAGTCATGGGTAATGCGCTATAGTCACGACTCTCAAGGTGCAATTTTCTTGGCTCCTAAGAACTGAGATGAATAGGTTTGCAGTGGAATTCAATTACTAGGGACACATTTCATTTTCAAATCTGAACATTTTGGCAAAGATGTGATATTTTTAGAAAACCTCCTGATATTTCCTTTCAGAAGCACTACTGATTTGATTGAAATACCAACTGTAACAAAGCAAAAACCATAGAAGTAAATACTTAGAATAAAGGAGAATACCCTTATGTTGTATTGTTTTTATTTTTATTGTTTTTGACAAAACTACGTGTTTAGATAACTTCAATGTTTGTAAAAGAAAATACATCTAATTTAAAATATGCAAAAAGGATTTTGTTGGATGTTCAGTTTTGGTTCCTCTAAAATGAGAAAATTATATTGTATGAATATACATCGATGATCTTGGAAATGCACATACTTTTTGACCCAGCAAGTTTGCTTCAAGGAATTTATCCTTAAAAGAGTTCCTAGAGGCTGGTTATGGTGGTTCATGCCTGTAATCCCAGCACTTTGGAAGTCTGAGACAGGAGGATCGCTTCAGGTCAGGAATTTGAGACAAGCCTCAGCAACATAGCGAGACCCCATCTCTACAAAAAATTTTAAAAATTAGCTGGTTGTTGTGGTACATTCGTGTAGTCCCAGCTGCTGGAGGCTGAGGCAGGAAGATTGCTTGAACCCAGGAGTTTGAGGCTGCAGTGAGCTATGCTTGCACAACTGCACTCCAGCCTAAGTGACAGAATGAGACCCTGTCTCTAATAAAATAAAAATAAAAAACACAGTAAGTAAATAAAACCCAGCAGATCCAGCTGTTTTTTAGACCCTGTCTCAAAAAAAAAGAATTCCTAGAAAAGTGTGCAAAGATGTTCGCATAAATATATTTATTGCTATATTTACTTAGGATATTTTACAAAACACTGAAAGGAATCCACTTGTCTAATACTAGGGGAATTAAATAGGTAAAATATGATACCTCAAAAAGCATGCAACTACACAGCCAACTACACAGCAATTCCACAATTACGATGGTGTGGAAGAGTGTTTATGGGCATGGGAAAGTTATAATACTAAGTAGAACAATACTATAACGTTAATAGTACTTATAGAAATAATCTTTGAGTAAAAATAATATATGCATAGTAAGTCCAAGCATTGAAAAAATAGGTAGAATCATATTCTAATATCCCTAGGTGGTAGAATAAGTATAATATTTATTTTGTTTGGCTTGGGCTTTTCTGTTTATACAATCAACAAACGTTTGTTGAATACCTTTTATGTGCTAGGAACTACGCTATATGCTAAGCATGGAAGATGGTTTTAGAACATGGCCTGAAATTTTGGGACACTCTTTCAATTGAGAGATCCGTGTCCCCCACTGTTGAAACTGGGCTGATGACTGCTTGAACGAATAGAGGGTGACAGAAGTGAAGAAATGTGACTTTTGAAACTAGACCATAAAATGTCAAACCACTTACACCTGGCTTTCTTGGGATGCTCACTGTCTGAAGACCCCTTTGGGAATTTCTCTCTCCAAACCCAGTCATCCTGCTGTGACATACCCAAGTCCCATGGGAGGCCACACAATGCTCCCTCAACTGTCACAGTTCAGTCCATTTTTCATCCATCCCAGCCCAGGCACCAGAAGTATCCATAAAGAAGCCAGTTTAGGGGTGGTTCCTAGAGCCCCCACTCTCTTAGCCCCCAGACTGAAGTCTTGCCAGCAAAGGCCAAGACGTCGTGGAGTAGAGAATAACCATCCCCGTGGTGCCCTTTCTAAATCTACACTCACAGAAAGTGTGAGCATAATAAAACAACAGCTAACAGCTGTGCCACTAAGCTTGGGATGCATTGTTACACAGCAAAGATAACCAGAACAGCATGTCACAGTGAATAACACTTCACTCCGGTAGACGGGGCAGACAGCAAAAAGTTACCAACCTATAACCATAACTGTAACTATCGGTACACTGGTCAGATAACTGTACCTGTAACTCACAAGCAAGATAGCTACAAGTGATGCTATGAAGAAAATGAAGATTGTGGGGACTTGTCTGTTGCATTTATCACTAACTGCTGCAGTATGTAATCTATTTTACTGATTTATCTTATCTATTGTTTTCATTAGAGTTCTCCAGGGAAGCAAAACCAATAGGAGATATATATATATATATATAGACCTTATACATATATGTATGTATATACCATAATATATAATACAATATACATATTATGGTGTGTGTGCACGCACATGTATATATACACACATAATGGGTGTATATACACATACAGGAGGTATATAGATCAAAGTGTTTTATATATATATGAATTGATCTATATACCCCCTGTATATATATCTACATACCGCCTGTATATATGTATACCCCCTGTATATATGTAGGGGGTATATATGTATATCTATATACCCCCTGTGTGTGTGTGTATATATATACACACACACATATATATGAATTGATCTATATACCCCCGTGAGTGTATATATATATGAATTGATCTATATACCCCCATGTGTGTATATATATATGAATTGATCTATATACCCCTTGTGTATATAAATCAAAGGGGGTATATAGATCAAAGTGCAAGCAGATTCAGGATATGGTAAAGGAGCCCCCATCTATGAACTAGAGATCCCCTTGTTCATTCATAGATGGTGCCTTCTCGCTGTGTCATCACATGGCAGAACAAAAGGTATACATATACACACACACACATACACACACACACACACACACACACACACACACCCCTCCCTCCTGTTGGGATATATATATATAAAAGGAAGGAGGTCAGTACGGCCAGAGTGCTGGATACAACGTACGGAGCAATCGATGAGGGATGATGGTGAAGAGATAGCAGCAGCCAGGCCTCTGTAGCATTGCAACCTCCTGTTGGTATATGTATATATATAATACCACCTATTGGTTTTGTTTCTCTGGAGAACTCTGATTAAACCAATAAAGATAAATAAGTAAAATAGATATAGTTATACACACACATACATGGAGAGACATATACATGCATGTACATCATAAACATACATAATGTGTGAATGTACATGCATGTGTACACACATTGTATTCATGTATACATACATCCATATGCATGCATATGCACACATGTATGTGTACATGCATTATGTATATGCATGTATATGTGCATGCATGTATATGCATGTATGTATACCTAGAGAGATTTATTTTAACATACAGAGCAATCAATGGGGGATGATGGTGAAGACAGCAGTAGCCAGGTCTTTAGAGAGAGCATTGCAGCCAGGACCTCTAATTGCACAATTAGAGACAGGCACCCTTTCCTCAGAGCAGAGGTCACCCCATGGCAGGACACAAGACCAGAATTGAGTTGGATGTCAGCCCCTTGGCCACCTGGGCCATGCACCCTGGAAAAACACAGGTGGTTCAATTTACCCAGTGACACAAGTCCGACTCATTGGAAAAGGACAGAAGGAGGAAGACCCTAAAAAGGCTCCTGCATGGAGAAGTGATAAAGATTCCTTGGGCAAGGCTCATGGCAGCAGCATGGAGAGGCGGACTAATGGTACTTGACGATGGACTCAATGTGAGAGAGAAAGAAAAGCGGAGGTGGGAGTGCTTTCGCCTGAGCTGCTATAACAAAAATACCATAGACTGGCGGCTTAAACAACAAATATTTACTTCTCACAGTTCTGGACGCTGCAAAGTCCAAGATCAAGGTGCATGCAGACTCAGTATCTGGTAAAGGACTCCCCATCTATGACCCGGAGACCCCCTTGCCTGTTGATAGATGGTGGCTTCTCACTGTATCGTCACTTGGTGGAACAAAAGCTCTCTGTGACCTCTGTATTAGTCCGTTCTCACGCTGCTAATAAAGACATACCCGAGACCGGGTAATTTATAAGGGAAAGAGGTTTAATGGACTCACAGTTCTACATGGCTGTGGAGGCCTCACAATCATGGTGGAAGGCAAAAGAGGAGCAAAGACATGTCTTACATGGTGGCAGGCAAGAGAAGCGCCAAGCAAAAGAGGGAAAAGCCCCTTATAAAGCCATCGGATCTCCTGAGAACTCACTCACTATCACGAGAACAGCAGCATGGGGGTAACTGCCCTCATGATTCAATTACCTCCCACCGGGTCCCTCCCACAACACGTGGGGGTTATGAGAACTACGATTCAAGATGAGATTTGGGTGAGGACACAGTCAGACCATATCAACCTCCTTCATAAGGGCACTAACCACATTCATAACCCAATCATCCTCCAAAGGCCCCACCTCCTAATACCATCACATTAGGGGCTAGGATTTCAACAGGGGAATTTTGAGGAGACAGAAACAGTCCATAGCAGAGAGTAATAGGGAAATCATTGTCAGTAACTCCACGTTGGAGTCTCAGCAGCTGGGCGTGTGACGTGCCATGACTGAGATAGGCCAGTCTGAAGGAGGAAGGTGTATCAGATGGAGGGTGACTTGGGGTCATGGAGGTGGAGAAGGATCAGGAGCTCAGTTAGATACCAGGTGGACAGAGTAAATAGGCTTTGGACATACAAACCTGGAACTTAGAAGAGAAGACTGGCTGAAGATACAAATTCGAGAGTCTGCAGCATATTATTATTATTTTTTAGACGGAGTCTCGCTCTGTTGCCAGGCTGGAATGCAGCGGCGCGATGTCGGCCCACCGCAACCTCCGCTTCCCAGGTTCAAGCAATTTTCCTGCCTCAGCCTCCTGAGTAGCTGGAACTACAGGCGCTGCCACCACACCCACCTAATTTTTGTCTTTTTAGTAGAAACAGGGTTTCACCGTGTTAGCCAGGATGGTCTTGGTCTCCTGACCTTGTGATCTGCCCGCCTCGGCCTCCCAAAGTGCTGGGATTACAGGTGTGAGCCACTGCACGCAGCCTGCAACATATATTAATAGATGGATTTGAAACTCTGGGCCTAGATGGGACTACCTAGGGATGGGGGATAGAACAGAGAAAAGAAGAACACTGGGGATACAGCCTGCAACTCTTCTGCACTGTGCCTCCAATTCCCAAGTTTTCTTCAATAATCATATTGCTATGGTTCAGATGTGTGCTCCAAAACTAGATCCCCAGTGTGGAGGTGTTGGGGAGTGGAACTTTAAGAGGTGTTTAGGTCACAAGGGCTCTACCCTCATGAATGGATTAATGCCATTTTCACAGGAGTAGGTTCCTTATGAAAGGACAGGTTCAGCCCCCTCTATCTGTCTCCATCTCTACCTCTACCTCTAGCCCTCTCTTCGCAATTTCTCCTCTGTCATGGGATAACACAGCACAAAGGCCCTCACCAGATATGGCCCCTGATCTTGGACTTCCCAGCCCCCAGAACTGTGAAAAAATACATTTCTGTTCTTTATAAAGTACCCCGTCTCAGGCTTTTTGTTACAGCAGCACAAAATGGACAAAACCACTTATGTTAAGGCTTGACTTAGGAGAAAAATGAAGAAATATCATCTTCTAAAAGATGAGAGGACATCACACTGACATTCCTTTCCATTGGAAACAGATGGTGCATTTGGAAGGGAAAATGGAAGATGACGGAATGAAGCGAGGATTCTGAATAAGAGCGTGGGCAGAGTTGAGGGAAACAGACAAAGGAGGGGAGGTCCTCTGAGGGTAGCAAAAGCCGGGAACACATCTCGCCCCTGGACTTGGAGAAGCAGAGGAGGGAGGGGTGTCTAAGTCCAGCACATGCTGTGGCCAAAGGCAGAGAACTGCAGCGATTCCACACAGCGCCCAGCAGGGAGGCAGCCAGGCAGGCAGTGCTCCCACATCTCTCCTTGTCCACTCACAGCTCTGGCTGGGGCCTTGCAATGGTGAAACCCAAGGAGAACCCAGGGGCAAGGAGAGAGGTAGGAGAGACTCAAGATTCAACAATAACTCTAAGGATAATCCTCCTCTAATTTCAATCTTAATTATTTCATGCACATTATATTATTGATAGGTCAAGGGTCGATCTTTTTTTTTTTTTTTTTTTTCTGGAGATGGAATCTCACTCTGTCCCCCAGGCTGGAATGCAGTGGCGCAATCTTGGTTCACTGCAACCTCTGCTTCATGGGTTCAAGCAATTCTCCTGCCACAGCCTCCTGAGTAGCTGGGATTACAGGCAGGCATCCAACGCCCAGCTAATTTTTTGTATTTTTAGTAGAGACAGGGTTTCACCATATTGACCAGGCTAGTCTTGAACTCCTGACCTCAGGTGATCCACCCGCCTTGGCCTCCCAAACTACTGGGATTACAGGTGTGAGCCACTGCACCCAGCCCAAAAAAACTATCTTTAGACATCCCCTTTTCAATCCTTTAGATGTTTCCACATGAAATGTGAGACATGGCGTCTGCACTCTTGGGGATTCAGCAAAAATAAGATTACAAACAGCTCCATTATCACTTCTTGTCATGCCTTATATATGGAAATCTAATATTTGACAACAGTGGACGTTTAAATCAGAAGGGAAAAGACCAGCCATTCAGTAAGTGATGACGTGACATGTGGTTATCAACTGGAGGAAAAAAAATAAGTTAACCCCTACTTCGTGCCAATAATACAAATAAATTCCATCAGGATTAAAGCCCCAAAACATTTTTAAAGTATTTGCTAGAAATAGAGGATAACACGTTTATCCTCAGCTTTCTTAAGAGACAAAAAGCAAAAACTATACAAGAAAAACAATAAATTTGTTCATCTGTAGGAACCGTGAGAACATGCCTAGAAGGTCTCTAACTACAGGGAGCCATGATTGTCCAAGGGCTTGGCTGCTGATTACTAAGCACAGTGGGGATATACTAAGATAGACCATATTTGGTTTCATGGCTGTGAGACCCAAGCAGTCACTCAGGGTCCTGAACTCAGAAGGACCCTATGCTCACTTGAGCACTCTGCTGTTTTGTCTTGAAATTCTCTGTCTCCTTTTTTTTTTTTTTTTTTTTTTTTTTTTTTTTTTTTTTTTGAGACAAGGTTTTACTCCATCATCCAGGCTGGAGTGCAGTGACCTGATCATGGCTCACTGTAGCCTTGACTTCCTAGGCTCAGGTGGTCCTCCCACCTCAGCCTCCTGAGTAACTGGGACTACAGGTGCATGCCACCATGTCTGGCTAATTTTTTGTATTTTTTAAAGAGATAGGGTTTCACCATGTTGCCCAGGCTGGTGTCAAATTCCTAGGATCAAGCAATCCACCCACCTTGGCCCTGCAAAGTGCTGGGATTACAGACAGGAGCCACTGCGCCCAGCCCAAAATTCTTAATACATTTTTAACACAGAGTCCTACATATTAATGTTAAACTGGACCATCAGCTTATGCAGCTAATCCTGCCTGGAGACAGGACCCTTCTGATGGTCAACGTTGGCTCAAGGACCACATGGCATTCTTGTGGAAACTTCTTTAAACTTCGTATCAGTAGAGGAAACTTCCACTCACTCTTCCCTCCCTTCGTCACTCAAGGTTTGAGGGTGAGGCCAGGCACAGTGGCTCACACCTGTAATCCCAGCACTTTGGGAGGCCGAGGCAAGTGGATCACAAGGTCAGGAGTTCAAGACCAGCCTGGCCAACATAGTGAAAGTCCGTCTTTACTAAAAAAAAAAAAACCAATACAACAATTAGCCAGGCATGGTGGCGTGCACCTATAGTACCAGCTACTTGGGAGCCTGAAGCAGGAGAATTGCTTGAACCTGGGAGGTGGAGGTTGCAGTGAGCTGAGATCACACCACTGCACTCCAGCCTGGGCAACAGAGCGAGACTCTGTCTCAAAAAAAAAAAAAAAAAAAAAAAAAAGGTCTGAAGGGTATCCCCTTCCCATTTTCTCACAGGCATTTTTCCTAAAAAATTCTCACACACCTAATCCAATTTGAATGACCATTTCTTGGAGGACCTAGAAGCTTAAGCAGTAACTAGAGGCCAGACAATGCAGGTGGAAAGACAAGAATTTCTGACTTCCTCACTTACTGCCTGGCAGGCCAAGAGCGTGAGGTCTGGGTTGGTAGGTGGGGCAAGGATAACCCCTGTTACAAGGTATGGCTCTAATGTGACAGATTTCACCAGCGGTGGCCTGGCCAAATGTCCAGTGGCAGAGAAGCCTGTGGCAGGTACAATGATGTGGGCTTTGAAAAATCTGGGGAAACAAAGCATATAAAGACAACAGTGTTGGTTGAGTAATGCTAAGTCACGCTGACACCCTACAGAAAGATGATGAGAGACTGAGGGTTGATTACCAGCAGTAAATGGCCAAGGATGAGAGCCAGAGGACCTGGGTGGCAGCCCACAAAGAGGCCCTATCAGCTGCAAAGGAAGAACTGACACAGGCCAGCAGCTGGCTAAAGATGCAGTTCTGTTGCAGATAGCTCTGGAGATGTTTAAAAGCTCAGCGAAGGCAAGCATGGCAGGCAGTGGGCAAGGCCCTGATGAGGGAAACCTGGATAGATGCAACCCTCTCTGTAGAATAGAGCCAAACAAAAGCAAGGCAAAAGACAGAAAGTCCTGGTAATATTGCATGAACTCCTGGATCCAGTCATATCTAAAGGCAAAATCCATCTCTGGACTTTTCAACTTTGAGGATTTCCTTTTGCAAAGGCAACTTTGAGTTTTTTTGTTTGTTTTTTGTTTTTGTTTTTGTTTTTGTTTTTTTGTCGCCCAGGCTGGAGTGCAGTGGCGCAATCTCAGCTCACTGAAACCTCTGCCTCCTGGGTTCAAGCGATTCTCCTGCCTCAGCACCCCGAGTAGCTGAGATTATAGGCACGTGCCACCACACCTAGCTAATTTTTTATTTTTAGTAGAGATGGGGTTTTACCATGTTGGCCAGGCTGGTATTGAACTCCTGACCTCAGGTGATCCACCGGCCTTGGCCTCCCAAAGTGCTGGGATTACAGGTGTGAGCCACTGCGCCCAGCCTGAGATTTTTGTCACTTACACTGCAGAGTCCAACCACAGCTTTCTCTTGTATATCTTTTTACACAGAGAAGCATCTTCCCCTTATGAAATCCAGCCACAACAAAAATTCCACATGCTTTCTTTCATGTTTTTGCAGAAAGGGGGGAAATTGTGGACTCACACAGAGCATGATTCCATAAGCTGGTCTTGTTTCAATCAAGAAAATCCTCATGGCAGCCTGGAATCCATTTCATTCCTTCATACTCTGCGCCCTGCTTTGAGGCTTCCTGTTGGCGGACCATTTGTTTTACATAAGATGGCTCCAGATTCGTTTTTAAGCCCCGTCTTCTACAATCTGGCTCTGGAACTAAGCTCTTCAACTCCTGGGGGGTTTACAGCCTTGCTTTCTGCTGATGCGAATTTCTTCTTAATCCTTAGA
Source organism: Macaca nemestrina (assembly GCF_043159975.1). Lineage (NCBI taxonomy): Eukaryota > Metazoa > Chordata > Mammalia > Primates > Cercopithecidae > Macaca > Macaca nemestrina. Next base: position 174,943,739 of record NC_092128.1, on the reverse strand, counting down.
AGTTCCAGACCTTTTTCCTTCTAATGTTTTATAACGCATTTTGAAAAGGCGAAAGAGAGTGGGGTTGGGGACTGGATGTTGTGGTTTCCTTACCCAATCGGTAGGGAGTGTTGAAGGCCAGTTGTGACTTAGTTATGACAGTAAAAAATCTTGAGATTAATTTCAGCTCACTGCAGCTCTTCCCATAACACACAAAGCACAACATCTCAGGGACCTCTACTCAGAAAAGGTTTACAGGGTTGGGAGCTGAGAATGCACTGATACATGGTTGTTGATTGTATATAGCTGCTTAATCAGCACGTGTTTACTGAGCACTAGAGCACTTCACATTATTGTTACCAAATATTTGCTGTCACTCCCTACGGAAAGGTTATATTTCCCTGTGCCAATGACATCCAGTGAAGCCATTTAACTTGTTTAGCCTAGGAGATGTCAATAACAGAGACCTGTCTCACTCCCAGACAGAAGCTGTAAGAACAAACTTTAACTTCACCGTGTTTTTAATTCACCCCCACTATGGACAAGTGATGCTCCAGAAAGAGGCTGCTCCGTTAGCTGGAGTCCAAAAGTCAGGTCAGACTCAAACTGGAGACAGAGACAGTGCACAGTGAACGTATAACATGAGCAAGAAATAAACCTTTCCTCTTGTAAGTCACTGAGATTTAGGGGACATTTGTTACAGCAGCTTAATAGAGACGATCCTGAACCACACGCACACTCACTATGTGCTCCTCATTGTACAGATGCATAAACCTTTTTATTTTTAGTAGAGATGGGGTTTCACCATGTTGGCCAGGCTGGTATTGAACTCCTGACCTCAGATGATCCACCGGCCTTGGCCTCCCAAAGTGCTGGGATTACAGGTGTGAGCCACTGCGCCCAGCCTGAGATTTTTGTCACTTACACTGCAGAGTCCAACCACAGCTTTCTCTTGTATATCTTTTTACACAGAGAAGCATCTTCCCCTTATGAAATCCAGCCACAACAAAAATTCCACATGCTTTCTTTCATGTTTTTGCAGAAAGGGGGGAAATTGTGGAACTATTAGGCCACAGCCCCAATATAGCTTTGCTTAATAATAACTTCTATTAAATAAGGGCATTCCCTATGCCACAGAAGGCTTCAAATTTTCTTTAGGCAGCAGAACCTCCTCCCCCACATACACAGATTGTCAACTACAAAGCAGACACCAGCAGAGCTGCTCTGGTTGAAGGAGTAAGGGCCAGAAATTTGGCAGTTCTGTCTCCCCAAAGACCAGGCCCAACCCAGTGTCAGATATCTGGCCAACACTCAGTGAATATTTGTTGAATAAGTAAACAGATATACTATTTCCTGCAGAATTCATTAAGGACTCTCTGGAAACCTAGTGTTCCATGGAAGAAAATTTAAAATTCCCTTTAGCAACGGACCCTATAGGTTGTTTCAGATGCAGTTGTCAAATTTATATGTATAGAAGAAGAGAACAAGAGCAGAGACAGTAAGGATTCAGATCTTATTTCAACCAGTGGTTCCATCTTTCCAGTCACGGTTCTATAAGAGACGTTAATGATTGTTATTAAATAGTTTTGTTAAGTGTTTCCTATGGCATCTTTTTCCATGGTTCAGCCAACTGCAGACATGCTAATAAATAGAGAAGAGGGACAAAGACAAAAGGTCTAATAATGCACACATTGAGTAATTAGTCCTAAAGCAATCATTCAACCTTCTGTGTGGACAGTGTATGTTAGAGAAAATGCTGGGAAGAAAACCTGATAAACTCTAGAGAACTGGCTCAAAATTATACTTCCTATTTTTTGTTTTTTGAGACAGAGTCTTGCTCTGTTGCCAAGGCTAGAGGGCAACGGCATGATCACGGCTCACTGCAGCCTCCATCTCCTGGGCTCAAGTGATCCTCCCACTTCAGGCTCCTGAGCAGTTGGGAGGACAGCCACATGACACTGCACCTACCTAGTTTTTAAATATTTTGTGGATATGGAGTGTTACTCTGTTGCCCAGGCTGGTCTCAAATTCCTTTGCTCAAGCAATCCTCCCACCTTGGCCTCCCAAAGTTGTGGGATTACAGGCATGAGCCACTGCACCTGGCCTCAAAATTATACCTTCAATATAAAATGAATTCCTCTTCTTACTAAATCTCTGTTTCTCCTTCTCTCTCTTCCCGTAAATGTAGCCTGCTATACATAATGAACCCAATGTTCATATTATTCTAGTAACAGTGATCTGTTAGCAAAGGATTCTGTGAAAAGAATAATGGAAGTGGGAGCTCTGCTGGGAAGATGGCAGACTAAGATAATAGATAACAGCAAAAAGCTCCCTCAATAGACTCCTTGCTATGCTGCCTAAAACGCTAGGATTTTAAAAACCCTTTTAAAATTTAGTTTAGCTCACAAGGAGGAAGTAAAGAAGAAACTCTAGTGGCCACATGGAGGAGAGAACTGAAAAGTGGTATGTAAGCTGCCACTGTAGATGTGCTGGGGCCTGGTTGTTGTTCTAAATAACCAAGGTATACTCGGGTTTCAGTGTTCATGCGGGAATAGTTGCTGAGGCATTGGGCAAGATGAAGAGGGGGAACTAAAACCCCTGTGTGGATCTGAATTGTCAAAGAGCTGCAACCTCAGAAAATGGGTGGTATCTCGGCTCAGGCTACCATAACAAATTACCATCAACTGAGTGGTTTATAAGCAACAGAAATGTATTTCTCACAGTTCTGGAGGCTGGAGGTCTGAGATCAGGGACCCAGTATGGTCGGATTCTGGTGAGGGTGCTCTTCTGGGTCGCAGACAGCTACCTTCTCGTCGGAGCCTCACGTGGCAGAAGAGGGTAAGCTACCTCTCTGGGATCCCTTTTATAAGGGTCCTAGTCCCGCTCATGAGGGTTCCACCCATTAACTCCTAAAGGCCCCACTTCCCAGTCCATCACAATGGTGATTATATTTCAACACATGAATTTTAGGGAGATAAAAATCTTCATTCCCTAACTGGTGGGCCAGAAAAAATTCATCTATCAGCTCAGTGAGCATTTAAGAAAGGAAGCTCATGCCATCACCTTTTAAAAGGAGATAACTATTTACTTTAACATTTCTTTTGTTGTTACAAATTTAGCATGTCTTTTTCACTCCTAGGCTTGTCTTTACTCACGCTCTTGTGATAAAGTACTTTAGGTTTTGAGTAGTCTGCTCCTAACCCTATTTTTCCCATAAACTCTTCTTGTTTTTAGTGTGTGATTTCCTGAATGCAAGACCCGTTTTTTAAATATACCAATTGTGTGCAAAATGTTGTGCTTGGTGTCCTTGGAGAAAAATAGATGACTGGCACAGGCCATGCTACTGAAGCCCATGCAACCTAAGAGGGAAATAAAAGCAACAAAATAATTATGATATGACCAAAAATGTGGCAAGGTCCATGTATGAAAGACAAAAAGTTCAAAGGAAATTCAGGTAATTTGGGCTTTTTAGCCAATACTTAAAAAGAAAATCTAAGTACCTACTAGTTATTTGGGAAGAAAAGTTAACATTGCTATTACAAAGTTGCCGACTGTTTTTAGCATTTCTTAATTTTATTGGCAACACCTTGGATTTCATGTGGACTTCCTTTTTCATGTCCAGTTTTATTTAATATTTTAGTCAGTAATTGTTCTCTATTAGTTCATTACTCATCTTTGGAGTATATAAATGGTCTTGGAAAAAAATCAAAGTGACCCTCCAGTGAACTTCTACTTATGCAGAATGTTTATATGAATAACACATGGTAGATACAAATCTTCATCAAACATCTCTACTGTTGAAAGGGATAAGATCATAACCATTCATATTTTAAGAAAGATAAAGTCTATACCTAACATCTGTACTCTGTGAGATGAATCCAAAGAACCACAGATTAATCAATAGCACCCAAAATGTAACAATGGTCAAGATGGTCAACATTGACAGAGACTCATCAGATTGACTCTTCTAGTGACGTTGAAATGATGCCTACTAGTTGGATCAGTTTTCAGATTCATGTCACACCTCATATGTTCATGTAAAAATGGCCAGTTTAGTAGTTGTTAATTATGCTAAAGTTTATTTTACCCCAGTGTTTACTAATTGTTTTCTTATTTTATGTAAAAGCGAGTCTAAAAAAAAAAGGTCTTTCCAAGAACACACAACATAAATGTATACTTCTATTTGAAACTCTTAGAGACTTTCTCTTATTAGAAACTGCAGAGAGACATCACCAGGAATGGCAGAGTAAGGATCTCCAAAAAGCTGCTTCTCCACAAAAACAACAAGAACACACAAAAAAAAGAAAGAAAGAAGGAAGGATGGATGGAAGGAAGGAAGGAAGGAAGGAAGGAAGGAAGGAAGGAAGGAAGGAAGGAAGGAAGGAAGGAAGGGAGGGAAGGAGGGAGGAAGGAAGGAAGAAGAGAAGGCAGGAAGGAACAAAGGAGGGAGGGAGGGAAGGAGAGAGGGAAGGAAGGAAGGAAGAGAAAGAAGAAAAAAGGAAAGAAGGGAAGAGGAAGGAAGGAAGGAAGGAAGGAAGGAAGGAAGGAAGGAAGAAAGAAAGAAAGAAAGAAAGAAAGAAAGAAAGAAAGAAAGAAAGAAAGAAAGAAAGAAAGCCTAGCAACAATAGTCAGTATCAACTTTTTCAGAACTCTAGAAATTAGGCAAAGGTTTGCAACAATCCATAAAGAAAGCATAACAATTATAAACATATATGCACCTGACAACGGAGCCTCAAAATACATGAAGCAAAATCAGACAAAAGGAACAGATATGAAAGGAGAAATAGATAATAATATTTATCTATTTCAAAAACAATAATATTTGGAGACTTCAAAATAGGTAGAACAACTATACATAATCCATGAGGAAATAGAAGACTTGAACAACATTATAACACAACTAGATCTAACAGACATCTATAGAACAATGCACCCAATGAGAGAACAACACATATTCTTCTAAAGCACACATGGAAATTTATTCAGGAAAGACTATACGTTAAGCTGTAAAATAAGACCTTGATATGCTTAAAAGGGCTGAAATAAGAAATGCCTATTTTCTGACCACAATGCAATGAGATTAAAAATCAGTTACAGAAGGCAATTTGGGAAATTTACATAAATATGAAAATTAATACAACTAAAGAACCAATGAATCAAAGAAGAAATCACACAAGAAGATACTTTTAGATAAATGAAAATATCTACCAAGAGATTAATAAATTTATTGGTTTATTATAAACTTATAAATGAATTCTCTTTTTTTTTTTTTAAAGTAACTGCAGCTCATAATTTTTTTTTTTTTTTTAAGACAGTCTTGCTCTGTCGCCCAGGCTGGAGTGCAGTGGCATGATCTCGGCTCACTGCAACCTCCGTCTCCTGGCTTCAATCAACTTCCCTGCCTCAGCCTCCCGAGTAGCTGGGATTACAGGCATGCAACACCATGTCCAGTTAATTTTTGTATTTTTAGTAGAGACAGGGTTTCACCATGTTAGCCAGTCTGGTCTTGAACTCCTGACATCAGGTGATCCATCCACCTTGGCCTCCCAAAGTGCTGGGATTACAGATGTGAGCCACCACATCCAGCCTTTAAAATTTTTTTATAAATTTTTATTGTTTTAGCTCCTAACCTGATTTCTGAATACAAAGCTTTAAAATATTATTTTTGGGTTTTTTTTCTTCTAGACAGATTTCAACTCACATTGACACTGATTTTCAAAGAGCAATAACCAAGCCTGCTGTTCTATGATAGTACTAAACTGGAAAAGGATTTATTAATTTTTAGGGTTACCATATGAAGCTGAGGCATTAGGAGAGGGAAAGAACCAACCTACTGTGCCCAGCAGAGAGGGCAGAAGGTGAAAAACATCCCCAATTCACTCTTCTACCTTCTCATCTTCAGCCAGTGCCTTCCGTCGGCCAAACCCAAATGGAAGCAGAGGTTAAGGAAGCCTTCCGATGTAATCCATAAACATGAACCTTGCAGGACACCGAGTAAGGTGGATAGCTGGAGAGCGGAGAAAGAGACACAAATGAAGAATGCCCAACACCCATTCTTATGTCACTTTGCATGAGATTTAAAGTCAGAGTAGAAGCCAAGTTGCCTAATTGGGAACCAGTTCGCAATTTTTGGGTAGGGAAGGACAGAGCACCTTGATCTGTCATTACATTAAAACAATAAGAAGTACATCAAGGTACTTTTGGAAGAACAAGGGGTCCTGCTTGCCAGACAGTGATGTCCATCATGGACATCTTTTAGAGCCCTCTTTTCTTTTGAGACAGTCTCACTCTGTCATCCAGGCTGTAGCACAGTGGCATGGTCTCAGCTCACCACAACCTTCACTTCCTGGGTTCAAGTGATTCTTGTGCCTCAGCCTCCCAAGTAGCAGGGATTATAGGCATGCACCACCACACCTGGTTAATTTTTTTATTTTTAGTAGAGATAGGGTTTTGCATGTTGGCCAGGCTACTCTCAAACTCCTGGCCTCAAGTGATCTGCCCGCCTCTGCCTCCCAAAGTGCTAGGATTACAGGCATGAGAAGAGCTTTATTTTTAAAGATTTTAGTACTGTTGTAATCCCAAACAACTGGCTACACCACAAAAGTGAAAATGAAATGGATTGTAAAACCATTTGCACCTCATCATTGGGTCTTCTCTATCTATGACTGGTTAAATATGGCGGGCAGATCACGAGGTCAAGAGATCAAGACCATCCTGGCCAACATGGTGAAACCCTGTCTCTACTAAAAATACAAAAATTAGATGGGCATGGAAGCATGTGCCTGTAGTCCCAGCTACTCGGGAGGCTGAGGCAGGAGAATCACTTGAACCCAGGAGGCAGAGGTTGCAATGAGCCCAGATTGTGCCACTACACTCCAGCCTGGCAACAGAGCAAGACTCTGTCAAAAATAAATAAATAAATAAAATAAAATAAAAAATCCAGTGAAAGGTAAATAAATAAATAAACAAACCTCTAAAAAATTATAAAGAAATTTTGCTTCTCTCCTTCGCAGAGCTCCATGTGAGTATATATGTAGGTGGGAAAGAGGTAGCTGACAGCTCCAGTCTAGGTCACAGAGTTGTATTTTTTTAAACTTTAAATGTATTTTATTTTTAGACAACCTATATATGGTATGCTTTTCTTTTTTTTTTTTTTCCCCTCAGAAACAATGCTTCCACTCCAAATAAATCATGGTCAAAATAAAGTGCTCAAGGTGACATCAGTTCCATTTGTCTTCAAAGGTGTTGTGTGGATGACAAGTGGTAGCCAGTTACAATGACAGGTGATAGATCCAAAGCAATTGCCAAATCTGTTAACATTTTTCCATTTCTAAATGATCCTTAAAGAAAATCATATCTGGGGTCACATCATCTTCATGGTAGTCCAGTAGAGCCAGCATGCCATCTGGATTCATGTCCTCACAAATAATGAACTGGTACTTTTTGAAATTAGCAAGGATGTGCTTGATTTGTTCTGCAGTCTGTCATAAAAAATTTACTTTTTATGGTCTCTGTTCTTCAAGTTTGCCTTTGACTCATCTCATGTAATCTTTGATGTACTTCCTGTAGGCTTCTTTTGTGGAGCTGGTTTCTGGCAAGTGATGGTTCATGATGATAACAACAGCATCAATTACTGTGCTTTCTATATCTTTACCGTAGGGGTCTTCAGTGGAGGCATTCTCACTAATGGGCAAGTCTTCAATGTTACCCTCTGTCCTACTGACCATCTTCCCCTCCACCTCCAGACACAGCCTGTCCCTGATCTCCAGGATCTTTGTAAAAGTCAGAGGATACCTCTTTGTGGCCGATGAGATCACGGTAGGTTATCATGAAGTCAGCTGGAGGGAGTTGATGGTGGTCTAGCTTAGCAGGAGCCTGGAGCTCGGAGCAAGCTCTGTGCAGCTAGAGCAGAGCTCAGGTGGAAGTGGAGAGCAGGTGGCAAAACCAGAGTTGTATCTCTTAATGCCAGTGCCAGGGATATTGACTTCCAGGTCCTCTCTGTTGAACTGAAGGCATGGGAGATGGAGGAGAGGGTCACGGTTCCCTTCTGCAAGTGCTACCAGCAACTATCAAAACAACTCTGAGCACAGCATTGGCTGATGGACCACTTCCCCCAGCCAGTACCACCCTAGCGCATGTGAGCACTGGCATGGCCTGGAAGGCATTGAAATCTTTCCCTCTGGTGACTCAGTATCATCAAGGGAGTGCAAGTAAGGTCCTGATAGTTAAATTATCTCTGATGGTAATTTCTAGAAATTACAAGTCTGACACAGGGTGCAAGCAAGCTGGATTAGCTGTCATTAGGTCACCTTCCTTCATGCTTTAACACAGACTCGAGGATTCTTAGCATACTAAGGAATCTTAGAGATAACAAACAAAACAGCTAACATCGAGGGGTGCTTATATTCCAGGCACTATTCTAAGGGCTTTGCATAAAATGATCACCAAACATCCTCATTTTGCTAATAAGAACCTGCAGCACAGAGTGGCTAAACTAAGTTATCCAAGATCACTCAGCTGGTAGGTGGTTGATCCAAGATCAAAATTAGAGTCCTTGCTTTCTCCACTGTGCCATACTGCCTAGAAATAATCTAGGCAACATTCAACTCAAATGTCAAATGAGGCAACTACGACTGCAGAGAACAGAATTGTCCAATGTCACACAACTAGTTACTGAGAAAGCTAAAATTAGACCATCTTCTGATTCCCAGACCATGGCGTTTTCCATAATACAATGGAGAAAGGAGAAAATTCCACTATTTGACAGCTGCCTATTCTATCCACTATGAAATGGAAGCAAAAATGATGAATGAGCAAGAAACAGAAGAGAACATCTAACTGAGCTCTGTATTTTATCTAAGTCTAGGACTTGATATAATTCCCCTTTTCTTTCTTTGGGGTTGCTTGAGCAAAGCTGACATAAATAGCTCTTTATGTTCTTCTAATACTGGAGGGCACCACACAGAGCAATAAGAGTATGCACCATCAGAAACAGTATGCAAATTGAATGTGAAGAAAACTCATTCGATTCTCCATCTGTCTCCCTGTTTAATTACTTAGCCATAAATTAGCACTTTTTACTAGCTACATTCAGCAAATGTGATCAATTCACTGACTTTAATGTCAAATAAGGAATATTTTTGACTTTCAAGTATTTAGCCTTTTAATTTACATTCACATTTTGAAATACAAATTAACTTTTGAAATCTACCCAAATACAATGTTGGAGGATTTTTTTTTTTCTGTCTTCTCATTAATGACATTTCTTTGATTGAATCATTGGTGAGATGCTTTTTTGAAACTTGGTTTTTTCCCCTAAAGGGCAAGAAAAGAAAGCGCTTTCAACATTTAAAGGAAATAATTAGGAAACATATCATGAACAGTGTGAACTCGGGGCCTTAAAGACACAGTGCCTGTAAGCCTCCTCACATTTGTTTACAGCCTAAGGCCACATCCTGCCATCTCTACAACTAACTTCAGTATGCACCAAGCCACCATCCAGGACCAAATGGAAAATAGATAGGACGAGACAATTTTTGGTTATTCTATATTCTTAGAATATCTGGGATGAGAACAGGCCCTCAGAGGTAGAAAGTGCTTAAGAAAATAGATAATAAAATAACCACATAAGTGTATATGCCTAAGTAGTACACTGATATCTTGCTGCTCCTTATTCCTTGCCAACAAAATTCCAATTGTATTTAGGAAGGTGATGTGCTCGGCTTCAGGCAATGGATCAGGATTGGTTAAAGCCAATCATGACAATCCTGTTCCCTAAGGTTCCAGTTCCTTTTCACCTACAGAGAGCCATGGGATACAATTCTAATTAACAAAAGATAATGGGAAATCTTCTAGGGCTTCCTGGAAAGCTTCTATCTTCTCGACATAAGCTCTGGGGTGCTTCTCCCACCATTTCCTGTTGTGAAGGTAGATGTGATATTTGGAGTGGTGAAGCCATCTTGAGATTGTGAGGGAAAGACAAAAAGTACTGCAAGGATGCCAGCACTGAGATCTTTGAGTGCCTGAACTAATGCCAAGAGCCACCTACCTTTGGACTTCCATTGTGTGAAAAAAATAAATCTTCTGTTACATGCAACTGAATGCATTCCTAGCCTATATATATATATGTATGTATATATATGAGCTGCAAAATATATTTAACTACAAAAGTGATAAAGTACATTCACAAAAGGGGAAAACTTACTGGAAATCTAAGAGCTAGTTCAATGTCTGCTTTCCAATTGAGCTTGTAAACACCCAGCTGGTCCAATTTCAGTTCCTCAATTGGATGCTGATTCATCAACCCACTAAGACAGTGGGATCTAAAGTGTGGTCTCCAGGCTGGAACAAATGCAAGAGAGATGTGTTGGTATTTTGAATGATGTGTTCAGCCAGCTCTAGGAGAAGATAGGCAATGAACATTCTGACTGGTTTGCCTGCTCCAACCTTACCATGTACAGAGTGCTGAGAAGTTATTAAGCCTCCTGGCTAAGGAGATTCAAGGTTAGCACCTCTGGAACCAGGTAAGGAGCCTTCCCAATAATTCTAATAGGCCAGGGAAAAAAAAAAAAAAAAAAACAGAGCTGTACCCAAAGTGATCTACAGATTCCAAGCACTCCCTGTCAAAATTGCAACAAACTGTTTTGCAAAAATAGAAAAACTGATCTTCACATTTATATAGAATTGCAAGGGGGCTCTGAATAGCTAAAATACTCTTTAAAAAAAGAACAAAATCAGAGGGCTCAAGTCCCAATTTCAAAACTTATGAAACAAAAGTAATCAAAGCAATGTGGTACTGGCATAAGGATAGACATATAGACCAATGGAATAGAATTAAGAGTCCAAAAATAAATCCATGCATATATGGCCAATTGATTTTTGACAAGGATGCCAAGACCATTCAATAGGAAAATAACAGTCTCTTCAACAGATGGTGCTGGAACAACTGAATTTTCACATGTAAAAGAATGAATTGAAGTTGGACCCTTATCTTACACCATATAAAAAGGCTAACTCAAAATAGATCAATGACCTAAATATAACAGCTAAAACAATAAAACTCCTCAAAGGAAATATAGAGGTAAATTTCTGAGCCCTTGAATTTGGCAATGGCATCTTAGACATGGCACCAAAAACCCAAGCCACAAAAGAAAACATAAATAAACTAGACTTGATCAAAATCTGAAACTTTTGTTCATCAAAGAACATTATCAAGAAAGTGAAAAGACAGCCTACAGATTGGGAGAAAATATTTGCAAATTACTTATCTCACAAGGGTTTAGTATCCTATGTAAAGAACCCCTATAAGTCAACAACAAAAAGACAAACAACTCAATTTAAAAATGTGCAAAGGACTTGAGAATACATTTCTCCGAAGAAGTTACATAAATGGTTAATAAGCCCATAAAAGATGCTCAATGTCATTAGTCATTAAGGAAATGCACACTAAAACCACAGTGAGATACCACTTCACACCTAATAGGATGGATGCCATTTTTAAAAATTGAAATGAACAAATATTGTAGAGCATGTAAAGAAACTGAAACTTTCATACGTTTCTGGTAGGGATTTAAAATGGTGCAGGCTTTGTGGAAAACAGTTTAGTGGTTCCTCAAAAAGCTAAACATAGAATTACCATATGACACAGCAATCCCATTCCTTACCCAAAAGAAGTGGAAACAGTGACTCAACCAGATACGTGTACACCAGTGGTCATTGCAGCATTATTCATAACAGTCAAAAGGTAGAAGAAACAACCCGTGTCCATCAACAGATGAATGGATAAACATGATATGGTCTATCCATACAATGAAATATTATTAAGCCAAAGAAAGGAATGAAGTTCTGACACATGCTACAACATAATCAAACCTTGAAAACATTATGCTAAGTGAAATAAGCCAGACACAAAAAGACAAATAACATATAACTCCATTTACTTGAGGTCCCTAGAGTAGGCAAATCCACAAAGACAGAAAGTAGATTAGAGGTTATTGGGATCACAGGAGAGGGAATGGGGAGTTACTATTTAATGGATACGGAAGTTCTGTTTAAGGTGATGAAAAAGTTTTAGAACCAGATAGGTAGTGTGACAGTTGCACAACATTGTGAATGTACTTAACGACACTTTAAAATGGTTAAAATGGATAATTTTATGTTATATATATTTTACCACAATAAAAATAAATAAATATAAACAAACAAATGCAAGGTGCCCAAAAGCTGAGACCCAGAGCCCTGGTAAAAGGTATCACCTCCAACCTTTCGGTGTGGGTACTGTATTAGCCCATTCTTGCACCGCTATAGAGATACTGTCTGAAACTGGGTAATTTATAAACAAAAGAGGTTTAATTGACTCACAGTTCCACATGGCTGGGGAGACCTCAGGAAACTTACAATCATGGCGGAAGGCAAAGGAGAAGCAAGTAACTTCTTCACAAGGTGGCAGGAAAGACAGAAAAGGCCAGGGGAAACTGGCATTTATAAAACCATCAGATCTCGTGAGAACTCCCTCACTATCACGGGAATAACATCGTGGAAACCACCCCCACGATCCACTCACTTCCCACCAGGTCTCTCAACACCTGGGGATCACAGTTCAAGATGAGATTTGGCTGGGAACACAAAGCCTAACCATATCAGCCACCTTTCTTGACGTCCTGGTCTTGTCTTCATGAGAATCCAGGGATTCCTGATCAAGAGCTCTGAGCTAATGCTTAGCTACAAGAATGGAGTGTCTTAAAGTTGCTGCCCTGAGGAAGTTATTGAGGTTTTCCCCTCCCTTTTCATTCATGATCATGATTTGTTATAATTGAGGTATTTTTCTCCTGGGCTTGCTTTCTGACAAGATCTACAGACCAATGTTTGAGAAGCACAAAAAGCACCATGCTTTAACCCCAAAATTGAGTCTAATCATGAAACCCTTCTCAATTTGGGTGGCTGAGTAATCCAAGTGTCTGGTAACTAAACAGGCCCTATTCATATAACAGTAAAGGCTGTGCTTCCCCTACTTTCTTTTTAATTAATTAATCAACTAATGTGTGTGTGTGTTTTTTTTTTAACTTTTATTTTAGGTTCAGGGGTACCTGTGCCTAGTAGGTGCAGGTTTGTCATAAAAGTAAATTGCCTATCACTGGGGTTTTGTTGACAGATTATTGCATCACCTGGTAAGACGCATAGTACCAAGTAGGTAGTGTTTTGATCTTCTCTCTCCTCCCACTTTCCACCCTCAAACAGGCCCCGGTGTCTGTTGTTCCCTTCTTTGTGTCCACGTGTTCTCAATGTTTAGCTCCCACTTATAGGTGAGAACATGCAGTATTTGATTTTCTGTGACTGTGTTAGTTCACTTAGGATAAGATCAGGCTTTTCAATATACAGTCCATGTGCTCCATGGCTACTTAACTCAATTGACTGGGGTACAAAAGTACATTATTAGAACTTTTATTCTGATTTCTTATTTTTACCCTCTATTTTTACATATTTTTTGTAATGCCAATAATATATTAGTACAGTAGCATGCATCTTATATGCGTTATATAGTTACACGGTTCATCCTTGAATAACGTGGAGGTTAGGAGGGCTGACCTCGCCATGCAGTCTAAAATCTGTCTATAACTTTCCCTCCCCAAAAACTTAACTACCAGTAGCCTATGTTGACTGAAAGCCTTACCAATAAAATAAACAGTTGATTAATACTAATTTTGTATGTTCTGTGTATTAGATGCTGTATTCTTACAATAAAGTAAGTTAGAGGAAAGAAAATGTTATGAAAATCATAATATATTTACTATTTGTTAAGTGGAAGTAAGTCATCATAAAGATCTTCATTCTCATCATCCTCACATTGAGCAAACTTAATGTAGAATCAGTCAATTCCATAAAATGGACTATAATATCCAGGCCCCAAATTTTTCTTTACTGATAGAGGCACCTGAGCAGAAATGGTAAGACACCACTGCTTTAGTACCTCTGGCGAGAAAGGGTGTGTTCCTCCCTGCTTTGACTGGGGCTTGCTTCAGCCAGCTTCCCTGCCTTCCTGCCTCCCAACTAAGGCTCTCAGTTCCCTCTCTGTGCACTCTCCCCGCAGACCCATCACCTCCTCGCCCACTTCTGGTCCAAGACCAGTTTGTATAACAGATTTACTGGGGATTGGAGGGCGATTGAAGGGCATTATGATTTATAACGGTAAACAACCTAAATATGCAACATCACAGTTCTGAAAAGTTTCTTGTTTACTCCCACCACTGGGAACTTTGCTCAGCCCATGTTTTCCTCTGGTTCTGGCCTCCTACCAGGTCACTGGGCTCCTCCTCTCTCATGAGAGAGTCTCTTCCACTTTTAAGAAGCTTCTAGGCTGGGCATAATGGCTCATACCTGTAATCCCAACACTTAGAGAGACCGGGGCAGGAGAATCACTTGAGCCCAGGAGTTCAAGGCTGCAGTGAGCTATGATCATGCCACTGCCTCCCGCCTGGGTAGCAGAGCAAGACCTTGTTGAAGAAAGAAGAAGGAGAAGAAGAGGAAGAAGTAGAAACTTCTAGCAATTCTAGATTCTTATTGCTTGATCACACATAACAATGCAGTACTGTCTTTGCTCACATCTCCTCTTCCAAATTCTCGCCACAGAGGTGGACAACCAAAATCTGCCTACTAAGGTGTTCCCATAAACCAAAACAGCAGGGTTTTTTGTTTTATTTTTCCGCCTAAGTGGATCCTACAGTCTTTCCAGACAGTGATTTCCAAAGTATGGTCCAAGAGCCTCGGGCGCCTAAGTCATATCAGTACTTATTTAAAACACAGGTCCCGGGGCCCCAGTCTAGTGCAAATGAATTCAGCGAAAGTTGAGGTTTAACCTAGGAATCTGCTCCTCCAGGTGATTCTGATGCACACTGAGATTTGAGAAGCACTGCCCTGCAGGTAGATGACTCAACTTGCAGATAGTTATTGTTCTTTTAGTTACAGTTGATTTGATACTGAATGTGTATGAGCAAATTAATCTTTTTCCCTGTCTTACCCATTCCTTTACTTGTGTTCTATTTTTCCAAAACACATCTGGAACCGGTGTTTAAATGCAACCCTCCAGGGGAATGGGCCCAACAGGTGCACACTTCGGTGAACTGAGAGTGCTTCTGCAAAGATTAAAAAAAGGCATCCCTTCTGGGGACACAGCTCTACACAAGAGCAAGACACAAGCCAAACAGGTGTGGGCTAGGTTCAGCTGGGGACTCTTGTCAACAACTTACACACCCTTGCCTTTGGAAAAACCAAGTAAAATAATAATTATCTTAGCTCTTCTTTCAGGTTTGTACTATCCAGAGGAAAACGGGCAGGAGCTATCGTCTATATTTCCTGGAACTGGGACAGCAAATAGCTGAAACATCTGCATTGAAGCTGCTGCAATGAGTTTATGTTCTTGATTACTACTGAAGAAAAAAATTATTCTGACACTTGTTAAAACTTTATTGGGATTATTGCAATTTGTGTCAAGACTACCGCAATAGAGGAAGGAGATTAGGCTCATCGCCAAATATAGCGAAGACATCTGGGGATTTACAGCCAGATGAGCAGGGGATAAGGTCAGTGGAAGGGAAATTACTGCGAGGAGACACCAAGGGTATGAGGACTCTCTAAACTGACTTAACAGGATGCTTGCTGAAGGCAGGCCAGGGTGATCAGATAGCAAAGGTTGGGGGACTCTGTCTAAACGGACTTAGCAGGATTCTTGCTACAACTGGGCAAGGCAGGCCTAGCAAGAACAGTGGCCAAGGCCGAAGCCTAGTTGAAAAGAGGGCTTGGAGGAGCCTGACTAAATTTTGGCCAAATAGAGAGTCTTTGGCATTACTCAGTGGCGTCATGGCTTTCCTTCTTGATTACTCAAAGGTGTCTTTGGGTCTGAAACACCATCGTGCCCTCAGTGGCTACCGAGGTATGCAGGGTGGGTTCTTCCCACACTAAATGGCCCCAGGAGATGCCTTCCCGGGTTGTTAAGTCTAGCTGTAATATTTTGGTTGTCACTGTTCTGATTATTCCATTAGATGTTGTCTTTGCTCTTGTCAGCATGCTCGATTTTCCAATTTACTGTTCCAGTCTGCTGTGAACTAGAGAATCAGACTGCTGGGTATGTGTGAAATATGTCGAATTGGTATGATAGAATGAGGATGCTAGAATTCTGGTTGTTTATTCTGAGAGACGCTGGGCCAAATTCCCTTTTAAAAGCCTAGTGCTACTTCTCACCATTTATAATTCCCCCTTCTCACTCTGGGGGAAAAAAAAGAACAAATTAACACCCAGATAGATGTTGTATTTAAGGAATAAGAACCGTACGTACCTGGTTCAGAGACGGAAATTCCACAGCACTGCAAGAAATTCAACACATAGATGCTTGCAAAGCCTGTGCAAGAAATCTGTCCCAAAGACCAAAAAAGGGCAGGCCTAGTCACGGAGATGTGATTAGATGCTGTAGCTGTCAGTCACATTTGCCCCAAGAGAGGCCCTGAAAGTTCCAGCTTTTCCCTCCTTCTGAGCAGATCCCAGTTTCAGACTCCCTTACAAGTTGGTTGCTCGTGTGTTGCTTAGACTCATGCGAGCATAAATGATCTCACCAACAGAGCAGAGATCTGTGTGATTACAGCTAAAAGATGTATTTTTTTGAGGTGGAGTTTCACTCTTGCCGACCAGACTGGAGTGCAATGTCACGATCTCGGCTCCCTGCAACTTTTGCTTCTCGGGTTCAGGTAATTCTCCTTCCTCAGCCTCCTGAATAGCTGGGATTACAGGCACACGCCACCATGCCCTGCCAATTTTTGTATTTTTGCTAGAAACAGGGTTTCACCATGTTGGCCAGGCTGCTCTTGAACTCCAGACCTCAAGTGATCCGCCCGCCTCGGCCTCCCAAAGTGCTGGGATAACAGGCGTGAGCCACTGCGCCCAGCCTGAAAGATGTACTATAATTTCTGAACGAAAATAAAGAGAGAGCAAAATGACTCTCCAAGGAATCTATGTCTGCAGGCATCCTACAACATTTATCTCATCCCCAAGAATTCGCTGGAACTAAAGGAAAGACTCCACCCGGATTTTGGCCAACAAATACAATAGCTTTTCACATGTTTTAAATTTAAAATAATACTTCTCTTTAAACTATTAGGGTCTAAAATAAGAATAAAGAGATTGAATGAGGGCCAGAGGAGTTTTCCTGTGAATAAAGGTGAATTTCAGGGCATGGGTTTTAAGACACTTAGACTCACTAACTCGTAAACTTTCTTGCTTTCTTCTAGGCTCTTGGGTAAGTTCCAAATGGAACTGGAATTCACTGTGTAATAAGTGGCTCCCTTTAACAAAATCAGTATGAATAATTTTCATTTATAGATTGTTGCTCTGTTCTAACACACAATTTTTTTTTTTTTTTTTTTTTTTTTTTGGCACTGGTGAAACAGGAAACACTGAATTTCACATACGGGAATAGGAGATTTCCCTCTACCAAGTCAAGTCTTGTCTTTCTACTGAGGGAGAAACAGGCAGCCCTTGCTTGCTCTGATAGTGAGCGTTTACTTCCTGTCTTCACTGTCCTCACCTGGATGAGTGTAAACCATCTCTCTGGTTGCTCCCTGAATATGGAAACACTGTGGGCTCATTCTAACCCAGTATTTTTCAGTCTTTTTAGGCTATAAATCTTAAGGATGTGTGTGTGTGCATGAGTGTGTGTGTATGTGTGTATGTAAAATAAAAATTTAAATTCCACAAAATAATACTTACCCCTTGTATTAGTTTGCTCAGGCTTCCATAACAAAGCATCATAGACTGGGTGGCTCAAACAACAGAAAGTGATTGTCTCACAGTTCTGGAGGCTGGAAGTCCAAGATCAAGGTGTCAGCAAGGGTAGTTCCTTCTGAAGCCTTTTTCCTGGGATTGTAGACGGTCATCTTCAATCTGTGTTCTCACATGGTCTTCCCTCGATGGGCGTTTGTGTCTTAATCTCCCTTTCTTATAAAGATACCAGTTATATTGGAATAGAGTCCACTGTAATAACCTTATTTGACCTTAATTACCTCTTTAAAAACTCTATCTCCAAATAAGTTCACATTGTGAGCTACTGGGGTTAGGACTCCAACATATGAATTCGTGGGATATGATTTAGCCCATAACACTTCTTATGCATGTATCCAATGCAGTCTGGCATTTTCTATTCTATTCTGATTTTTAGAATTACATATTGAGTTGTGCTAATTTGATTTCACAATCCAAAAACTGGGACACAACCCAACAGTTTGAAAAGCACTGTTATCACTTTGATTGTGCCCTTTGGCCTAGTAATCGGCAAATACAACCTTTTTTGTTTCTTGAGACGGAGTCTCACTCTATCACCCAGCTGTAGTACAGCGGCGTGATCACAGCTCATGGCAACCTCCACCTCCACCTCCCAGGTTCAAGCGATTCTCGTGTCTCAGCCTCCCGAGTAACTGGGATTACAGATGTGCACCACCATACCCAGCTAATTTTCTATTTTTAATAAAGATGTTGCCCAGGCTGGTCTTGAACTCCTGACCTCAGGTGATCCTCCTAAAGTGCTTGGGTTACAGGCGTGAGCCACTGAGCCAGGCCCAAATAAAACCTTAATAAGGAGTCAGAAAAATGGCCCTCAGATCCCAATCCTTGCCTGTCCTCAAGAAAACTTGCTGAAATACAAAGAACAAAGCTGTGGGTGAAACACTCCCAGATAGAAATCTCGCTATTATCGCCCGCTGCATGCTCCTGTTCTGTGAGAATGCTGAAGGGCTGCGATTAGAGGAGCCACCCAAACATTTGTCTTCTTTCCTTTCTGACTTCCTAAGTTCAAAATGGTGAGCCCTTAGACTCTGATCCCAGAATTAAATGTCGGTCATGCTATGTCCCAGAAACAATCAGACAGTGATCACAGATCTGAGCAGTAACTCCTCAAGGGAAACTGTATTCCTTGTTCAAACAAATTCCTCCAGAAATCAGAAACTTTGTTCTCTGAGAGTTTGCTTTACAGCCAGCCCTCTTCACCATGCCTCAGAGAACTGAGTTTCATGTTATATAAAGGAGTTCCTATAATTAGTGTTTCTAATTTGAATTATTTTTAAAAGGATTGTTAACATCCTTGCCTTTTTTTTTTCAATTTAATTCCTAGTGAATTAATTCTGAGTGAATTGCTCTTGTGCATAATTAGATTTTTTTCTTTTGGAAAAAAAAAAAGTCTTTAAAGTATAAAAAAAGCAAGCTGGTTATTAGGTATGAATTTAAATTCTTGCCACCTACATCTCTATGTTCAGTGAAGTGTCTTGGGTTGACGACATCAAATTATTCACTCTCCAAAAAAGGAAGAAAGGTGGTGTATACAAAGCTGAAGATGTTGGTATGTTCCCTGTGAGAAATTATGTACACAGAAGAGGAAAGAGTAGACCCAAGATTTGGAAACCCCTAAGTTAAGAAAAAATGAAAATTCAAAGGCAAGTACCCAGAAAAAGCCATGGACACAACACAATCTGTATTAGTTTGCTTTCACACTGCTGATAAAGGCATACCCAAGGTTGGGTAATTTGTAAGTAAAAAGAGGTTTAATGGACTGACAGTTCCATGTGACTTGGGAGCCCTCACAATCATGGTGGAAGGTGAAAGGCGAAAGGCTCATCTTACATGGCGGCAGACAAGAGAAGATGAGAGCCAAGTGAAAGAGGTTTCCCCTTATAAAACCATCAGATCTCGAGAGACTTACTCACTGTCACGAGAACAGCATGGGAATTACCCGCCCCCATGATTTAATTACCTCCCACTGGGTCCCTCCCACAACACGTGGGAATTATGGGAGCTACAAGTCAAGATGAGTTTTGGGTGGGGACACAGCCAAACCATATCACAACCTAAAAGTTCTGAAGCCCTTGTTTGGAAAGGAAGAAACATGGGCAGCTTGGTGCACCCAGCAGCAGCTGGGGCTGCAGACACATTCACCAAAACCCACATTGGAGTACTTTCCACTTACTGGCTAAGGAAATGAGGTGAGAAGTGCACTTGAGAAAGAAGTAATGCCAGCATCATTTTTAAGAAGAGAAAGGACACCAGTGGTGGCTGAGAAAAGCATTTCTGCACTATTCTTGAACTACGTGGGCCTTCCTTCCTCTGCATCTTCCTCTCTTTCTCCATCTTGTCCAGGCCTGCATGCAAACTTGCATTATGCCTTTCCCGTGCACTTTTTTCCATCTCTACCGTCTCACCCCATTCTCTCATCCCACCACCCCATTTCCGAAGTTCTATTTGCCTTCTCCCATAATAGTGCCTTTTAGAGGCATCTTCCTGAATTTTTTAACACCGCCCCTAAGTCCTCACCCATTCACCCATTCACCTCTACCCCACGGTGTGGAATCTAGGGCATGCTCTTAACCTAGATTCAAGATTTTGTAGTAAACACACTGCTGTGCTATGCTTTATGAGATATTATCATCTATAATAGAAAAATGTATTGCTGGATTACAAGCAATTCTAAAATCTCAGAGGCTACCACATCAAACCTCAATTTCTTGTTTTGGTTACATGAAGGCGGCAGGTCAGCCATGGCTTTGCTCCAGGGGTCGAAATGTCTTCAGGTTGGCTCTGTATACCTTTTCACCTTGGGCCCCAAGGTGAAGGAACAGCCCCTTCATTCTGTAAGCCAAAATTAAAATGCTAAGCCTTCCAACCAACTTAAGGGATCCCCCCTTGGGCAAGAAACCTTAAAAACAGAGTTATTAACCATGATGGGATGGGAGGTCACACATGCCTCATGATGCCCTTTCCCTTTTACAGTTTTGTTCTCGCTGTCCTTGTGGTTTGAAACAGGGTCTCACTCTTCCACCCAGGCTGGACTGCAGTGGCACAATCATAGCTCACTGCAGCCTCTACCTCTTGGGCTCAAGCAATTCTCCTCCTCTCTCAGCCTCCCAAGTAACTGGGCTACAGTTGTGCACCACCATACCCAGCTAATTTTTCAATGTTTTTGTAGAGATGGGGTCTTGCTATGTTGCTTAGGCTGGTCTCAAGTTCCTGAGCTCAAGCAATTCTCCTGCCTCAACCTCCCAAAGTGCTAGGGGATTATAGGCGTGAGCCACCACACCCAGCCCCTTTTTCAGTTTAGACACAACACTGACAGTCATTAATGTTAAAATGTAAATGATAAGACATAAGAACAGACTATTTGTGGCAATGGGATGCCAATTTGTAAACAGAACCTAAGGCCACGCCAGGCAAGGTTAAGTCACACAGCTTCCACTTAAAGAATATAGCATGTTCCAACTACCACAAGGTTTTTCTTTGTCTCTAGCAGTTGAATAAGCACTGGCCTCAAGATAAGCAATATTGAAACAATTACAGCTCATCCACCTCCAGATGCTGACTAAATAACCAACCCCCTGTTCCACAAGCCATAACTACAGCTTTGAGTGGACAAGAGACAGATTTCAATAACTTTCTCCTGATAAGAAGACCACTGCATGGCTGGGCACAGTGGCTCACGCCTGTAATCCCAGCACTTTGGGAGGCCGAGGCAGGCGGATCACGAAGTCAGGAGATTGAGACCATCCTGGCTAACACGGTGAAACCTCTTCTCTACTAAAAATACAAAAAATTAGCCGGAGGCCGGGCGCCGTGGCTCAAGCCTGTAATCCCAGCACTTTGGGAGGCCCAGACGGGCGGATCACGAGGTCAGGAGATGGAGACCATCCTGGCTAACACAATGAAACCCCGTCTCCACTAAAAAAATACAAAAAAATTAGCCGGGCGTGGTGGCGGCGCCTGTAGTCCCAGCTACTCGGGAGGCTGAGGCAGGAGAATGGCGGGAACCCGGGAGGCGGAGCTTGCAGTGAGCCGAGATCGCGCCACTGCACTCCAGCCTGGGCGACAGAGCGAGACTCCGCCTCAAAAAAAAAAAAAAAAAAAAAAAAAAAAAAAATTAGCCGGGCGTGGTGGCAAGCACCTGTAGTCCCAGCTACTCGGGAGGCTGAGGCAGGAGAATGATGTGAACCCAGAAGGTGGAGCTTGCAGCGAGCCAAGATTGTGCCACTGCACTCCAGCCTGGGCACTCCATCTCAAAAAAAAAAAAAAAAAAAAAAGAAGACCACTGTGTATGGACTGGTTCCAGCCGGTTTACAGAGGCTACACACTGAGTGACCACATCACCTTTTGACATACAGGGCCTAACAGTCATTCATTGAAATGTTGAATCTCCACCCCAAAGTGAACATGGGTCACTTGGAACACAAGTGTGCTTGTCATGCATGTGTACAACCCCCTTTCATGAATATTCATAGCTCCTCCTATATCCTGTTGAATATGTATGTAAGCCCAACCTATTCAGCTTAAACTCCTGTCTTTCCTCTCCTTTCCTTGAAGTTCCTGCTAATAGTTTCAACAGGAGACTCCTCTCTCCAACCTGTCAGAACAGCCACCTTGCAGGATATGACCTTGATACAAAATAAAGCTCTCGTTTTTCTAAATATACAGATTGTGTAATTTTTGTTGTTTTGTTTTTTTGTTTGTTTTGAGACAGTCTCATTCTGTTGCCCAGGCTGGAGTGCAGTGGTACAATCTTGGCTCACTGCAACTTCCACCTCCTGGGTTCGAGTGATCCTCCTGCCTCAGCCTCCCAAGTAGCTGGGATTACAGGGGTGTGCCACCATGCTCAGCTAATTTTTTGTATCTTTAATAGAGACAGGGGTTTTATCATGTTGG
The DNA here is from genome assembly GCF_043159975.1 of Macaca nemestrina. NCBI lineage: Eukaryota > Metazoa > Chordata > Mammalia > Primates > Cercopithecidae > Macaca > Macaca nemestrina. The sequence continues at coordinate 174,921,044 of NC_092128.1, read as the reverse complement.
CCAGGCTGGTCTCAAACTCCTCACCTCAGGTGATCTGCCTGCCTCAGCCTCCCAGAGTGCTGGGATTACAGGCATGAGCCACCACGCCTGGTCAGATTGTGTAATTTTTAAGTTAGCAATTCTGAGAAGACATCTTGCCTTTCTCTTGCAGAAGGCAGGAGCACAAGCAGCCAAGCCAAACCGGACAACTGCATCTGAAGCATTTTGCTCCAATGTGGCCTCCATCATGTTTGCTAACATTGTGCTAGCTAAAGCAAGTCACATGACTAAGAACGCCAACATCCTCCACCTACAGAGAGGGAACAAATCACTGTGACCAAAAATGTAACCTACTGCAGACATAGTGAACAAGCGGGAATCCAGCCATACACGGGAGCAAACATCCAGTTGATGGTTTTTGAGTCAATATTGTCACCAATCTGGGTAATTCTTTGTCTTTAAAAAAAAAAAAAAAAAAAAAAAGTGTTATTTCCTGGGTAAAAATGTTACTGTGTGATTTTTAAAAAAAGATTTGGAAAATAGGAGGAGATAAAAGAACAAATAAGAATATAAAAACCACTCATAATATTACTGCCTATAGACAATTTAGTACATTTCCTTCAAGAATTTTATCTACAAGTGGGTGTAAGGAGGAGAAGATGGTTAAATTGGGATTCCATTTCAAGGTTTTATAACCTGCTTTTCTTCATTAACATGTGCCTTCTCCTGTGTCCATAAAAGTTCATCACAAATCTCATATTATCTAAACGTGTAATACTTATTTTTATGATAGAAGAATACTTTATATCCTCTTACTACTGGATGTTTGATCTGCCTCTGATTTTTTTCATGCTAGTATAAATATTTCTGCCATGACCATCCTTACAAATAAATTTTTATGGTGTCTGTGATTATTTCCCAATAATAGAATGGTACTGAGTTATAATACAATGCACTGTATATATTTAAAGTGTGTAATTTGACATGTTGGCATATGTAACCATACATGAAAATAGCGCCAGAAGCAATAATAGATAATGGATAGATACATTACCTCCAAATTTTCCCTGTGCCTCCTTTCCTCTCTCTATCCCCTCCCCCACTCAATACATTAAATAGCCTTCTGTCAGCATAGATTAGCCTTTCTAGAATTTTATAAAAATTAGTAGCACGCAGAATGTACTATTTCAGCTGGCTTTTATCACTTACATTGTTAGAGATTCATCCATGTTGTTGCATGCATTAATTCAATACTCCTTTCCTTTTTTTATTGTGCAGTAATATTCTAACTTACTAAACACAATTTGTTTATCCATTTATCTGTTCGTGGACATTTCAGTTGTTTACAGTTTAGGGCTATTACAAATACAGCTGATGTTAATATTCATATTCAAGTCTTTGTATGGACATATGTTTTCATCTCTTTTGGGTAAGTGTGTAAGGCTGGAATGACTGGTGGTAGAGATACTTTTAACTTTTAAGAAACTGCCAAACTGTTTTCCAAAGTAGTTGCATCAGTTGGCATTTCCACAGCAGTGCATGTGAGTTTCAGCTGCTTCACAACATCGTCACCTGGCATGACAGGCCTTTTTAATTTTAGCCATTGTAGTAAGTGTGTAATGGCACCTCATGGTGGTTTTAATTTGCATTTCCTTAATGACTAAAGATGTGGAGCATCTTCTCATGTGCTTATCCATAATCCGTATATCTTTTTGGTGAATTGTCGGTTCAAATCTTTTGCCCATTTGAAAATTAGGATTGTGGCTGGCGCAGTGGCTCACACCTGTAATCCCAGCACTTTGGGAGGCTGAGGTGGGCAGATCACCTGAGGTCAGAAGTTCAAGACCAGCCTGGCCAACATGGTGAAATTCCATCTCTACAAAAATACAAAAATTAACCAGGCATGATGGCGGGTGCCTGTAATCCCAGCTACTTGGGAGGCTGAGGCAGGAGAATTGCTTGAACTCAGGAGGCGGAGGTTGCAGTGAAAACACGCCACCGCACTCCAGTCTGGGCAACAGAGTGAGATTCTGTCTCAAAATAAATAAATAAATACATTGTAAAAATCAAAATAAAAATTAGGATTGTTTATCTTCTTATTACTGAATTTTGAGCCTTCTTTATATATTTTATACACAAGTCTATTATCAGATATGTGATTGGAAAATAATAGTTTTTCTCTGTCTTTGGGTTTTTTTTTTTTTTATTCTCTTACAGGGACTTATGAAGAGCAAAAGTTCTTAATTTTGATGCAGTCCAATTTAACAATTTTTTTCTTTTATGGATTATACTTTTGGTTTATATCTAACAAATTTTTACTCTACTCAATGTCACAAATATTTTCTCTTATGTTTTAGTCTAAAATTTTTATAATTTTACATCGTATATTCAGGTCTATGACCCACTTTGAGTTATTTTTGTACATGATTTGAGGTATTGGTTGAAGTTAACTTTTTGCAGGTGTATGTTCAATTATTCCAACATCATATGTTGAAAAGACCATCCTTTCTCAACTGAATTGCCTTTGTACCTTTGTCAAAATTTTTTGTCTATATACATGTGGACTATTTCTGAACTTTCCAGTGTATTCCATTTATCTATTTGTCTCTGTGCTAATACTGCACTGTGTCTTGGTTACTATAAATTTATAATAAGTTTGAAGTCAGGTGGTGTAAGTCCTCCAACTTTGTTCTTATTTTTCAAAGTTGTTATTCTGGAACTTTGCATTTCCATATGGATTTTAACACAGTTTATCAATTTTTACCCACCCACAAAAAAAAGCCTGCTGCAATTTTTATTAAAATTGCATTGAAACCGTAGATTAATTTGGAGATAATTAGCATCCCAACAGTATTGAGTCTTTCAATCCATAAACATGGTATATCTCCCCATTTAGTTAGGTCTTCTTTAACTTGTTTTGGCAATGTTATGCAGTTTTCAACAGCAAGTCTTTCACACCTTTACCTCAAAGTATTTCACATTTTTGATAAAATGTAAATGGTGTATTTTAAAGTTTCAATGTCTGATTGTTTGTTGCTAGTATGTAGAAATATTACTGATTTTTAATCTTAAATCCTGCAACCTTGCTAGCCCCATATGTTAGTTCTAGAATCTTTATTTTTATGAGTTACAACTGACACATAAAATTGTATATACTTGTGGTGTACAATGTGATGTTTTGATCTTTGTATACATTGCAAAATTATTAAATTGAGCTAATTAACAGATCCATCACCTCACATACTTATCATTTTTTGTGGTAAGAACATTAAGATCCACTCTCATAGGAATTTTCAAGTATGCAATACATTATTATTAACTGTAATCACCATACTATATAGTAGATCTCTAGAGCTTATTCATTCTGTCTAACTGAACCTTGGACACTTTGACCAACATCTCCCCATTCCCATCTCCCAACACCTGCCAGGCCACTGACAACCACACTTCATTCTTTGCTTCTATTAGTTCAACATGTTTAGATCCCACATGTAAGTGAGATTAGGCAACATTTGTTTTTCTATGCCTGGCTTATTTTTCTTAGCATAAGGTTCTCCGGGTCCATCCATAATGACAGGAGTTTCTTTTTTAAGGCTCAATAGTGTTCTATCCACATTGCCTTTATCATTCATCCATTGGTGAACACAAATTGATTCCATAGCTTGTCAATTATGAACACGGGAGTGCAGATATCTTTGATATTTTTATGTCTTTTGGGCATATATCCAGAAACAGGATTGCTGGATCATATAGTTCTATTTTTTAATTGATATATAATAATTGTACATATTTGTAGAGTACATGTGATACTTTGATATGTGCTTACCGTCTAAAATAATCAAATCAGAGTAATTAGGATATCCATCGCCTCACACATTTATCATTGCTTTGTGCTGACAGCATTTCAACTCCTCCAGCTATTTTGAAATATACAATAAATCATTGTTAATTGTAGTCACCCTACTGTGCTATCAAACAATATAACTTACTCCTCCTATCTAACTGTTATGTTTGTACCCAATAACCAACCTCACTGCACATGTCTGACCCTTCCCAGTGACCCTTCCCAGCTTCTGGTAACCATCATTCTACTGCTTACATCCATGAGGTCCACTTTTTTAGCTCACATTTATGAGTGAGAATATGCAATAATTGGTTTTCTGTGCCTGGTTTGTTTACTTAACGTAATGATCTCCAGTTCCATCCATGCTTCTGCAAATGACAGAAATTCACTCTTTTTTATGACTAAATAGTATTCCATTGTATAACAAAGACAGTCGGGAAGCATACCTTTCTCTTCCATTTTTTAGAAGATTTTGTGTAGAATTGGTTTAATTTTTCCCTAAATTGTTTGGCAGAATTTCCCAATAGAACTAACTGGGCCTTGAGTTTTCTTTGTGGGAAAATTTTTAACTAGATATTAATGCCCTTAAGAGACATGGGAATTTTTAAGTTACCTATTTATTCCTCAGTGAGCTTTATGTCTTTTAACAATTTTTTTCATCTGTTATCAAATATATTGGCACAAAATTGTTAATAATATTATTCTTTTAATCTCTATAGAATCTGGAGTTGGACCTTTCATTAGAAGTGAACCTTTCATTCTTGATATCAATGTCTCTATTTTTAAAATAAACTTTTAATATTAAAATAGTTTTAGATTTACAGAAAATTCCTATAAATCCCAGGCCCACTTTGCCCTATTATTAACATCTTACATGAGTATGGTGAATTTGTCATAATTAATGAACCAGTATTGATGCATTGTTGTTCATGAAAGTCCGTACTTTATTCAGATTTTCTTTCTTTTTACCTTATGTCCTATTTCTCCTCCAGGATTTCATCTCGGATGCCACATTACAGTTGGCAATCATTTCTCCTTGGGTGCCTCTTGTCACAGTTTCTCAAATTTTCCATGATAGTTCTGAGGTACACAGGCAAGAAATTTTGTTTAGAACATATTTCAACTTGGGTTGTCTGATGTTTCTCTCATGAATTAGACAGAGTTGTGGGTTTGGGAAAGATCAGACAAGACCAGAGAGATAAAGCGCCGTTCTCATCACACGATGTCAGAGGTACATACTATGGCCATGACATCACTGTTGACGTTAATCGTGATCACCGACTGAGGCGTGTTTGTCAGGCTTCTCTACCGTACAGTGACCCTTCTCTCCACCCAGTGTGCTTACCAGAAAGAAGCCACTCCGTGTAGTGCACACTTTGGGAATGCGGGGGTACATTCTATCTCCTTGAGGACAGGGTAGCTATATACATTATTTGAGATTATTCGGCACAGGAGATTTTTTTATTCTTCATTTATTTATCTAATCATTTATTTACATCAGTATTAACAGATATAACAAGAGTTTATTAACACAGAGGTTAACCAAAGTTAAGGTTCAAGATTATTTTTGCTTTTCTTTTTCACTAGCTTCAGTGTGTTGGCTTATCCTTTTGGGTGGGCTTCTCTCATGGCCCCTAAAAGGCTGCCATAGTTCTAGGCATCACCTCCTCACCTACGCACACCAGAAGCTGAAAAAGGAGCTTGCTGTCATATTTGAAAAGCAAAGGAAATTTCCCAAAAGACCCCTGTGGGAGTCCCTTCTCATCTCATTGGCCAAAATTGTGTCACATGACCATTCATAAACCAGTCCCTGCCTGGGGAAGGATAAGATTCCCTACACGGGGTCTGGGGCCTCTGTAAGGCCCATCCTAATGTGAGTAACATTGCCACACTCTAGAGGATAAAAATGGGATTCTGTTCAAGTAAAAGAAGGGAGATAGCTGTTTGCAGGGTAATTAATAGTGTCTGCCATAGGAAACCATTATAATTAGAGACCTCAAAAATACGTCTTCATTGATAGAAGAGAATTCTGGTGTAAAACCCTGAAATACCAGTGATACAAAAGACTTCTTTTCATCCTCCCTTTCCCATTCTTCCATTGTCTTTGTCATTTTATTTTTATACCTGCCCTCCTCTCCACCCCAAAGTCTTTTATGACATTTTCTCCTTTAGGTATTTTTGTCATCAAAGAAATTACCAGCTTCCTTTCAAGGCACTAAATAAAACAAGCAAAGTATCTGTAATGACCTCATGAGCACAGTGGAAAAGTTTAGGTCTCTGCCTTTGAATATTTTTGATAGCTTCATAGAAGTACAATAAGAATTAAAGAGGAGAAATTTCTTTATTCGAAAAAATGGTTACAGAGCATATGGGCTTAATATGGGTTGGAGGAAGAGGTGAGGAGAGTACAAGTGGGAAGGGGAAAACAGAAAAGGAAAGGTTACTCTGTCTTCAAGATGTGCAACACATAAAACAATTAGAAGGCGGGGCACCGGTGGCTCACCCCTGTAATCTCAACACTTTGGGAGGCTGAGGCGGGCAGATCACCTGAAGTCAGGAGTTCGAGATCAGCCTGGCCAACATGGCGAAACCCCATTTCTACTAAAAATTAAAAAAAAAAAAAAAATTAGTCGGGTGTGGCGGCAGCCACCTGTAATCCCAGCTACTAGGGAGGCTGAGGCAGGAGAATCGCTTGAACCTGGGAGGTAGAGGTTGCCGGGAGCCGAGATCGCACCACTGCACTCCAGCCTGGACAACACAGCAAGACTCTGTCTCAAAAAAAAAAAATTAGAAAACAAAGCAATGTTCCTAACACATCACCGTGTACTCCAAATAGGTTTGCCGTTCCTTCCTACCTCATCTCCACTGTGCTTATTACAGCAGCTGGCACATGGTCAGCTAGAAGTAATGAAAACACATGAGCTCCTGGAAATTTACCTTTTTCACATACTAAGAAGTCTGGAAGGAAAATTTGCTGCCATCAGTTCAGCTTCTCAGGCTCATTCAGTGTCTAGCTCTTTCCAGGCTTCCACCTTTCATTTGTTGGCTTTTTGTCTTTGTGATTATTGCTTCACGGTCACAAGATGGCTGCCACAGCGCCAAGAATCACGACTGCATTCAAAGTCAGCATACAGTGAGGCAGCCAGATAACATAGGACCTCCTCTTTCCTGCCTCCTATGGCAGGGATCAAAAATACTTTTCACAAGCCCTCAACAGACTTCCTTTTCGTCTCATTGACCGAAATTTGGTCAAATGGCTCCCATTAGCTACGAGAGGAGAGGGCGGCAAAGTGAATAGCTAGCAAATGGTATTAGCATAGCCATGACTGGCTTAAAACCAATCACAGTTCATTCACAGGAGCTGGACACATGACTACCCACCCTCCCAACCCCTCAACCCAACCACCAAGAAAAAGAAAATCAGAGCTCCGTTAGCAAGAAAGAAAGCAGAGAAACGGCAGATGCCCAGGTCTTCCAACTTCATTCCCAAGTGCCTTTTATCCTCTTCACGTTACCTGTAAGGCACTAAATAAAACAAGCAAAGCATCTGTAATGACCTCATGAGCACAGAGGAAAAGTTTCGGTCTCTGCCTTTGAATATTTTTGACAGCTGTAGTAGCCGCACTGACCCCCACTTTTTACCCAAGATCAGTTCATACTTCAGGACCTGGTTCTCGCTGACCTTGCTGCCTTTAAGATCCCCCCAGGACCTGCACCTCCACCCCAGGGAGGGGGTTTGGCTGAACCATGCCTCAGGCCCAGTGGACAAGCCCTGGAATCTGCTTTCGTGGTTTGAATCCTGGCTGTGCCTCTTTCTGGTTATAGCCTTTTAGGAATTGATTTGATCCTCTGGGAGTGAGAACTCTTCAGTTTCCTCATCTGTCCAATGAACACAAATATAGTGACTGGCACAAAGTGGTCCCTTAATTTTAAAACTTGTCAGATGAATGGACAGAAGGATGACACCTACCCCCATGGAACCACTGAAAATATTAAATGAGATGATGTATATGAGTTGGGCGCAGTGGCCCACACCTGTAATCCCAGCACTTTAGGAGGCCAAGGCAGGCGGATCACAATGCCAAGAGATCGAGACCATCCTGGCCAACCTAGTGATACCCTGTCTCTACTAAAAATACAAAAATAAGCCTGGCATGGTGGTGCACACCTGTAGTCCCAGTTATTTGGGAGGCTGAGGCAGGAGAATCGCTTGAACCCAGGAGACAGAGGTTGCAGTGAACTGAGATTGCGCCACTGTACTCTAGCCTGGCGACAGAGCAAGACTTTGTCTAAAAAAAAAAAAAGAAAAGAAAAGAAAAAAAGAGAGAGATAATATATATATGAAAGACCAAATGACTCCTGGCACACAGTAAATGCTCACTATATGCAGGCAGAAACCGATTATATCACCACCTGGCTTCAAAGCCTTCAATTGCTTCAGTTACACTTAGGATGAAGGTTCAAGTACAAACTGCCTGAACGACATGGCCTGTTCCTACCTCTTGGGATTCTCCCTTGTTTCTTGGATCATGCTGTCTCTGCCGTGGGCAGCTGCACACCTGCTCCTCCCACCCAGTGTGGATGACATCTTCCATTCATCCTTCATGTCCTATCTACGAGTCTCTTTCCCCTACAGGCCTTCGCCTCAATTCTTCTCACACAGTAGCCCGGCTAGGGTCCCAGGGAGACAAGAAGTCTGGAGCCAAAGCATTCAGGAAGAAAGTATTCAAAGAGAATTTCTGGAGTTGGGAAACAGGAAAGCATCCTCTCAAGTCTGCACTGCCAGGGCCCCAGGCGAAGCCCCTGAGAAATGTGACAGGATGGCCCGGCACGGTGGCTCATGCCTGTAATTCCAGCACTTTGGGAGGCTGAGGCGGGCGGATCACCAGAGGTCGGGAGTTTGAGACCAGCCTGGTGAAACCCTGTCTCTAGTAAAAATACAAAAACTAACTAGGCGTGGTGGCAGGCTCCTGTAATCCCAGCTATTCAGGAGGCTGAGGCAGGAGAATCACTTAAACCCGGGAGGTGGAGGTTGCAGTGAGCCGAGATTGCGCCATTGCATTCCAGCCTGGGCAACAGAGTGAGACTCCGTCTCAAAAAAAAAAAAAAAAAAGAAAAGAAAAGAAGAAAGAAAGAAATGCGACGGGACTCATCTTGTTCTTCTATCTGGAAAGCTGTGGGAGCCAGGACTGCAGATCAGAGGGGCTATGGAGTTCTCGAGACAGGACTACCATAAAGAGCAGATTTCTCAAGGAACCAAGCACAGAAAGAGCACAGAAAGAATTTATAAAGGCCCCATAATTATCCGGGAACCTGCAATTTGCCAAGAGTTATAGTTACAATCTCCCCACAGTTTCTTATACTTCTTGCATGTCCAAGACTAAACTATTCATCTTCTGTTTATTCCGGCTGCTCCTCCTGAACCCATATCTCTGCCCAAGGTGCCATAATTGATCTTTCGTCTTCAACTTTACCCTGCTGCCGGTGGTCCTCAGACTTCCCACAAAGCACTCCCATCCCTGCTCCCCTACGAGATACCCAGATCCTATCACCAGTCTCCTAGGGCTTCTCCCCACCACTGGTCCCTCCCTGCCCCCATGCATGTTGCATACAGAGCCTGGATCCCTTCCTAGCCTGCTGCTCTCATCTCCTCGGCTGCCTGCTCAAGTGTCTTCGCTGGCTCCCTGTCTCCTTCGTTAAACACGAATGTCTCGCCTGGAACTCTGAACTCTGCACACCCTCTCCATATATATTTCTGACCATCCTCCCCATTTTTTCTTTCTTTATTTTAAAACCCATCATACATTCAAAAGAGTGTTCCTAAGAGTTGCACAAATTATTGTTCTAAAGACCACATCTGCAAAACCACCTCTCACCTCATCATCGAACATGTCGAGTTTGTTAGCCATTCCCCTCCGCTCCCTCACTTAGCATTTTCCCCTCCCGCCTCCTCGAGCTAACCCACCCCTGACATGTTCATAATCATTGCCTTTTCTTAGAGTCCTACCACGTAGTTCTAAATGACATTTTTGCTCGGCTTTGCCAAATTCTGAATTTTCTATTGACTGTATTATTCCACATTGATTTTGCCATGACTAGATTCTCCTTCCCCTGTTTCTCAGCCTATTTGAGATATAATTCACATAGCAATTCACTCACCAAAAGTCTACAATTCAGTGGCTTTGGCATATTAACGGCAACCATCACCACGATCTGAAGTTAGAAAAATACTATCACTGTAAAAAGAAGCCCTGTACTCATTGGCAGTTACTTCCCATTTCTCCCCACCCCTCAACCCTAGGCAATCTCATATCTACTTCCTGTCTCCATAGATTTGCCTCTTCTATTCTATTTCATATAAGAGGAATCATACTCATTCTATCTACCGTGTGCTCTCATGAAACTGACCACTCTCTTTCCCCAGGTGCAGAACACCAGTCATTCTGTCTAGAATCACCTCCCCACCCCAGCCATCACTGCCCACCCAGGTCTGACAGCTTCTGTGTGATCCAGCCCCAAGCATCACTCTTCCACTTAGCTTTCCTCTCTTCCCTCTACCCCCCTGTAATTTTTCCCCTGTCAGATTCTCAAAGCATACTGTAACTTTGTCTCAGGAGGCCTAGTGTCTACTAAACTGTCGGCTCTGTGAAGGGTCCGTACTTTGCCTGGTTTTATTCCCTGCTGTTCTCCAGAGCCCGGCCAGTGCCTGGCACACAGCAGATGTCTGATAGGTATGCATTGAGAGGATGAGGACTATGCACATTATTCTGCCTGAGATTACCATTGCTTGTGCATATAACTAGAACTTGAATGTGAGGAATTAACTAGGTGTGTCTTCGTCCATTTTGTGCTTCTGTAAGGGAATACCTGAGACTGGGTAATTTATAATAAGCAGAGATTTATTTCTCACAGTTCTAGGGACTTGAAAGTCCAAGATCAAGGGGCTGGCATCCTGTGAGGGCCTTCTTGCTGTGTCATAACATGGCAGAAGGCATCACATGGCAGAAGGGCAAGGAGAGGGTGGAAGACAGAGAGAGAATAACTCAAGCCAGTTTATAATCAGCATTAATCCGTTCATGAGGATGAAGCCCTCATGACCTAAACACCTGCCATGAGGCACCATATCTAACACTATTGCATTGAAGATTAAGCTTCCAACACATGGGGACACATTCAAATCATAGCAAGATACAATCAGAAAATGATGTTTTCTTTCCCCTGAAAGGGCCTGCTCCACCTGCTCTGTGAGACTGAGTCCTTCACCGTTCTGGGAAGAAATCACAGGTGGTCCCTGTGGCTTACTACTCACTCTCACAAAAAATGCATTCACGACCTCTAGCCCACAGAATCACCAAATCTCTATTTTCAAGTCCATGCCCCTCCCTGGGTCAACCTAGGCCTCTTTCTGGCTGGCGCCTTGGGAATCGTGGTTGGCTTTTTGTCTCTTTCCCTCACCTCACTAGCTGCACCTTCTGCCCTCTCCATGGTTAGACAGGGGGAGGGGCAGAGGTAAACACACATCTGATGTTGGTTTTCCCCAGGCCATGGCTCATGTAGAACACCAACTCTTTCCCTTGGCTTTCCCTCCCGTCCCCCACCACTGGGAATATTTCTCATCTGTCATGCTTTTGACTCAGGCAGAATCATTCCATCAACATGGCCACTTAAGAGCTCTCCCTTGGTCCCTGGCCATCTAGCAATACCACTAGCTTCCTTCTGCTCTGGGAATTATCTGATAACCCTGGCAGGGCTCTCTCTCACATGACCCACCTCTGGTCCACAGTGAACATGCATCTTTGGTCTGTGGCTAGTGGAAGGGCAGGCACACAGCTCTCTTCTCTATGACTTCGGCCAGGCTCTCCCACTTTAGACTGTACCTGTGAAATCAGCCTCCAGTACCCCAAGTTACCTAAGTTTCCAGGGACACCTAATATTCCTCTAAAAGGTGTCTCTGAATCCATGCTCACAGATGTGAAGGAGGAAGCAACGTCCCCCCCCCCCCGCCGAAGGGATAAAACTTATTACACACTGATTATTTCTATTCCAAGAAATCATTTCTTTAATCTCCAACCCCTCACCCAGCCTCTCCATGTGGTATATAGGTGGCAGCTGGGTGGTCAACTGGTGGCCCTCAAAGCTGATTTTCAACCACCTCCAAGTCCTGCATCAGAAACCACGCCCTGACTTTGGAACACCATTGTTCTTTCCACCTATTGACTTAAGGCCTCAGCCAAAACTGAGACAAGAGTTTCATTTTAGCCTCCTGTCCTTGTCTTATCCCTTCACAAAATTGTAAACTCCTGACTCTGCCACGCCCATTTTAATTGCCTTTTCCCCTTACCTAGTGTTTAGTGGTGCCATGCTCAAGATGCCAGTAGGCATTTTAGAGGAAAATAACCCTGGTGATGACCCAGCTTCATAAAGGAAGATGGAAGAGGAAAAGGTGGAAGACTTTGATTCTGCAGTGATGACTCAAAGGGGAGGCTTTAGAGGATTCGTGTTAGAAGTTAATCAGGCTTGGGAGCTGTGAAAGCAGAGCTCTCCCAGGTCCATTTTCCCCTGGCATTGACTCAAGAACAAATATATAACACAAGTAATGTTATACAGGCTGGCCTTACAATGCTGAGAATGCACAGATAGGAATAATGAGGTTTAAGCAGGGAAAAGGGTCACTCTGACTGCATCTAAGTCCTTTCAGTTATTTTCCTACATGTCCCTGTTTCTGAAATCAGATCTATCACCAATGTCTTCTTTAGGATATTATGAATTATATTGGTCCCTTTATTTTGGCCTGGTTAAAGCATGTGCTGAAGGTCTCAGGCACCTAGAGAAGCAAGCATTTATTAGCAGGATGAAGAGTTCTGGGATAAGAAATCACCCACAAAAATGTCAAACTTTCGTGTAAGCAACACATGCTGGGTGCTATATAGAGCTGGAGCTCATCACTTTGCAACAGAGTGTCTGTTACATTCTGAACTCATAGGATTTTACCTGTACTCATTTATTTGTCAATAATTCATTGACAGTAGCTAAGAATTCTTAGTTAAGACCTCCAAACTTATTCCCTCTACTGAATTCCCGCCATTCATTTAAGCTGCCAGCCTCCTCTTAAAAGGTCCACGCTAGAAATGGCCCAAAATCACTATCTCCTCTTCCCCACATTATTGACTTGGAATCCACCTTCCGAATACCTTCCCCATTTGCTGCCTCCTGATTATCTCCACGACCGCTCCCAATCAGGTCTCCACCTTCACTCAGCAAGTGGACTTGCACAAAAGAGCTTTATCACTGTCTCACCACCTACCAGTCCTTCCTATCCAGTCCGCCCCCAACACAGATGCCTGACAAGGCTGAGTTTCATCCTCCCAAAATTTATATGTTGAAGTCCTAATCCCCAGCACCTCAGAATGTGACTGTATTTGAGGATAGAGCCTTTAAAGAGGTCATAAGTTAAAATGAAGCATTTCGGGTGGGCCCTTAATCCAACATGACTGGTGTCCTTGTAAGAAGATATTTAGACACAAACAGGAACACACATACAGGAAGGAACACACGAGGGCACCGTGAGAAGGTGGCCATCGACCAGCCCGGGACAGAGGCCTCAGAAGGAACCCACCCTGCTGACACCTCAGTCTCGTACCTGTAACTTCCAGGACTGAGAAAACAAGTTTCCTTTCAGCCACCCAGTCTGTGGTACTTTTCAATGGTAGCCCCAGCAAACTAATACAATGCCCACTAGCTTCCTACACATAAATCAGCACACTTTCCTAGCTAAAACATTTCCAGAGCCCTCAGACTCTCCATTTCCTTTGGGATCAGGTTCAAATTCCTTAATATGACACATTTAACCCTTCTTCCCCGCCCCAGCCTGCCTCTGTATGTCATCTCCTGCCTACCTATCCTACCCCGTCCATCATTTCTAATCCCACAACCCAATGTATCAACACTGACCTCAACACACATTGCCTTGACCCTCTCCCTGATTTAGTACATACTGTCTTTTCTGTCTTGGACTCACCCCCTCTGTGTCTCCCTTGTCCTTCCAGACCCCATTCAAATGTCACCTCCCCATGAAGTCTTCTCTATATCCCCGTGTAGTGTTTTCCCCTATCCTCTGTGCACTCCAGAACTTTATTGCTTATTTCTTTGAGTTGTGGTTGTTTGTAATGAGTTTCTAGAGGAAGACAAGGTGTTTTACTCTGATACAACCCTAGCACATAGTAGGCGCTCAATAAATATTAATTGCATGGTTGGTATTGTGGACTGAGTGTCTGTCTCCCACCCAAATTCACATGTTGAAGCCCTAACCCCCAATGTGATGGTATTTGGAAATGGCGGGGTCTTTGGGAGGTAATTAGGTTTAGATGAGGTGATGAGGCTGGGAAGAAGAGACCAGAGCTCACCCTCTCTCCCTCTCCGCAATTTAAGGACATGGTTAGGAGGCAGCCCTCTGCAAGCCAGGAAGTGGGCCCTCATCAGGAACTGAATCAGGAACTGACCTTGATCTTGGACATCTCAGCCTCCAGAGCTGTTTAAAAATAAATTTCTGTTGTTTAAGCCACCCAGTGTATGCTATTTTGTTAAGGTAGCCAAGGCAGATGAACACAGCTGGATAGAAAAAGAAACAAAGGGGGTTGGGTGCAGTGGTTCACGCCTGTAATCTCAGCACTTAGGGAGGCCAAGGCCGGTGAATCACTTGAGGTCAGGAGTTTTAGATCAGCCTGGCCAACATGGTGAAACCCCATCTCTACTAAAAATACAAAAATTAGCCGGGTGTGGTGGTGCACACTTGTTATCCCAGCTACTTGGGAGGCTGAGGCAGGAGAATTGCTTGAACCTGGGAGGTGGAGGTTGCTGTGAGCGGAGATCGTGCCACTGCACTCCAGCCCGGGTGACAAAGCAAGACTCTGTCTCAATTAAAAAAGAAGAAGAAGAAGAAGGCCGAGAGCAGTGGCTCAACGCCTTAATCCCAGCAGTTTGGGAGGTCAAGGCAGGTCGATCACAAGGTCAGGAGTTCAACCCCAGCCTGACCAATATGGTGAAACCCCATCTCTACTAAAAATACAAAAATTAGCTGGGCGTGGTGATGGGTGCCTGTAGTCCCAGCTACTCAGGAGGCTGAGGCAGGAGAATCACTTGAACCCAGGAGGCAGAGGTTGCAGTGAGCCAAGATCACACCACTGCACTCCAGCCTGGGCAACAGCACGAGACTCTGTCTCAAAAAAAAAAAAGAAGGAAAAATAAATAAAGGGCTACCTCCTACTGTTTTAACCAAGAACTCTTCTCCAAGTCTGGGAATCATTCCCATACATAGTCTCTGTCTGACACCCATGCTCAGGTAGGCCTCATTGATCTTGTTTTCTGACACTGATGAGCTCTCTTGGGTTCGTAGATCCTTTCCAGGTGTACACCATTGTCTGCACTATATTTCCAGCCACCTCCTCCTTTCAGGGTTTCACCATTGCCTTTGACTTTTGCTAAAAAGTCTGAGTTTTTTTTCTACCCTGAAATGCCTTGTCCCTTTGTCCTCTTTGTATAAACAGATGCTTCCTAATCGTCTCCCTCATCCTAGGTCTTTGCCAACAATCAATCACCCAATTACAGTGAGATTCCAGCAATGTCTTAGAGAGACAGTGCCTTAGTTGGAAGCTTAAATGCAGCCCTGAGCTTCTTCATGCAAACCTGGGACTCTTCAAATTCTTCTCCGGTTATGTAACTGTAATTCCCATAGACTTTCTCCCAAAATGTTCATCATATAGTACCTTCAAGCATACATAACTCTAATAACTCACATTCATTAAAACATGCATTAAATTGAAATAGAACTATGAGTCACCTGGGACCCAGGCATTTCATTTCAGGGTTTAACCATTGCTTTCCTTTACGCATAAGAAGGTAAACCTGTTGTGTCAAGAAAGAAAATGCTTGGTGAAGAACTGAAATATTCTCACCCATATTACTGACATTTCAGCAAGCTTTTCCCAACCCAATCTCTTACTTACTGTGTGAAGGATTCTGAGAGCTGTAGAAACAGCAGGGCAAAAAGCTGAGTGTTTGCGTGCTTCCTCTCATGCCAAGGGGGCCGAGAGAGGGATGAAGGAGTGTACCTGGACTGCTCAAGGAAAAGGCAATCTGAATTTGCTGGGATTAGGAGGAGGAGCACCATGGAGATCCGTACTTGTTCCTACCTACACGGTTAGCTACTGCAACCACTAGCCACGTGCGGCTATTTACATTTTAATTGATTAGAATTAAGTAAAATTGAAAACGTGGGCTGGGCGCGGTGGCACAAGCCTGTAATCCCAGCACTTTGGGAGGCCGAGATGGGCGGATCACGAGGTCAGGAGATCGAGACCTTCCTGGCTAACACAGTGAAACCCCGTCTCTACTAAAAATAATACAAAAAACTAGCCGGGCGAGGTGGCAGGCGCCTGTAGTCCCAGCTACTCGGGAGGCTGAGGCAGGAGAATGGCCTGAACCCGGGAGGCGGAGCTTGCAGTGAGCCCAGAACGCGCCACTGCACTCCAGCCTGGGCGACGAAGCGAGACTCCATCTCAAAAAAAAAAAAAAAAAAAAAAAAAAAAGAAAACATGGTTTCTCAATCACACTAGTCACATTTGAAGTGTTCAAGCACTACAGATGGCTGGTGGCTAGTTCAATAGGACGGTGCAGATACAGGACATTCCCATCATTTTGAAAAGTTCTAGTGCATCACTCTGATCTATAATGTAAGTAATGCTTTTAAGAAAGACCAATATGAGAAATCTCTACTTTTTTTGTTTGTTTGTTTTTTGTTTTGAGACTGAGTCTCACTCTGTCACCCAGGCTGGAGTGCAGTGGTGCAATCTCGACTCACTGCAACCTCTGCCTCGCAGGTTCAAGCGATTCTCCTGCTTCAGCCTCTCAAGTACCTGGGACTACAGGTGCCCGCTCCTACGCCTGGCTAAGTTTTGTATTTTTAGTAGACATGGGGCTTCACCCTGTTGGCCAGGCTGGTCTCAAACTCCTTACCTCAAGTGATCCACCTGCCTCGGCCTCCCAAAGTGCTGGGATTACAGGCATGAGCCACTGTGCCTGGAGAAATTTCTACTTTTAAAATAAACATTGAGAAAATATAAAGTGAACTTTGCTGACTACAGTAAGAGTAAAACAATTTTTTCAAAAGAATTATTCCTAGGTGCTTTGTCAACACAAGTCAAAGAAAGGAATGAAAGACCGAGAGAAAAAAGGAAGAATAAGCAGATGGTTATCAGCACTAACGGGGCTCACCGAAGACCAAGGGAACCCATCATTTCTAAGGGGGAAAAAAAAAAAAAAAAAAACCATGACCTGAGGTTGACTTGTCTGAAATCCTGTTGGGAGGCAGCAAGCACTTTGTCATTTGGAAAATGTGTACATGTGAGCCTGCCGGCACAGGGTCACAAGCCATGCTGGCCTTTGGTGAATCAATTTAAAAGACGTAATATGAGGGAGGAGATTGTTCCCTGCAAATAGCCCTTAACCCCTATTTACACATCTTCCCCTTTTCTTAAGACCACACTGGGTCAGTTGTGCAATAATTTATAAGGGCACCACTGTTGGGATGGGGGTTGGGGGGACACCCAGAGGCCAAGGAACTCTTGTCTAAACCTGTCAGGAGACAAACCCCAAGAATCTGTAATTTCCAGGAATCTTTGACATTCAGACTCCAAGGCTCAAATGTCTCCATCTGTCTGTGTTTTTAAACCTCTGCTTTGCTTGGTAAGACTCCACCCCTCACTCCACTACCAAATAGTAAATGGCTAGTGTGTATTGTACTGCCATATTGATTTTACAAGGATTTTTCATGTAGAGCAGTCCTGCAAGAGTAGCCTCCATTTCTGGAATCCTATGACATTGTGAAACATGTTTGGTTTTCATCTTCTTTCCTGGCATATAATTCCTAAAATCCTCAGACCCTCCAAAGTGATGTCTTCTGTATGCAAATGATTTGACTGATATCTGGCAGCCCCTAGGTAACTTTGGGATGAGGGCTGGTCACCAGAAAGACCAAGGCAGGATTAGCGGGTTGGGACTTTCGGCCCCCTTCCCAACCTCAGTGGAGGGGAGAGGGGTTGAAGGTTAAGTTGTTCACCAATGCCCAGTGATGTCATCAATCATGCCTGCATAATGAAGCCTACATAAAAACCCGAAAGGACTGGGTTCAGAGAGCCAGCAGATAGCCAAACACATGGGGCTTATACATCCATGTGCCTGGACCGTGGCGTACCCCAACTCCACAGGGACAGAAGCTCTGGGCTCAGGACTCCTCCAGACCTTCCCCCGTGTATCTCTTCATCTGAGTGTTTATTTTTGTTGTTGTTTCTTGAGATGGAGTATCAGTCTGTCGCCCAGGCTGGAGTGCAGTGGCGCAATCTTGGCTCACTGCAACGTCTGCCTCCTGGGGTTCAAGCAATTCTCCTGCCTCAGCCCCCGAGTAGCTGGGATTACAGGCACCCGCCATCACGCCTGGTTAATTTTTGTGTTTTTAGTAGAGACATGGTTTCACCATTTGGCCAGGTTGGTCTCCAACTCCTGACCTCAGGTGATCCGCCACCCTCAGCCTCCCAAAGTGCTGGGATTACAGGTGTGAGCCACCACGCCCAGCCTTATTTGTATCTTTTTAAACATCCTTTGTAATAAACTGGGAAATGTATTTCCTGAGGTCTGTGAGCAGCTCTAGCAAATTAATCGAAGCAAAGGAGGAGATTGTGGGAACCCCAATTTATAGCCGGTGAGTCACAAGCACAGGCAAAATAACCAAGGGCTTATGATTGGCATCAGAAGAGGGGGACAACCTTGGGGTACTGAGCCCCTGCCCCTGTGGGATCTGATGCTAGCTCCAGGTAGACGGCATTGAACTGGAGTACAGCCAGCTGGTGTCCGCTGCAGACTGATTGCTTGCTTGGAGTGTGGGGGAAACCCACACATATTTGGTCTCAGAAGTCTTCTATGTTGATTGTTGTGGAGTAAGAGAATAGAAATAACATTCTGAGCTTGTTTTTACTCATGCTTTATAAAAGCTCTGAGGAAAATCGGCTCTGCTGCCTGCTCACTCCATCCTACCTGCGTGGTGGGCTGGCGGAGGGGCAGCCTCATCCAGGGAAGCTCTGGAATTGGCAGGCCCCCCATGAGCAGGACTGAGGTGGACCTGACTGGGCGTGTGCTTTCTTATTCAGGAGACCCCAGCCGAGGGTGGAGCCACAAAGCGTAGGAAGGATCCCATCCGATCCGTGTGTCACTGCTCAGCAACAATGGCCGGGGAGTTGCTTATAGCAGCTCCGCAGACTGTCAGCAGGTCCGAGACTGATTACTGCTAGCAGCAAAATCAGCCCGTCTCTCCCTCTGCCTCTCACTGTAACTGGGAGAGGGGTGAGGATGGGAGGCTCGCCCAGGCCTGGAAACCCGCCTCCCGCCCTTCCTGTGCTCCATACCTCGGACTCCCAGACTCCCCGTTCTCCAGTCCCCCTGCAGGGCTGTCACCTACTCTCTTGCCAGAACAGGGAACCAGGAATGTCTTCTGCACCCATATCTGAGGGCTGACAAACTTCTGCATCTCCTGGGGCTCAGAGCACAACTGTCAACTCTTGGGATCACATGAACACATTATACACATTCCATTCCATTCCCGCACACACACCTGTACGCACACACATACCCTCTCCAAACACATACATACAGCACATATGCCCCCAAACTCATATGCATACATATATACACATATCCACCCATTACACACACACACACACATATCCACACTCACATGCTTTTGAGAGTTCAGCCATTACCACGGTCATTCTGCCTGGCTAAGCTTGAAGCTGCCTGTGAATAGGAAGCAGGCTCCAAGGTGGGGCCCAACTCACCCCCTAACTCCTGCGGCAGCAGCTCTGGACAGGGAGGAAGGCACCTGTGCTGAAGCCCTGCCCTCTTCTGCCCCACCCAAGGGACATACAACTCAGCCTGAGCTCAGACAAGAGCAGGGTTTGTGGTCCAGGGTTTGTGGTCATTCAGTGACATTAGCATATCTCTCATTATCAGATGTATGATGTAATAGCATATGGTCTATGATATCACATGTATGGCATATAAAAGGGGTGTGTGTGTGTGTGTAGAAACCATGTCTATGAACAGGCCAACAAGAGAAGAGGCAGAGAGGATAAACGCAACCTGTTCTAACAGGAATGCAACAGCATACTGTTTGGAATTTGGCCCCGCAGCAGAGCAATAACAGCCCAGGCTCGGGGTTGGTTTGTAATCACATTCACGCAGGTGTCGGGCACTGTGTCCACTTCAGTACCAGTGAGAAGCTCATGCTGAAATCTGCAGGCATCCAGCTATTTCAGAGAGATTGGGAAGAAACAAGAGCTGAAGGGACTGCAGCAATGTGGTATTTTTTAAGGTGTTGCTAACTGGCTAATAATATCTGGGTTTTAGGGCGTGCTGCACACACTCAAAGGCTCTGCCAACACAAGCTAATTAACCTGTACTCAGAGGTGGGTGTGCGTATGAACTGTTACCACTTCTGCTTGCAGAACCACTTAGCTCTGTCATACTTCTTGTAGCAACATGCCAAGGGATCGCTAAAAACACACTGGGTTTTAAATACCTGGATTTAAACGAATAGTGCTGGGAATCTCTGAGGCTGCTCATGCATTCAAATTACAGTTCTCCCTCTCCCCTCCTAGCTCCCGGCTGCTTTACATTCTTCTAGACTTGAACGCCCACTCAGATGTCTCCCACCTCTACAAAGCCTTCCCCAGCTGTGCTTGCACGCAAATCGATCCTTCTCCATGGTGACCAACCATCGTGTTTGCCTGGGACTATCTCAGTTTAATACTGAAAGCCCTGTGTAGCAGTCAACCCTTTAGTCCTGGGCAACCTGGGACCACAAGACTCTCACCATTCTAGAGGATGCATTGCGTATGATTTTGCTACTAATAATACTGTCTGCTGTCTAGTAATATAACCTAGTAATTTGTAATGAGTTTTTCTCAAGATTATAAACTGCTCAAGAACAAGGTCCTTTCTTCATCTCCTTGGAATATCTACTTTGGGCACAAAGAATTACATGTTGACTTCATTTCTTTCTTTTTTTTTTTTTTTTTAAACAGAGCCTTGCTCTGTCACACAGACTGGAGTACAGTGGCACAATCTCAGCTCACTGCAACCTCCGCCTCCTGGGCTCAATTCATTCTCCTGCCTCAGCCTTCTGAGTAGCTGGGATTACAGGCAAGCCCAGCTAATTTTTGTATTTTTAGCAGAGAAGGGGTTTCACCATGTTGCCCAGGCTGGTCTCGAACTCCTAACCTCGTGATCTGCCCACCTCAGCCTCCCAAAGTGCTGGGATTACAGGCGTGAGCCATGGCACCCGGCCAACTTCCTTTCTTGTAATACTAGGTTTCTGCTATGACACAAGTCAAAATAAGACCCCCTAAAATGTTTTTCCGTCTGGAGACAGGATAGGGCCTTCCCACCAAATGGTACCTTGAGCCTTAATCCTCCAGGTTGAAGGTCCAGACCAAGGACTCAGGAAGTTTGCCCTGATAGTCAGAAGAACTCTCCTGAGTTGATCCCTAGAGAGTTTGTTCTGGGCCCACCCTAGAACTTCCAATTCAGGGCTGCAGCTCTCTGGTGATTCCGATTCTAGCAGTCCTTGAAAAATAAGAGTAAGACCAGCCACAGTAGTGCATGCTTGTAATCCTGCACTTCAAGAGGCCAAGGTGAGAATATCCCTTGAGGCCAGAGTTCGAAACCAACCGAGGCAACATAGTGAGACCCCGTCTTTATAAAAAAATTTTTTTTTAAATAGCCAGGGCATGGTGGCATGCACCTGTAGTCCCACCTATTCGGGAGGCTGAGGTAGGAGGATCACTTGAGCCCAGGAGGTGGAGGCTATGGTAAACCGTGATCATGCAACTGCACTCCAGCCTGGGCAAAAGAGCAAGACCCTGTCTCAGAAGTAAAACAGAAAAAGAGAAAAGAAAAATAGAGTAGAAACTCTCATCCAGCTCTATTGGGACTAGTTGTCGACTGTCAATCAAAAAAGCCACTTACAGTGAAAATTCATTTTTAAAAAGAAAAAAAAGATAAATATTTAACCTTAAACATTTCATTTTAATGTAAAACAAGTAAAAAAATTTTTTTGATGTAAGTCCAAGGCCTTCCTTTGGATTTGCTCATTGGATTTCTTCGTTGTTTTTCTTGTATAAATCATGCCTGTATATTTCTAGTTATGATTTCTTTAAAATAGAACAAGAATTTAAAGACACTTGTGAAGTATCCTGAGTGTGGAATCCTTCCAGAGCCTTGCAATATTTTTCTCAATCTTTTTACAGTTGTCTCAACCACACCAAATTAAGCAAAAATTTTAAGCAACTTACATGTGTTGGGTCTTACCAAAGCATTCAACTTAATTCTCTATGAAGTAGATTATTATATCTTTTTGCATAGAATATAAGTCACATGAAAAAGGGGATCTTTGTTTTCTTGTTCACTGATTTATTCCAAGCATGAAGAACATTGCCTTGCATATTGTAGATGTTCAATTTGTTAAATAAAGTGGTTCACCTAATAATTAAATGAATTAGTTACAACAATAAGTATAAATGGCAGAAAGAGGTTTGGGAGCTAATGGAACTGACTCTTGGTAAGCGCAGCAGGTAAAATCAGCAGGTGGGTGCACGGGTGCATGGGAGAGTCATTGACTAGCTATGAGCATTCAACTTGCTGTGTTAGTGTGTGTTCTTGGGAGGATGTGAAAAGTGTTCATTAATTTGGGGAGTCAATTAAATGGAGGTTTGTTATGAGATATTCCTCTCTCCTGATCAGATAAGAAGCCCAGGTCAAAGGAGGATTGAGGCAAGAGTCAGTGGAATGAGTCAGAGAGTACTTCTCTCATTCCGGTTCAGGAGGTGCCCTGTTTTGGTTTCTAGAGCCAAAGAAGAAAGAACAGGGCAAACAGATTCTCTGTAAATCCCAAGTTACTAACCTGTCTTCCTGAATTGCCAAGAAGCTCTTCTCCCAAAGAAATCATTAAAGGTCTTTCAACCTGTTCTAAATAGCTAGGGGCTTCTATGGTTCCCAAAAGGAGTTATACTTCCTGCCATCATTTTATTTATTTATTTATTTTTTATTTATGTATTTATTTTTGAGACAGAGTCTAGCTCTGTCACCAGGCTGCAGTGCAGTGGTGTGATCTCAGCTCACTGCAACCTCACCTCCCAGGTTCAAGCAATTCTCCTGCCTCAGCCTCCCAAGTAGCTGGGACTACAGGTGCGCACCACCATGCCCAGCTAATTTTTGTATTTTTAGTAGAGACAGGGTTTCACCATGTTGGCCAGGACGGTCTCCATCTCTGGACCTCGTGATCCGCCCGCCTCAGCCTCCCAAAGTGCTGAGATTACAGGCATGAGCCACCACAGTGCCTGGCCCCTGCCATCATTTTAAGAGAAAAAAAACCCCACCCATTTCTTGGTACTATTTATTCACGTCCTTTTTTGCCAAAAATGCACTTGAATAAACTCATTTGAGACCACAGCTAGAATGATGTCAATGAGTCACACTAGAACGAAGTTGATGAGTCAGACTCTGGGATTACACCAGCAATGTGAAACCTCCTCTATACCTCGAGGGATAATACTTCATAGGGTTGTTGTGAAAACTCAATGAGATAACACACGTGAAGCACTTAGAACAATGTCTATGCATGAGTTGATCAACACATCATCATTGTATTTGCATCTGTGTCCTGCTTCTTCACCAGAAACTCAGGAGTGTCACAAACAAGCCAAGAACAATAAAAAGGTTTTATTAATTGAATTTCTACTTCCGTCACAAAAGACTTAAGTGTTCAATGCCCTGATCCATTGTAAATAATTAGCCTTTGCTTCCTCAGACCACTTTGGTTTGCGGGAGAATCAAGATTTATGATAACAGGCAAGTAGTGAATGCTGTCACTTTCAGGCAGGTTTGAAAAGCCTGCAGATGGCTGGGCACGGTGGCTCATGCCTGAAATCCCAGCACTTTGGGAGGCCAAGGCAGGTGGATCACTTGAGGCCAGGAGTTCGAGACCAGCCTGGCCAACATGGTGAAACCCCATCTCTACTAAAACAGAAAAATTAGCCAGGCCATAGTTACACATGCCTGTACTCCCAGCTACTCTGGAGGCTGAGGCATAAGAATCACTTGAACCCAGGAGGGGAGGTTGCAGTGAGTCGAGATCACACCACTGCATTCCAGCCTGTATGACAGACTGAGATAATGTCAAAAAAGAAAAAAAAAAAAAAAGTAAAGCAAAGCCTGCAGAAGAGGCAAGGAGCAGCAAGGGTCACTTCATTTCCCAACAGTGTCGTTCTTGGACCCCAGCTCACTAGAAATGTAATATTACGTTCATTGGATAAAACCTTACCTAGCCATTAAAACTGATTGCATAAAGGTCATTATTAATAATGAAAAATGATTGCAATACTAGTTGAAGATTTACAAAACAACCATTCATTGAGGCATTCATTTATTAATATGAAGTCAGTGGCAGATAAATCAGATGACATCCCTGACCTCATGAAACATTTGTTCTTTTAAGTCAAATATTCATTAGAGGACATGTGGAAGAAACACATCTAAATTCTAATAAATTTTTTATTTCTGAGTTATTGGA
This sequence comes from Macaca nemestrina, assembly GCF_043159975.1. Taxonomy (NCBI): domain Eukaryota; kingdom Metazoa; phylum Chordata; class Mammalia; order Primates; family Cercopithecidae; genus Macaca; species Macaca nemestrina. The sequence goes on along the minus strand of NC_092128.1, from coordinate 174,896,547 downwards.
TTACATTTTATTTTTATGTTTTTCTGTAAATTTTTCTATACTTTTTCAAAAAGGGCGGAGGAAACATATATTGGAGATATTTTGACTGCCCAGTGTCTGAATCCCCTTCTTGTAATTGGAGAAAATCCCTTTTGATAAAGCTTGTCTACCCACCCGCTACAGAAGCTGAAAACACAAGGTATTTTCTTTCCCAGCTGCCCTCACAGTCAGGCAGAGGCATGTGATCCTAGGTTGCCTGGGCCTTGTATAATCACAGTGCAATTTGCTTTAAGACCAAGTGATACAGGCAAGTGGGGATGACAGTGAATCCTTGCTGGTGGTGCAAACTGTTGCAGTAAGACTGGTTCCTGGGCCGGGTGCAGTGGCTCCTGCCTGTAATCCCAACACTTTGGGAGGCCGAGGCAGGTGGATCACCTGAGGTCAGGAATTCCAGCCTGACCAATATGGTGAAACCCCATCTCTACTAAAAATACAAAAATTAGCTGGGCGTGGTGGCATGTGCCTACAGTTGCAGCTTCTCGGGAGGCTGAGACAGGAGAATTTCTTGAACCCAGGAGTCGGAGGTTGCGGTGAGCCAGGATCATGCCACCGCACTCCAGCATGGGCAACAGAGTGCGACTCCATCTCAAAAAAAAAAAAAAAAAGACTAGATCCTAACCAGCAGTTCAACAATTTTGGTGGCCTTGTTGAATGCCAAATGGCCACATGATCTGGATTGACCTGGTTGAAGTGGTCAGTTTTTCTGCCTTAACAAAAGTCTGGTGTGATCCACAGAGCTCCATCATCAATGGCAGAGGGACAGTCAAGCAGGTGCTTAATCTGGTTGTGATGACACAAGTTGTTCCATGAGCAGCAGCCTCACCCCTGCCATGCCGCCATCCTTCTCTCCACTCACACCTCCAGCCTCATGGGGCGTTCCCTATGACAGTTTAAAGCAAAGCGTGGCCTCAGATGGATCTGCTTAATCCACTTGCTCCAACCAGAAGTAAACAACTGGCTCTATATCCTCACTCTTGAATGGCCCTAAAGGCTGTGGGTAAAGGGAACTCATCCTAGAGGATGGAAGCTTGAGTGGAGCACTTTGTTGGCCACTCTTGCTGGACAGTGAGAGAACCTGAGGTGCAAAGCATTACCAGATTCTTGGGCTGCAGGTTCTCCTCTAGAGCCTCCAGAAAGAACGCAGTCCTGCTCACACCTTGATTTTAGCCCAGTGAGGCCCATTTCAGCCTCTGACCTCCAGAACTGTAAGATAACAAACGTTGTGTTGTTTCAAGCCACTAAATGTGTGGTAATTTTGTCACAGTGGCAACAGGAAAAAAATACAGTGACCTCTAGGGACAATGTACCTATACACTGACTCTCACATACAACACACACAAACACACACACATATATATGTGCATTCTCACATTCTACGTAGTCACACTCACATACATGCATATTCCCACCCACCCACATTCTCACACAGTCACTCACACACACTTACACACACAATTACACGTATGCCAACGCAAATCCATTCCATTGCTCTGGATTTTATGGAATAATACCCACGGAGTATTTTCAGCGTCCCCAAGAAAAGACTGAATTTCTACTAACTGAACTAAGAAATAAGTTGCAATGAAAGAAGCTATGGAATGTGGAGGGGGCTGTGACACCCCAACTTCTGCCAGGCTCACCTCTACCTCCTCACGCCGGTCTCAGTCCTGTGATGACTCTATGCATCCCCTTCCCTTAGCTCATACAGACCTGTCCTTTCCCACGGCAGAACCTCTCCTGCCTCCCGCGGCCTTAACCATCTCCCTCGGCTGGTTTGAGAGGAACTCCCGGCTTTCTGTACCGCTCTACACAGCCAATTCTTAGACCAACCCTTAGCTCATGCTCCCTGATCTTTCCTTTTAATCCGTTTCCTATTTTCTCCAAAATGCATTTGATATACTTTTCATGATACCAAGATCTGATTTTGCTGGGCATGGTGGCTCACGCCTGCAATCCCAGCACTTTGGGAGGTTAAGGCAGGCAGATCGCTTGAGGTAAGAAATTTGGGACCAGCCTGGTCAATATGGTGAAACTCCACCTCTACTAAAAACTTCAAAATTAGCTGGGCGTAGTGACGCATTGCCTGTAGTCCCAGCTACTCAGGAGGCTGAGGCAGGAGAATCACTTGAACCTGGGATGCGGAGGCTGCAATGAGTAGAGATCGCACCACTGCACATTAGCCAGAGTGAAATGGTGAGACTTCTTCAAAAAAAAAAAGATCTGATTTTGTTTTCTTTTCTTCGACTCCCCCTCAATATTTAGGGCACAAATTCGTATGGCAGAAGATGGGGCTCGTTAGGGTTGGTGGCAGGGTGACCTGATGGGAAAAGGTCCATAGGGAGTGAAGTGGTCTGAAGGCCAGTCCTGGCCATCCCATTGCTCTGTAGTCACTTCATTACAAAATATATCGTCCTTCACCAAATACGTTAGACGGCTTATCTCTAAATCTCACATGAAATGTTTCCTTATTATTAGTGTATTTGTGTTCAGCAGGAGTGTTCTGTGTCTCCAGGAAGTTAAAAGCTCCTTTAAGGCATGAATTAAACTTCTATTTATTTTAGTTCACCCCCACACCTAGTAAAATGTGCCATACCCTGTGGGTGTCCAGTAAATGTGGACTGACTGACTGCTGACCTCAAATTAAGAAGGCATGACTCTTCCTCCTGCTGCTGAGATGTGACTACAAAAAGAAAAATAAGAACCATAATTTTTTAAAAAGAAACATGACTTGACTCCAATACTGCAATCCATGAATCTGCTGGGGAAGGAAGACCGTTTTATAGGTGTGCATTTGAATCTTCTTCCTATCAACAGAGACATTTTGAGAATCTATGTCCAAATGTATAAAATAGCTTTTATCAAGCTATAAAACAGGAATGCTCAACCACCGAGCCACAGACCGGTATCAGTCCGTGGCCTGTTAGGAAGTGGGCTGCAAAGTAGGAGGGTGTGGTGGCTCATGCCTGTAATCCCAGCACTTTGGGAGGCCAAGGCGGGTGGATCACCTGAGATCAGGAGTTGGAGACCAGCCTGGCCAATGTGGCAAAACCTCGTTTCTACTAAAAATACAAAAATTAGCAGGTGTCATGGCGCGTGCCTGTAATCCCAGCTACTTGGGAGGCTGAGGCAGGAGAATCTCTTGAACCCGGGAGGCGGAGGTTGCGGTGAGCCGAGATCATGCCACTGCACTCCAGCCTGGGCGACAGAGCGAGACTCCAACTCATAAATAAATAAATAAATAAATAAATTAATTAATTAATTCACTTAGTCGGTGCTCTATTGCTCAACAGTTAGATTTTTCTTCCTGTTTCTTTACTGATAATGCAAACTGTTTATCTATCTTTGCACATTTTCCCAATTTTTTTTTCAGAATAAATACCTAGGAGGTTACTGTATCAAAAAAGAATGCTGTTTCCAGATTTTTGATTCCTTAAGGGATGACTTGTTTTTTGATACCCTTGAGGGTGCAATGGTGCAATCATAGTTCATTGTAGCCTTGAACTCCTGGACTCAAGCAGTCCCCCTGCCTTAGCCTCCCTCCTGCCTCAGTCTCCAAAGTTGCTGGGACTACAGGCATGTGCCACCATGTTCAGCAAATTGGTTTTTTTTAATTTTAGAGATGGGGTCTTGCTATGTTTCCCAGACTGGTCTTGAACTCCCAGCCCCAAGAGGTCCCCCTACCTCAGACTTCCAAAGTGCTGAGATTACAGGCATGAACTACCACACTCGGCCATAAGATGTCATTTCTAAATCTATTCTTAGAGGTCATAAACTTAAAAGTGATTTGAAGACCCAAAATTCTTAGAGCATGATAGAAACGAACAGCCATTGGTTTCTTGGATCCCACATAGATCAGTGAATCTTACATGGCCCGTGAACGAGAGCAACGCCTCTTCCAAATGATGTGTCTCCCCAAAATCTGTGCTTTTGGCATTTTTTTGGATCTGGAAAGAGTAAAAGTGGGTCAGCCTAAGTCAGTTACCACTATTAAAAAAAAAAAAAAAAAACTGGGGCCGGGCACAGTGGCTCACACCTGTAATCCCAGCACTTTGGGAGGCTGAGGCCGACAGATCACTTGAGGTCAGGAATTTGAGACCAGCCTGGCCAACATGGTGAAACCCCATCTCTACTAAACATCAAAAAAAGCATTAGCCGAGCATGGTGGCACGTGCCTGTAATTCCAGCTACTCAGGAGGCTGAGGCACGAGAATCACTTGAACCTGGGAGGCAGAAGTTGCAGTGAGCTGGGATTGCACCACTGCACTCCAGCCTGGGTAACAGAGAAAGACTCTGTCTCAAGAAACAAACAAACAAAAAAACAAAATGAAACTAAACTAAAACACTAAACACACACAGTCACTCATGCACATCCACCCCTGCTTAGCATTTTACACGAAGACCAGCATATAATGCCTGCACCCCCTTCTTCAACAGAGATAAGAAAAGCAACCCTTTGTCTCTATCTAGTGAACGCTCCTTCTTTTTTTTTTTTTTCTTGAGACGGAGTTTCGCTCTTGTTGCCCAGGCTGGAGTGTAATGGCATGATCTTGGCTCACTGCAACCTCTGCCTCCCAGGTTCAAGCAATTCTCCTGCCTCTGCCTCCTGAGGAGCTGGGATTCCAGGCACCTGCCACCACACCAGCTAATTTTTTTGTATTTTTAGTAGAGACAGGGTTTCACCATGTTGGCCAAGCTGGTCTCAAACTCCTGACCTCACGTGATCCACCCACCTCAGCCTTGAAAAGTGCTGGGATTAGAGGCGTGAGCCACCACACCCAGCCTAGTGGACTCTCTTTCTAGACCAAATATTGGAACCACCTATTTTATTGTCCTGAAATAGAATCCATAAATAGCATGACCACCACACATCCATGTCAATGCCCAAGCCTGACTACAATAGAAGGCGTCAGTAAGAAGTCAGATGCGTGCCTTGCATGTAAAATCCCTGTGAACAGGACTGCTACACGTGCATGCTGAACCCAGTGTGCTGCTTTGGCAACTCAGATCCCATGGGCAGTGCTGTCATTGGTGAGGCAATTTTCAGAAACGGTAGAAGCAACTCTTGTGGAAGTTTCTGCAAAACAGAGTGCAAGATTTCAATTTATGTGATGGTTATACAACTGGAAAATTCCGTGTGTATTAAAAGCACAGGAAAACAATGTGTGTTAGATACAAATAGAGTTCAGGTCTAGCATTAGATTTTTTTTTTTTTTTTTTTTTTTTTTGAGACGGAGTCTGGCTCTGTCACCCAGGCTGGAGTGCAGTGGCGCGATCTCGGCTCACTGCAAGCTCCGCCTCCCGGGTTTACGCCATTCTCCTGCCTCAGCCTCCCGAGTAGCTGGGACTACAGGCGCCCGCCACCTCGCCCGGCTAGTTTTTTGTATTTTTTAGTAGAGACGGGGTTTCACCGTGTTAGCCAGGATGGTCTCGATCTCCTGACCTCGTGATCCGCCCGTCTCGGCCTCCCAAAGTGCTGGGATTACAGGCTTGAGCCACCGCGCCCGGCACATTAGATTATTATCAACAGGTTTTTCACCTATATAAATGACCAACAAAATACTCAAAACTAGTGCAGGCTGGGAGACAAGTTTTCATCATGAGGGAAAACTTCACACCTTGCAGGGTGAGTAAGCAATCCTGGCTCCCACCTACCATGTGCCAGGTGTGTCCCCATTGGCTGTGATTACTAAGAAATGGCCACAGATTTGCAAAACACCTTGGGAGCAGAGCTGCCCTCATTAAGCATCACTGCACAAATACTCTTCTGAAAATAGAATGCCCTGACCCAAACACTATGCTTCAAATGGAGAGTGATGGAAGGAGTGTGACGTAGAACATCTCAGAAATGCCAAGTTGGTTTTATCTCAAGTGCCATTGATCGCTAGAAGCTGACTGAAGTGCTGTGTTGAGAAAGTGTCTAGAACTGCCTTTGGACTCAGCGAGGAAGATTGCCACCATCTATCAACCATGCCATCCGTGAGCACAGAGGAGGGAAGGGTGGCCCGCATGCCACCACGTTTGCCCGCCCAGAAATGTAAACTCTCTTATTCTAGACACCTTTTGCCTATGTCTGCAGCTGAAAATTGAAATCACTTTTTAGCAGGAAAAAACAAATTCTATTGACTCACATCAAGCTTCACTTTCCCACATTTGGCGAAACATTTCAGAAGTTAGAGCAAAGAGAAAAACATCGGGTTCAAATATTCAAAACCGTACATATTTCGCGGAACAAGAGGAACTCTCTGTGACAGAGAAATTGAAAAATAGAACTGCTTAGCAGATATACAAAGTATGGTTTGTGTCAGGGAGAGTCTGGAAGAATTCACACACTGGCAGCTCCGAAATTCAAGGACAGAGTAGAAGTCTTGCATTGAACTTTTTCTTCCACAGCCTGCCCCCTGGTGGAGATGTTAACGAGCAGCAGACACACACGACTGAATTTACCGAAGGAAAGTGAAAAATAAAGCCGCTGCCTTGGGAGGCCGAGGCGGGCGGATCACAAGGTCAGGAGATCGAGACCACGGTGAAACCCCGTCTCTACTAAAAATACAAAAAATTAGCCGGGCGCGGTTGTGGGCGCCTGTAGTCCCAGCTACTCGGGAGGCTGAGGCAGGAGAATGGCGTGAACCCGGGAGGCGGAGCTTGCAGTGAGCCGAGATCGCGCCACTGCACTCCAGCCTGGGCTGGGCGACAGAGCGAGACTCCGTCTCAAAAAAAAAAAAAAGAAAGCCGCTGCCCCAGGACCTTCTGAAGTAATGAAGAAAAGAAGCTTTGACTGCTGCTCTGGTGATGATGATGGTGGTGGTGGTGGTGATGATGGTGATGATGATGACGGTGGTGGTGGTGGTAGTCGGGGGTGATGATAGAGCGCTTGGTACGATTTGGCTTTGTGTCCCAACCCAAATCTCCTCTTGAATTGTAGTTTCCATCATTCCCATATGTCGTGGGAGGGACCCGGTGGGAGGTAATTGAATCATGGGGGCAGTCACCCCCATGCTGCTGTTCTCGTGATAATGAGTGAGTTCTCACGAGATCTGGTGGTTTTATAAGAGGCTTTTCCCCCTTTGCTCGGCACTTCTTCTTCCTGCCACCATGTGAAGAAGGACATATTTGCTTCCCCTCCACCATGACTGTAAGTTTCCTGAGGCCTCCCCAGCCATGCTGAACCATGAGTCAATTAAACCTCTTTCCTTCATAAATTGCCCAGTCTCGGGGATGTCTTAATTAGCAGCATGAGAATGGACTAATACAGTGATGGTGGTAGTGGTGGTGGTGGTAGCTGGGGGGTGATAATGGTGGTGGCAGTGATGGTGATGATGGTGATGGTGGTGGTGGTGGTAGTTGGGGGGTGATGATGGTGGTGGCAGTGATAGTGATGATGGTGGTGATGACAGTGATGGTGCTGGTGGTGCTGGTGGTGGTGGCGGTGGTGGTGGTTGGGGGGTGATAATGGTGGTGGCAGTGGTGGTGATGATGGTAGTGGTGATGGTGGTAGTTGGGAGGTGATAATGGTGATGACAGTGATGGTGCTGGTGGTGGTGCTGGTGGTGGTAGTTGGGGGGTGATAATGGTGGTGGTGGTGATGATAATGGTGGTAGTTGGAGGGTGATGGTGGTGGCAGTGATGGTGATGATGATGATGGTGGTGGTGATGGTGGTGGTGATGACGGTGATGGTGCTGGTGGTGATGGTAGTTGGGGGGTGATAATGGTGGTGGCAGTGATGATGATGATGGTGTTGGTGATGACGGTGGTGCTGGTGGTGGTAGTTAGGGGGTGATAATGGTGGTGGTGATGATAATGGTGGTGGTTGGGGGGTGATGGTGGTGGTGGTGGTGATGATAGTGGGGGGTGATGGTGGTAGTTGGTGATGAGGATGATGGTGGTCATGATGATGGTGGTGGTGATGATGGTAATGGTTGGTAATGATGACGATGGTGGTGGTAGTGGTGGTGATGATAATAGTGGTGGGAATGGTGGTAGTTGGTGATGATGGCGGTGGTGGTGATGGGGATAGTGGTGATGTTGGTGTTTATGGTGGTGGTGGTGGTGGTGGTGGTGGTGGTGGTGATAATGGATGATGGTGGTGATAGCAGTGGTGGTGGTGATGATGGTGGTGGCTATGATTATGATGATAATGATGGTGATGATGGTGGTGATGGCTGTGATTATGATGATGATAATGATGGTGATGGTGGTGGTGGTGGTGATGATGGCCATGGCAGTAATAGCTAATATATATGTAGTATTTCTCTGTGCCCAGTTCTATTCTAAGTGCTTTATATACATTAATTAATCCTAACAACAACCTTATGAGTTTTACAATCCCCATTTACACATAAGAAAATGAAGCACAGAGAGGTTATGTCACTTGCCCAAGGTAATACAGCTCATAAGCAGAGAGAAATAGAGAGGGTCCCAATACCTTGCTCTAAAATATTTTGCTAATAGCTTTTTCCTAATTAGAGTTTCATTAAAGTTATCTCTCAAAGAAAAAGTATAACCTGGTGAGATAAGACTATCAGTCATTCACACATGTATATAGATGACCTTAATCAAACATTACTGCAAATACTCAGGAGTTTTCACTGAAGATGGAAAAGGAGACGTGGCCCTGGAGGAGAAGCCTCTGAAGAAGGATAGTTTCCCTTCAGGTGGTGGGGGGCGCGGGTAGCGGAGGGGATTCTGCAGAGGGAGGGGCTTACCAGAAGGCAGACACATCTGGGTCAGGAAGAGGATGTCTGAAGGTGAGCGGGTCCCAAACATGTGAGTTATTTGCCTTGAAAATTTTCCAAGAGACTGCCATTGGCATGTACAGACTTGGTTAATTTTTCCAGGACTACATTGGATTCACTTTTTAAAAGGCGAATATAGCACTTCCCCAAGACCATGTATTAGTTAAAATTGTCATTTCAAATGATTATCATCATTGTTTCAACTGCCTAGTAATTGCTGCTGCCTCCCCAAATAACCATAACATGCATTTAGGAACAGGCTTAGAACATTCTGTGTATTTACGAATTACGTTTTCACACAAGGAAGAGAGGAGCGATGGAGAGGGGAGAGAAAAAGGTACAGGGGAAGTGGTCCTAGTGGGCTGCTGTTATTTCTCATGATTTCCTCTGCATTTGGCAGAGTAGATGCTTGATAAATATTTGATGATAACTGGAGGGAAGAGCACACAAAATAAGTCAGGGATATTCCTAAAGTAAGAAGTCTGGTTTGACACTGGTGATGTTGTCAGTCTCTTTTAGTTTCCATGCATAACTCATTTGTAGTCATATTTTGCGTGGATTTTTTCCCCAATATTCTTTTGTTGTTGTTGTTTTTTGTTTTTTTGAGACAGAGTTTCACTCTTGTTGACCAGGCTAGAGTGCAATGGCGCAATCTCTCCTCACTGCAACCTCTGCCTCCCAGGTTCAAGTGATTCTCCTGCCTCAGCCTCCCGAGTAGCTGAGATTACAAGTGCCCGTTGCCACGCCTGGCTAATTTTTTGTATTTTTGGTAGAGACAGGGCTTCACCATGTTGGCCAGGCTGGTCTTGAACTCCTGACCTCGGGTGATCTGCCTGCCTTGGACTCCCAAATTGCTGGGATTACAGATGTGAGCCACCCACACCTGGCCTTTTCCCCCAACATTCTAAAGTCACTGATTCTCTGAGTGGAGGGAGAACACTAACAGGTTGTGGCTATCTCTATTACAACACATGTCATTGCTTATTTTTTTAAAGCATTTTCTGTATTCTTTTCTTCTATTCTGAAATCCCAAAGAGGTACGATACACCATCTCAATGATCTCATTACTGAAATTATGTCACTAGATGAAATATGAATGTAAATGGTTTATTAAGGACATGATGTGGTTGGTGTGTAATACCAACTACTGAGAAATGTTTCACAGAGCGTTCAGGTAGGGTGAATGAAGAAAGAGAGAATGGGTCACTGCTTTAGATTGGTGGACGAGGAAGAACCTATCTGAGGAGGTGACATTTAAGCTAAGAATGGGATGCATCAAAGAAATCAGTCATGAAAAGATGAGGAATCCATGCCTGCTGTGTCCACAGCATGGACAGAGGGGCTGGAGTGGGGTGGAGGATGGAGCATGGTGGGAGATGAGTCTGCAAATGTAGGACGGGTCTTGACCAGGTGGGACCTTCTCAGCCAAGGAAAGGACGGCGGTTAAGGACGGTGGTTTTAATTTTAAGTGCAATGGAGAAGACCTGGGAGGGTTTTAAGCAAGGGAGTGGCATGATGTGATTTGTTTTGAAAGAACACCCTGCCGCGTTTGAGGAACGGATTGGAGGAGGAAGAGAGAACCATTAGGAGGCTCTTGGCAGGAGTCCAGATGAGCAACTGTGGCGCCTTGTGCTAGCTGGAAGCACAGAGGATGAAGAGAGAGGGCAGAGTTGAGATGTGCCTCAGAATGAGAGTGGGCAAGACCTACTCTGGATTCAGCAAAATGAGAAAAACAGTGGAATTAAAAATTTGATGCGTGTCCTGAGCAGCTGGGTGCCATTGACGGAGGCGGGGAAGACCGGGGATGGAGTAATTGATTTTTTTTTTCTCTTCGAGGTGGGGCAGGGAGTGGATCAAGAGTTCAGTCTCAGCTCCATTAATTTTGAGATATCTATTAGACACTAAGAAGGGATTCCAGGCAGAACATTATAGATGCAGCCCTGGAATTTTAGAGAGAGCCCAGGCCTGGAAACACAGAGCTAAGAGCCCCTTGCAAGCAGGCAACGAACAACAAGCATTTGTACCAGGTGTGGTGGCGCACACCTGTAGTTCCAGCTACTTGGGAGGCTGAAGTGGGAAAATCACTTGAGCCTAGGAGTTTGAGACTGCAGTTTAAAAAGTAGTAAAATAAATAAGCATTTGAGCAGCAGCTTGCAGCTTGCAGACACCTCTGTGTGGCTTAGCTCATTCATCTTACAGCAATCTTGTGAAGTTGTTATTACTTCCATAGTTTTACTGATTAATAATATTTACCGTTTGGATCTCGGTTTAAAGTTGCTACAATACTTCCCTACAGGCTGTTTGTCTCATTTTGCTCTTTCTAACAACACTGAGAAATAGAAAGGTATGAGTGATGGTGGCCGTAAGCGGTCATTACACCTGTTGACACTTGTACCTATAGAGGCACACAGATGAGAACACATGATTTTCACACCTGTGCTGATGCTCTTTAAAAGCAGTCAGATTTTTTTTGTGTACATAAGAGCCCCCTGCTGTTCAGAGTGGGTTTATCCATTATTCGAGATTTTTCAACTCAACAGTATGAAAGTTATTGAATCAGACTTCTCTAACTTTTGTAAAATGCTCCTGGGGTAGATATCTTACATAATGACCAACAATTTTAAAAATAGTTTAACTTGTCATAGTTAAAAATAACTCCAGCATGGTGGCTCATGCCTATAATCCCAACACTTTGGGAGGCCAAGGTAGAAGGATTACTTGAGTCCAGGAGTTCGAAACCAGCCAAGGCAACATAGCAAGACCCCCATCTCTACCAAAAATAAAAAATTAGCCGGGCATGGTGGCACATCCTGTAGTCCCAGCTACTCGGGAGGCTGAGGTGGGAGGATCAATTCAGCCTGGGCAGTGGAGGCTGCAGTGAGCTCTGATCACAGCACTACACTTCAGCCTGGGTGACAGAACAAGTGAGACTCTGTCTCAAAAAAAAAAACAAAACAGAAAAAAATACCACCTTCATATTAGAAAACTCAATATTTTATTTTTGAAGAAAACAGTGTTGAGAGAAAGAAACAAAATGGTTTCATATTTGAGACTTAGTTTTTTCCACCTCTAACTACCCAAATCTAGATATGGTCCTTGCATCAACGTGGATGCCATTTCATGGCTAAAAGAAGGTGGAAGCATCTAAACCTTTATAATGTCTGTTCATAGGAACACCATATAAAATCAGTAATTAATACTTTTTAAAATTTTTTGAGGCTGGGCGCAGTGGCTCATGCCTGTAATCCCAGCACTTTGGGAGGCTGAGGAGGGCGAATCACGAGGTCAGGAGATCAAGACCATCCTGGCCAACATGGTGAAACCCCGTCCCTCCCAAAAATACAAAAATTAGCCAGGCATGGTGGCACATGCCTGTAGTCCCAGCTACTTGGGAGGCTGAGGCAGGAGAACTGTTTGAACCTGAGAGGTGGAGGCTGCAGTGAGCTGAGATTATGCCACTGCACTCCAGCCTGGCTGCAGAGTGAGACTCCGTCTCAAAAAAAAAAAAAATTTTTTTTTGAGAACCCTTATTATATCTATTAGTGTGCTTTACTGGCTCATGGATAGGGTGGCATTTGAATCAGTCCTTAAAGGATGGAGATGCATAAAGGGAAAGATAGGGGTAGGTCATTGATGATGTAGAGGTTGTGGAAGCAAATGGCCAAGGGTGTGCCAGGGGGAATGAAGACCTTGAAACCAAAAGAATCGTAGATTCTAGAGCTGGGACATAAAGCTGGAAGACCACCCAGCTAGACTGGCTGAGGGTCTTCAGTACCAGCCAAGTTTGGCCTTCACTGGGCTGGCAGTGGGGACCCCAAAAGACTCATTAACTGGACAATGACACACATGATCAGATCCAAGCTTGAAAGAATGTTCCAGAAGGCAAATGTAGAGCAGCTGATGCAATGAAGGGACAGGATAAAGAATAGTCATTCAGGGACCTCTTACAACCATCCATAGACACAACAAGGACCCCAGCTAGGGTAGTCACCATGGAAAAGAAAAAATAATAATATTGCTAGCAGGAAGGGGAAAAAAGGAAGATGGTTGAGAGAATGGAGGAAGCAGAACATAAATTACTACAAAAAGCCTGGAAAAATAAGTTCCATTGTATCAACACAAAACAACAGCGTCTCTCATACTTATGAGGCCTACCTCTATATATACATCGGCTTACTCCTAGGGCTGGCGGGTTATTCCCCAGGCTCACAGCTGCCCCTAGTCCTGGGATCCATTCCAACCTTAGGCTGGTCATATTTCAGTATGACCTGAGAGCATTCCCACCCGCTAGGGAGACATTTGAAAATGTCTTAGGGCACTATCCCAAAATGATTGATGAAATGACTTAGGGTGATTACCAGTATTTAGTGTGTGGGAACCAGGGATACCAAACATCCTGCAATATTCAGGAAATAGCCACACAATGCAGAATTGAACCATCTGTAACCCAGCAGACCCACCATTGAGGAACGCTGCCACAATCCCCCCGGATCCCAGTCTGATAAACAGGCTGCTGCTGTGTTCTCTGTGCCCGAGTTCGTGTCTCAGCCAAGGGCCTTATAGCAACGTCCCTGTAGGTCTTGGCTGCTGTCTTGGTTTACTCCCTTTTGTCCTAAGGACCAGAGTCCTTCTCCACAGGCTTCCCTGTGGCCTGTTGCCTGACTGCCCACCTGCTGGGTACTCAGTGCTCCCAGTGGCCCATCAGATACGCCAATCCCCATATCATACTCCACGACCCATCTGCTGGCATTGACCACAGACTACCCTGCCCTACCCTTTGGCATTCTGGCCAGCCCCAAATACAGACCCTTCCTTAGCATCCACCAGAGAACTGCCTCCGCCCAGACACTTCTGGTCTGCCCCACTCCGTGACGGTTAACTAGGCAAATTTCCTAGTTAACAAGTTAACAATACAAATTTCCAAATACTTTGAATGTACAGACCAACATTTCCCCTAAAAGAACAAACCCTCCCATACTTAATGAGGCATCCGCAAACCAAGACAAGAGGAACACGGCTCCTCCAAAACTCTCCTTTCCAACTGTATTAGTCTGTTCTCATGCTGCTAAAAAAGACATACCCGAAACTGGGTAATTTATAAAGGAAAGAGGTTTAGTGGACTCACAGTTTTACAGGGCTGGGGAGGCCTCACAATCATGGCAGAAGGCGAAGGGGAAGCAAGACACGTCTTACGTGGCACCAGGCAAGAAGGTGTGTGTGCAGGGGAATTGCCCTTTATAAAACCATCAGATCTCATGAGATTTATTCACTATCGCGAGAACAGCATGGGAAATACCCGCCCCCATGATTCAATTACCTCCCACCAGGTCCCTCCCATGACATGTAGGGATTATTACAACTCAGGGGGAGATTTGGGTGGGAACACAGAGCCTAAACCATATCACGAACACTCCCCATGGATTTCCTTGGACTTAGGATTTTCAGGATCTCATAGTGAGCTTGGGGAACACAGCTGACTCTGCACCAAATTATGTTCCCTGGTCACACAGTGACTTCTGCTCACTCCTCAAAGTCTTCCTGAAAGTTGGGGTAATGTGGTAGACAGATTAATGGCTCCCAAAAATACGGATGCCCTAATCCTCACAGCCTGTGAATAGTTTCCCTTACACTGCAGAAGGGACTTTGCAGATGTGATTAAGGTAAAGGATATTGAGATGGGGAGAGTATCCCAGACTATCCAGGTGGGCCCAATCTAATCCCATAAGTTTTTTAAGAAAGATGGCAGCATCAGGAATTGACTGGTCATTGCTGGCTTTGAAACCAGAGAAAGGGGCCAGGAGCCAAGGTCCCCAGGAGGCCTCCAGAGACTAGAAAAAGCAAAGAGGCACAGCCTCTCCTGGAACCTCCTGGAAGGAACACAGACCCGCCGACCCTTTGATTTTAGTTCCTGGAGGCCTGTGTCAGACTTCTGGCCTCTAGAACTGTCAGATAATAAATTGGTATTTTTTTAAGTCACGACATTTGTGGTAATTTGTTAGAGTGGCAATAGAAGATGAATATACGGAATCAGAACAGAGGAATGAATTATATTTTTGCACTGAGCATAAATTTGGCAGGCATAGGAAAATCTTAGAGGGTGTAAAGAAATGAAGTTGAAGTGTATTAGGGTTCTCTAGAGGGACAGAACTAACAGGGTAAAGGTATCTATAAAGGGGAGTTTATTAAGGAGCATTGGCTCACTTGATCACAAGGTGAGGCCCCAGTAGGCTGTCTGCAAGCTAAAGAGCAAAGAAGCCAGTCCTGGTCCCAAAACGGAAGCACCTGGAGTCTGATGTGTGAGGGCAGGAAGCATCCAGCATGGGAGAAAGATGGAGGCCGGAAGACTCAGCAAGCCTAGTCTCTCCACATTCTTCTGCCTGCTTTTATTCTGGCCGTGCTGGCGGCTGATTAGATGGTGCCCACCCAGATTGAGGGTGGGTCTGCCTCTCCCAGTCCACTGACTCAAATGCTAATCTCCTTTGGCAACACCCCTCACCAGGAATAATACTTTCCATCTTTCAATCCAGTCAAGTTGACACTCAATGTTAACCATCATGAGAAGGAAGATTTTTTCCCCTCACATTAGAAATCCAAGGAAGGGGGAGAGCAAATAGAGCACAATATTCAGTATTTCACCAATCCAAAATCTTTTCCTCACATATACTCTGTGTGTGTGTGTGTGTGTGTATTCTGCATGCCATTTTCTTTTCTTTTGGTTTGTTTTCTGAAACAGGATCTCTCTCTGTCACCCAGGATGGAGTGCAGTGGTGCAGTCATAGCTTATTGCAGCCTCTAACTCCTGGGCTCAAATGATTCTCTCACCTCAGCCTCCTAAGTAGCTGGGACTACAGGTGTGCATGACCACACCTGGCTAATTTTTAAAAATTTTTTGTAGAGAGTGGGGGTCTCACTATGTTGCCCAGGCTAGTCTAGAACTCCAAGTGATCCTCCTGCCTTAGACTCCTAAAGTGCTGGGATTAGAGGCATGAGCCACTGGGGCCAGCCATGCCACTGTCTCCTGTTGGGAGCAAGCCTCCCAAAAACTGGCCATAAACAAAATCTCTGCAGCACTATAACATGTTCTTAACAGCCCTAACGCCCAAGCTGAAAGGTTGTGAGTTTACCGGAATGAGGACAAGGAACAACTGGCCCACCCAGGGCGAAAAAGCGCTTAAAGGCATTCTTTTTTTTTTTTTTTTTTTTTTTTTTTTTGAGACGGAGTCTCGCTCTGTCGCCCAGGCTGGAGTGCAGTGGCCGGATCTCAGCTCACTGCAAGCTCTGCCTCCCGGGTTTATGCCATTCTCCTGCCTCAGCCTCCCGAGTAGCTGGGACTACAGGCGCCTGCCACCTCGCCCGGCTAATTTTTTGTGTTTTTTAGTAGAGACGGGGTTTCACTGTGTTAGCCAGGATGGTCTCGATCTCCCGACCTCGTGATCCGCCCGTCTCGGCCTCCCAAAGTGCTGGGATTACAGGCTTGAGCCACCGCGCCCGGCCTTTTTTTTTTATTCTTAAGCCACAAACAAAAGCCTGAGCGATCTGTGTCTTAAGGGCGTGTTCCTGCTGCAATGAATTCGGCCTGTCCCCTGGTTTCCCTTAAGGGATACTTTTAGTGAATTTAGTATCTATAGAAACAATGCTAATGACTGGTTTGCTGTTAATAAATATGTGGGTAAATCTCTGTTCCAGGCTCTCAGCTCTGAAGGCTGTGAGACCCCTGATTTCCCACTTCACACCTCTATATTTCTGTGTGTGTGTCTTTAATTCCTCTAGCGCCGCTGGGTTAGGGTCTCCCCGACCAAGCTGGTCTCGGCAGTCTCCTGGGCTCCTTAGAGGAGAACACAGTGAGTTCACGGAAGCAGACAAGGCAGTAACAGGTGAGGTCTGTGTATCCACAAGAGGCTAAAGGTAAATACCATCTTCCACTGGGGCAATGCAATGTGTGGAACATGCCATTGGAGGAGGAGGGAGGCAGAGGTGTGACCCTAAAACCCCAAAGGTATTTTTGTCTGACCCAAGTAGGTGTTCTGAATCTGTCTCCTTCAAGTGATGGGAAAGCATTTTCTACAAAGTGCTCTGTCTCTTGGATGTGTCCAGAGACCCCTTAATGCCAGGCTTTGAATGGCCAAGTTCCTTCACTAAACATGCGATTTTCTTTCTTTGTTGCTCAAGTCACTCCCACCGTTTTTCATGCTTTAAGAGTTTACTGGCCGAGTGCGGCAGCTCATGCCTGTAATCCCAACACTTTGGGAGGCCGAGGTGGGCGGATCACGAGGTCAAGAGATCAAGACCATCCTGGCCAACATGGTGAAACCCCATCTCTACTGAAAATTCAAAAATTAGCCAGGCGTGGTGGCAGGCGCCTGTAATCTCAGAAACTCGGGAGGCTGAGGCAGGAGAATCGCTTGAACCCAGGAGGTGGAGGTTGCAGTGAGCCAAGATCGCACCACTGCACTCCAGCCTGGCAATAGAGCAAGACTCTGTCTCAAAAAAAAAAAAAAAAAAAAGAGTTTACCAAGTGCCCAGCACTGTAGTCATGCCTAGTGGCAGAGAGAGGCAGAGAAGGAGCCCAAAATCTAGTCCCTGCCCACAGGAATTTAATGTTTCATTGAGGAATAAAAAGCTGTCCAACCAGAGAAATCCTGAAACCAAACTGAACACTAGATAGATCAGAGCCAAGCTGCTTCATAATACAAATTAGAGGGGCTGTAGGATTTCAGAGGAGACAGGAATAAAGGAGGACTGGAAAAGAGGAGGAATGACTGGATAAAAGAGAGTGATGAGGACGCTTGCCAATATTTTCCAAAGTGGGTTCCTTGGAGCACTGGTTCAATATCAAATACTGTTGGGGGTGAGGGTGGCGAGGAGGAGTTTCCATGATCAAACAAGTTTGGAAAATGCTGGGTTAAGCAAAGTTCATCAGGCGTCTGTATTCCAGAACATCCTAGAAGATCTAATCGCTGATGACCGCTGTAATTTTCTGAGAGTGGGTTTTACTTTTCAGTGTTTGCTCCATTTATCTGACTGTGACACTCCCATTTTTTTAAACAGAGGATCTCACGGTTGTGATGTTTTGTGGCATATACTTGAGAAAGACCATTCTGATCAAAGAGAACCAGGCACTTGCGAGTATGGGTGGGAAAGGTGGGAATCTGCATGAAATAGTAAGAAGAAAGTCAAAACCAGAGAGGAGGGGAAAGCTAGAGGGAAAAAATCAGCAATATTCCTACTCTTCCATCAGACCATATAGGTTCCAATACTCTCTCTGCCATGAACTAACCATGTTAACTCGGACTGGTGACTTCACCTCTCTGGGCCTCAGCTTCCTCATGTATAAAATGCAGATAATAATGGCGCCTGTCTTGTAGAGTTGTTAGGATTGAATATGGCAACACGACACAGAGCACGTAAGACAGGTCCTGGCACAATATAATACTAGTGTTGGCTGATGTTACAAGGCCAGAGCTGCCAGACTGGGAAGGGTCTTCCAGTTAGACAGAGAAATGTAGGTGCTATGGGAAAAGGTAAGATTTCCTAGAGGTGGTTTATCTGTGTATTTTTTTCATTACTACGTCATGCAAAGTGAAGAATACTTACGTGTGCAGGTGTGTGTGTGTGTGTAGTCAGATGCAAGATTTGCAGGATAATAATAAAATGAATCCTTAGGGACCCATTACCCAGCTTAGGAAACTGAACATCACCAAAGCAGTAAACTCTTGCAGACCCCTCCCTGGTCTCTGTTCCTCCCATAACCTCAAAGGAAACCACCCAGTCTGATTTAGACACTCACCATTCTCTTGTTTATTTTGATAGTTTCACTGCATTTGTGTGTTCCCCACAGATACTGTTGAGTTCACCTATTTCCGAACCTTATACAAATAGGATCATACTGTGCATATTTTTCCATGACTTTTCTTCTCTTCTTCATTCAACTTTGTGTTCTAGAGATTCACCCACGGTGAGGTGTTGGTTCAGGTTCATTCATCTCCGTTGTTCTCCGGGACCACTCGAGAACATATCATCTCCGTTGTTCCCCAGCACCACTAGAGAACATCTCTCATACTTTTTCATCTGATTAATGAAACTTTGGATTGATTTCCAAATTTCTGCTCTCATAAAAATGCTGCCAGGACGTTCTTATGTGTGTTGTCTGTTGCGAATGTGCAAGGGCTTCTGGGTGGCAAGGCACCTCCAGTTTTCCTAGGTTCTCTGAAATTGTTTTCTGAAATGATTGAATGGACTCACTGTCCCCCTCGTTGTGTACACGTTCCCTTTATTCATATTTCTTACTCTGGAAACTTCCAAGCAAAGGACTGACCAGATAAAAGCTGGGTTTAAGGAAGATCCATTAGGTGGGGGGAGGGGGGCTGGAGGGGAGAAGCCCCTTACCAGGTAAGATGGACAAGAGGCCAGAGGACATCAACAGGTGCATCCCTACAGAGACCCGAGGGCCTAGCAAGACACTGGCTCCTTTTTGGACAGAACTCCTATAGTTTCTCTTTTGTATATGAGTCGGTATCCACTAATAGAATCTGCAATCTTTGGAATGCACCCAACAGGATGCATGGCTTGCAGAAAAGCAAAGAGTTACACACTTGAAAATTCTAACATATTTCCCTGTGTCTGGTAAAAGGATCTGGCCCCAGGAAGAGTACTGTGCATCTTCAAATCTAATCCTCTGTGTCTGCAAATTGGACATCATTATCTGCCTCCACAGAACTGTTGTCTGGCTTGGCAGATCATTAATGGTAATGGGTCCTTGGTCCCTATAAAATCAGATGTAAATGCTGAGTGCTGCTTGTAAGTAGGTTATGCATATGGTAGGGTGGAAGCACGATCCAATGTGACTAGCCTAAATGTTACTTTTCAGAGACAACGCGAATCTCACTACATTTTAAACAGGTTAGTTTTGTATCAACAGGACATTTCCCAAGCCATCAGATTCCTTTACCTCCTGCACAACCAAACAGGACTGCCACAGGGGAGGAAGGCAGAAATCATAGGCAAGTTTCCTGAGAGACCACATCTGCCTGTTCAGGCCTTGCCACCCCACTGCACGAAGGGACACGGCTTCATGTGCATCAGCCGTCATATCTTGGGTTTCCTGGTATTCAGGAAATGCTTTCTTTTCTTTATTTTATTTTATTTTATTTATTTATTTATTCATTTATTTTTTGATACAGTGTCTCTCTCTGTCACGCAGGCTGGAGTGCAGTGGTGCAATCTTGGCTCACGGTAGCCTCTACCTTCCAGGATCAAGCCATCCTCCCACCCCAGCCTCCCAAGTAGCTAGGACTACAGACCCATGACATCATGCCTGGCTAATTCGTAGAGATGGGGTGTCCCTATATTGCCCAAGCTGGTCTTGAACTCCTGGGCTCAAGTAATCTGCCTACTTCAGTCTCCCAAACTGTTGGGATTAAAGATGTGAGCCACCATGCCTGGTGTAAGAAATGGATCTACCAAATTCAGGCTATTTTGTAGTAATTTTTAGTTGTGTATATGTGGTTTTTGTTTTTTGTTTTGTTTTGTTTTGTTTTTGTTTTTTGGGTTTGGGTTTTTTTTTTTTTTTTTTTTTTTTGAGTCAGAGTCTTGCTCTGTTGCCCAGGCTGGAGTCCAGTGACACAATCATAGCTCACTGCAACCTCAAACTCCTGGGCTTAAGCAATTCTCCCACCTCAGCCTCCCAAGTAGCTGGGACTACAAGTGTGCACCACCATGTCCAGCTAATTTTAAAATTTTTGGGGGCCGGGCGCGGTGGCTCAAGGGCCGGGCGCGGTGGCTCAAGCCTGTAATCCCAGCACTTTGGGAGGCCGAGACGGGCGGATCATGAGGTCAGGAGATCGAGACCATCCTGGCTAACACGGTGAAACCCCATCTCTACTAAAAAATACGAAAAACTAGCCGGGCGAGGTAGCGGGCGCCTGTAGTCCCAGCTACTCGGGAGGCTGAGGCAGGAGAATGGCGTAAACCCGGGAGGCGGAGCTTGCAGTGAGCTGAGATTCGGCCACTGAACTCCAGCCTGGGCGACAGAGCGAGACTCCGTCTCAAAAAAAAAAAATTTTTTTTGTAGAAGTTGGGGGTGGGAGTCTCACTGTGTTGCTCAGGCTGGTCTTGAACTTCTGGCCTCAAGCAATCCTCCTGCCTCAGCCTCCCAAAGCCCTGAGATAACAAGCATGAGCCACCACACCTGGCTAATTTTTAGTTGTTTAGACTGTCTTGTCCTGAAGGCAACAATCTATTGCAGCTGATTCACGAGACTCACACCTTTGTAAGTTTTGTGGTAATAAGTGAGGGCCAGATTGCGCCTGAGGCTTCTTGGGTCTGGCTTCCTGTCCTTTCCACAGGTCCTAGGTGCCTCTCCCACCATGCACAAGGCCCTGATCCAGTCCCGGGGCTGTTGGCTAAAGAGCCTGTCAGCTAATGCTCAGCCTTTTCCAGCTGTTTACCCCATTTTTCTCGTGTGTTGACTAACACTTCCTGCCCCTCGAACCTATCAGCTCCAAGATGTACTCCACAACAGTTCTGTCTCCCATTTGTCCATCTGGGGCCCAGGAGACATAGCAAGAGTCTCAGAAGGCCCATTTGCATCTCACCCACGTCAGTAGAGCAAAAAGGGGGCATCGCTGTAATAAAGAAATAATTGAAGGTAGGAAGCGCTAAAGCAAAAGGGGAAGGGAAGATTATCCAAATGCAACTAAATATAGATTCCACTGTGGGTCATGTTGCTGAGGTGCAGACATTGACAGCAGGTGTTCAGTTTTGCTTAACACAAGACTCTTTGCAATCATGTTTAAGTAGTACACTGAAAGGGCCCTTAGGGAAAGAGCGCTCCTTGTTCTCACTTTGCAGATGTAGAGGCCTGAGAAGCAGGGAGGTGAAGTAGCTCACCCACGGTCCCACAGCTGCTAAGTGCCAGGGCTAGGACTCCCTCCCAGGGCTTGTGACAGCCAATCAGGGCCTCTTTCAATAAGCCCGTATTGTCTCTCAGCGAAGATCTATAAAAAGCTGGATAATAATAAAATAAGATTATGCAACACTTTTGCCTAATGCAAATTAAGAAATTGATTTCAGGAACTGAAACTTGGGTAGGGTTTGCCCACATACAAACAACACTAAAGAGAAAGTTGACTACTTAGAATAGAAGACACTGGTCTCTCACGTGACTAAGAGCATTATTTCTATTCTGAAAAAGTGAGAGGTTGCCTGTCATAAAGTCATATCCTCAAATTCAGAAACTTTAAAGTTTAATGTGGCCCAACGCATTGGCTCACACCTGTAATCCCAACACTGGGAGCCCAAGGTGGGAACTCGAGCCCAGAAGTTCGAGACCAGCCTAGGCAACATGGCAAGACACCGTCTCTACAAAAAAAAAAAAAAAAAAAAAAAAAAGATTTTAATAGCTGGGCATGGTGGCACATGCCTGTAGTCCAAGCTATTTGGGAGGCTAAGGCAGGAGGATCCCTTGAGCCCAAAAAGTCAAGATTGCAGTAAGCCACAATCACGCCGCTGCACCCCAGCATTGGTGACAGAGTGAGACCCTATCTCAAAAATTACAGTTTAAAAATAAAGTTTTTTAAATTAAAAAAAAAAGTCTGACCAGGAGCGGTGGCTCACACCTGTAATCCTAGCACTTTGTGAGGCCGTGGTAGATGGATCGCTTGAGCTTAGGAGTTCCTGAGTAACATGGCAAGACCTCATCACTACAAAAAAATACAAAAAAAAAAATTAGCCAGGCATGGTGGCACACACCTGTAGTCCCAGCTACTCGGGAGGCTGAGTTGGGAGGATCTGACCTCTTGGGTCCAGTCTAGGCTGCAGTGAGCCAAGATTGCACCACTGCAGTCCAGCCTGGGTGACAAAGTAAGACGCTGTATAAATATATATACACATATATATATGTGTATATATATATATATAAATTTTTAAAAGTCTAATGTAAGTGTCTCCAGTATACTGTAAGTAAAGTGACTTGTGTTTGCAGAATTTAATCACTTGCAAAACACATACTCATCCTCTCATTTGTCTTCACAATAACCCTGTGAGGAGCTGAGAATCAATCAGTGCCATCATTATCTCCATTCCACAAATAAGGAGATGGCGGCTCAGAGAAACTAAATGAATTCTCGGTATCATGCAGCTGAACTTTGAACCTCAGGCTGCTGAATTCTTTTTATAAGGTATGGTGGAAGGCAATTCAAGCTCGAAGTCAGGAAGACAGATTGGAGTTCTGACTTGGCCACTTACTTGGTCTCTGTTGTTGAACAACTTATTTACTGCACAGAGCCTCAGTTGATGCATCTGTAAAATAGGGAGATTCAATCTATGTGGTAGCTGTTACGAGCATTCAATGAAGCAATGTACGAAAAGCATTAAGGTCAGTGCCTGGTACAAACCAGGTTCTCAGACAAGTGGTCCTTGCTATTGCGGATATATACAGCTTCTGTCTATTATACTATTTAGGAGCTTTTCCAGCTACTCAAGGCACAGTACGTGACTTAAAGACACAAAAGGGAGACTTCTTTTCCTCTGATCTCACTCCCTGATTCACTGGCCTGGCTCCTTATAAAGAAAGGTCTTGGCCTGGTTTAAGCAGAAATTCGTTTACCAAAAGAATTAGTTGATGAAGGCCAGGCGCAGTGGCTCACGCCTGTAATCCCAGCACTTTGGGAGGCCAAGGCGGGTGGATCACAAGGTCAGGAGATCGAGACCATCCTGGCTAACACGGTGAAACCCCTTCTCTACTAAAAATACAAAAAATTAGCTGGGCGTGGTGGCGGGCACCTGTAGTCCCAGCTACTTGGGAGGCTGAGGCAGGAGAATGGCGTGAACCCAGGAGGCGGAGCTTGCAGTGAGCCGAGATCACGCCACTGCACTCCAGCCTGGGCGACAGAGCAAGACTCCGTCTCAAAAAAAAAAAAAAAGAATTAGTTGATGAGGTCACCAGAAAGTAAATGTAAAGCATTTCATTTATTCATACAATAAATGTTAATAAAGTGTCTACTATAACCTAAGCTTTAGGGAAGACTATGCAGCACTTGGTGGGCACAGTCCCAGGCCTCAGGGAGCTTAAGTGAAGGGGAAGGCAAACATCAAGCAAGTTAGTGGCACCACCAACATGATTCAGACACTTCCGATTACCTGGCATTTTGAGGGCTTAGAATCAATAAACAAATAGAAACTCCTTACTTCCCTCTGCTTTCTCCACTTCTCTGTAAATCATCACCAATTAAGTGAGCATTCAATCAAAGCAGACAAAAAAATTAAGTCCTTAGTGATTCCCATCACTGCTGCCCACATTTCATTGCTGAGAACTAATCACGTGACCATAAATGGGCATGAGGAGGATTGAGAAAATAGCCTTTGACTGGGCTGTCACTTTCCATGCTAGGAAAGGGAGGATGCACTGTTGGTAGCCAAATGGCATATACTTGGGAAAGACCATTCTGACCTTTCTGCCACAGCCAGAAAGAAGGCCAAACATATGAGCAATCCTAATACCTAATGAAAAGAACACAGGAAACATGGAAAAGACATTGAAAAAGCCATGCTAGGCCAGGCGCAGTGGCTCACACCTATAATCCCAGCACTTTGGGAGGCTGAGGTGGGCGGATCACCTGAGGTCAGGAATTCAAGACCAGCCTGACCAACATGGTGAAACCCGTCTCTACTAAAAATACAAAAGTTATGTAATCCCAGCTACTCAGGAGGCTGAGGCAGGAGAATCGCTTGAACCCGGGAGATGGAGGTTGCCTTGAGCTGAGATCGCACCATTTCACTCCAGCCCAGGTGACAGTGCAAGACTCCATCTCAAAAAAAAAAAAAGGCCGGTCGTGGTGTCTCACGCCTGTAATCACAGCACTTTGGGAGGCCAAGTGGGGCGGATCACGAGGTCAGGAGATCGAGACCATCCTGGCTAACACGGTGAAACATCGTCTCTATCGAAAATACAAAAAATTAGCCGGGTGTCTTGGTGGGCGCCTGTAGTCCCAGCTACTCGGGAGGCTGAGGCAGGAGAATGGCGTGAACCCGGGAGGCGGAGCTTGCAGTGAGCCGAGATCGCGCCACTGCACTCCAGCCTGGGTGACAGAGTGAGAAAAAAAATCTATTTAAAAAAGAAAAAAAAATTAGGCCGGGCGCGATGGCTCACACCTGTAATCCCAGCACTTTGGGAGGCAGAGGCGGGCGGATCACCTGAGGTCAGGAGTTTCAGACCAGCCTGACCAACATGGAGAAACCCTGTCGCTACTAAAAATACAAAATTAGCTGGGTGTGGTGGTGCATGCCTGTAATCTCAGCTACTTGGGAGGCTGAGGCAGAAGAATCGCTTGAACCCAGGAGGCAGAGCTTGCAGTGAGCCAAGATCATGCCATCGCACTCCAGCCTGGGCAGCAAGAGCAAAACTCTGTCTCAAAAAGAAAAAAAAATACAAAAGTTAACCAGGCATGCTGGTGCAGTCCTGTAGTCGCAGCTACTCAGGAGGCCGAGGTGGGAGGATCACTTGGGCCTGGGAGGCGAGCAGGTTGCAGTGAACCATGATTGTGCCAGTGCACTCTAGCCTGGATGACAGAGTGAGACCCTGTCTCAAAAAAAGAAAAAAAAAGAAAAAGGCATGCCAGGAATATATTAATAGTAGTCATCTCACACAAAATAAAATTAAAAGAATGTATCATAATTATAATATTATAATCCACAAAATGTAAGTCATAAATCTTTATGTACCTACAACCTTGGCCTCAAAATCTGTAAGTAAGGCAAGCCCTGATAGAAATGCAAGGAATCACTGGTAAGTCCCCATCATGAGTGGCTTTAAACACATTTCTCAAAAACAGGCTGATCAACTACTACCCAAATGAATATGGCTCGAGAAGTCCTGGCTAACAAAACTAACATTTATAACCTCATAGGCATATGGAGAGAAACAAGTTTTTATCCAACAGACATTGCACATTTTTTTCCAACTCTCATGAGACATTCTCTGAATGTATTAAACCACAAAGAAAATCACAACAAATCCCCAAAAGTAAAACTGTGACAGCACACATTCATGAGCTATAATGTAATAAAATGAGAAAATAATAAAAGATGGATAACCAACAAAGATCTATCCTCTTGGATATTTTAAAACATTCCACTAAATAAGTCTTAGGTTTGACAGGAAATAAATGCAGAAATTACAAGCCATTTAGAACTGAATCACAGTAAGAGCGATCCATGAATATCAAAGCCCATGGGACACGCTAAGACAGCATTCACAGGGAAAATACATAGCCTTATGTGCATATGGCAGAAAATAAGAAATGTTGAAAATAAATGAATCAACCAAGCTTTCAACTCAAGAAGCTTGGCAGGAGATAGAGACAAAATAAATCTGAAGAAAGTTGAAGGAATGAATTAAGAAAGATAAGAGTAGAAATTAATAAAAATAGACAATAAAGAGGAGATAGCATTGGTGACTGGTTTTTCAGATGCTGGCAAGGTTGCAGAGAAAAGGAAATTCTTTTCCTGAATTTCCTTGGTGGGAGTGTAAATTAGTTCAACCATTGTGGAAGACAGTGTGGTGATTCCTCAAAGACCTAAAAACAGAAATACCAATTGACCCAGCAATCCCATTACTGGGTATATACCCAAAGGAATATAAATTGTTCTATTATAAAGACACATGCATGTGTATGTTCATTGCAGCACTATTCGTAATAGCAAAGACATGAAATCTGAGCCAAAAGGCCAAGAAGCCATACTACCCTTAAAGATATGAAATCAACCTAAATGCCCATCAATGATACACTGGAAAAAGAAAATGTGCATATATATACATACACACCATGAAATACTATGCAGCCATGAAAAAGAATGAGATCATGTTTTTTTGCGGGAACATAGATGGTGCTAGAGGCCAATATCCTTGGCAAACTAACACATAAACGGAAAACCAAAATCGCATGTTTTCATTTTTAAGTGGGAGCTAAATGATGAGAACACGTGGAAGCTAAATGATGAGAACACATGGACACATAGAGGGGAACAATATGCACGGGGTCCTACCAGAGGCTGGAGATGAGGATCAGGAAAAATAACTAATAGGTACTAGGCTTAATACCTGGGTGATGAAATAATCTGTACAGCAAACCCCCATGACACAAGTTTACCTGTATAACAAATCTGCACATATACCCCTGAACTTAAAATAAAAGTTAAAAAATAAAAATAAACTTGTTTTTTTGAGACAAGGAATAGAAAGGCAAACCTTTGGCATACCTTTCAAGAAAAAAATCACAGGTCAAAAACTAAGAATGTTTATCTAATGGCAAGCATTCTGAAAATTACTGGATGAAGAGACTAATATCCTAGAAAATATTAATTACAAAGATTCATTCAAGGAAGATTAGGAGTGTTGAATAGAATCATAACTATCAAGGAACTCAAAGAGATACTCAAAGATCTATTCCTAAAACAGATACTGAGTCCAGAAGGCGTTTCAGGTAGATTCTGACAAAGCTTTAAGGAAGAGCTAATTCTATATAAACTACCTCTGAGGCTAGGAAAACATGGGAAGCTTATCTAACCCATTTTCTCATTTTAGAGGTTCAGTATAAAACTGATATCTGGCCAGGCATGGTGGCTCACACATGTAATCCCAGTGGTTTAGGAGGCCGAAGGAGGTGGATCATTTGAGGCTAGGCATTTGAGACCAGCCTGGGCAACAAAGCGAGACCCCTACATCTACAGAAATTAAAAAACAAATAGCCAGGAATGTGCGGTGCATGCCTGTAGTCCTAGCTACTCAGGAGGCTGAGGTGAGAGGATCATTTGAGCTTAGGAATTCAAGGTTACAGTGAGCTATGATTGTGCCATCATGCCGCTGCACTCCAGCCTTGCTGATAAGAGTGAGATTCTGTCTCTGAAAAGATAGAAACACTCATACCTTAGTATTAGTCCATTCTTATGCTGCTGTAAGGACATACCCACAGGGCTGGGGAGGCCTCAGGAAACTTACAATCAAAGTGGAAGGGGAAGCAAACACATCCTTCTTCATATGGTGGCAGGAAGAAGAAGTGTTGAGAAAAGGAGTGGGGGGAAGCCCCTTATACAACCATCAGATCTCGTGAGAACTCAATTTCACGAGAACAGCATGGAGGTAACCACCCCCATGATGCAATTCTCCCACCAAGTCCCTCTCACCGCATGTGGGAATTATGGGAACTACAGTTCAAGATGAGATTTGAGTGGGCACACACCGCAAAATCATATAATTCCACCCCGGCCCCTCCCAAATCTCATGTCCTCACATTTCAAAAACACAATCATTCCCTTCCAACAGTCCCCTAAAGTCTTAAATCATTCCAGCATTAACTCAAAAGTCCAAGTACCAAGTCTCATCTGAGACAAGGCAAGTCCCTTCTGCCTAAGAGCCTATAAAATCAAAAACAAGTTACTTCCTAGATACAATGGGGGTAGAGGCATTGGGTAAATACACCCATTCCAAATGGGAGAAATTGGCCAAAACAAAGGAGCTACAGGCCCCATGCAAGTCCAAAATCCAATAGGGCAGTCATTAAACCTTAATTCCAAAATTATATCCTTTGACTACATGTCTCACATCCAGGTCACTCTAATGCAAGAGGTGGGTTCCTACACCATTGGGCAGCTCTGCTCTTGTGGCTTTTCAGGGTATACCCCCCCTCCAGTCTGCTTTCACAGCTGGCGTTGAGTGCCTTTGGCTTTTCCAGGTGCACCATGCAAGCTGTTGGTGGATGTACCATTCTGGGGCCTGGAGGTCAGTGGCTCCCTTCTCACGGCTCCACTAGGCAGTGCCCAAGTGGGGACTCTGTGTGAGGCTCCAACCCCACATTTCCCTTCTGCACTACCCAAGCAGAGGTTCTCCATTAGGGCCCTGCCTCTGCAGCAAACTTCTGCCTGGACATCCAGGCATTTCCATACATCCTCTGAAATCTAGGTGGAGGTTCCCAAACCTCAATTCTTGACTTATATGCACCCCCAGGCTCAATACCACATGGAAGCTGCCAAGGCCCGAGGCTTGCACCCCTTGAAGCCATGACCCGAGCTGTACCTTGGCCCCTTTTAGCCACGGCTGGAGTGGCTAGGACACAGGGCACCAAGTCCCTTGGCTGCACACAGCAGGGGGACCCTGGACCCAGCTCACAAAACTATTTTTTTCTCTCCGGTCTCCAGGTTGCCGTGAAGGTCTCTGACATGTCCCAGAGACATGTTCCCTGTTGTCTTGGTGATTAACATTCAGCTCCTCGTTACTTATGCAAATTTCTGCAGCTGGCTTGAATCTCTCCCCAGAAAATGGGATTTTCTTTTCTATTGTATTGTCAGGCTGCAAATTTTTCAAACTTTTATGCTCTGCTTCTTCTTGAACACTTTGCCCCTTAGAAATGTCTTCTACTAGATACCCTAAATCATCTCTCTCAAGTTCAAAGTTCCACAAAGCTCTAAGGCAGGAGCAAAATGCCACCAGTCTCTTTGCATAGAAAGAGTGACCTTTATTCCAGTTCCCAACAAGTTCTTCATATCCATTTGAGACCACCTCAGCCTGGGCTTTATTGTCCTATCACTTTCAGCATTTTGGTCAAAGCCATTCAACAAGTCTCTAGGAAGTTCCAAACTTTCCCACATCTTCCTGTCTTCTTCTGACCCCTCCAAACTGTTCCAACCTCTGCCTGTTACCCAGTTCCAAAGTTGCTTCCATATTTTCAGGTATCTTTACAGCACTACCCACTACCTGGTACCAACTTATTGTATTAGTCCATTCTCATGCTGCTGTAAGGACATACCCAAGACTGGGTAATTTATAAAGGAAACAGGTTTAATTGACTCACAGTTCCACAGGGCCTCAGGAAACTTACAATTATGGCAAAAGGGGACACAAACATGTCCTTCTTCACATGGTAGCAGCAAGAAGTCCAGAATGAAGAGAGGGAAAGCTCCTTATAAAACTATCAGATCTCATGAGAACTCACTCAATATCATGAGAACAGCATGGAGGTAATTGCCCCACCAGGTCCCTCCCACCACACTTGGGGATTATGGGAACTACAGTTCAAGATAAGATTTGGGTGAGGACACAAGCAAACCATATCAACCTTATATCTATCTGTATCTATCAATCAGCACACACACACACATATATACACACAACATATATGGTGTATATATGTGTGTATACAAATATAGACATTTACATATCAGTGAAAGTAAAGATACTAAATTTCATATCCAGCAGTGTATTAAAGGTACAAAAAGATCTTTCTGGGAATGCTAAGATGTTTCCATATTAAGAGTCTATTAAAAAGTTCAAAGTAGTGGCTGGGCATGGTGGCTCACGCCTATAATCCCAGCACTTTGGGAGGCTGAGGTGGGTGGATCACTTGAGGTCAGGAGTTTGAGAGCAGCCTGGCCAACATGGTGAAACCCTGCCTCTACTAATGATACAAAACTTAGCCAGGCCTGGTGGCACATGCCTGTAGTCCCAGCTACTAGGGAGGCTAAGGCAGGCGAATCTCTTGAACCCGGGAGGCGGAGGTTGCAGTGAGCTGAGATCGCACCACTGCCCTGCAGCCTGGGTAACAAGAGCAAAACTCCATCTCAAAAAAAAAAAAAAATCAAAGTGGAAAAACCATGTGGTGGTATTAACAGATCTTTTAGAGGCACTTGCTAAAATAGAACATCCATTCATGATAGCAACCCAGGAAAAGAAATGTCTTAAACCTAATCAAGCATGTTAGTAATCTAAGCAAGCATAATTTTACAAGTCAGATATTACAAATCCCTCCCATAAAAGTCAGGACCAAGACAAGATTTCTATTTGACATTATATGGCAGGTACTCAATAATACATTAAGACCAAGAAAAGCTAATGCTGTTCATTGACAAGTGTTTGGGTGAATGAAAACAGTCCTATATATCTATTTGCACTTTACAGTTTACAAAAGATTTCCATAAGCAGTATTCTCCTGTGACCTTCAAGAGGACCAAGGGGGACGAGGATAATTATTATCATCACAACTTTAAGGATGAGGAAACTGAGGGCCGTAGGCATTTTAGATTTTCCTAAAGCTGGTAAGCAGTGATGGAGGAATAGACCTAGGATTTCTTTTTATATATATATATATATACTTTAAGTTTAGGGTACATGTGTACAACATGCAGGTTTGTTACATATGTATACATGTGCCATGTTGGTTTGCTGCACCCATCAACTCATCATTTGCATTAGGTATATCTCCTAATGCTATCCCTCCCACATCCCCCCACCCCACGACAGGCCCCGGTGTGTGACATTCCCCGCCCTGTGTCCAGGTGTTCTCATTGTTCAATTCCCACCTATGAGTGAGAACATGCAGTGTTTGGTTTTCTGTCCTTGCAATAGTTTGCTCAGAATGATGGTTTCCAGCTTCATCCATGTCCCTAGAAAGGGCATGAACTCATCCTTTTTTATGGCTGCAGACCTAGGATTTCTTCTTATTTCCTCTTTGCCAGGCATCAACACGTAACACATCTCATTACTACCAGGGACTGACACTGCCCAGGCCACTTCTCCTCCGAACAAATTAAGTGTGAGCCCCGGGAGCTAACTGGGGTGAGGATAGGGGGGTACACACTGAACGGTGATTAAGAGAGTGGGGAAAAGAAGGAAGAGGGAGAGTACTGAAGATCAGTGCTCTTGGTGCTCTGAGCATGTGTCCCTAGATGCTGTTTGAGAGATGAGACTGACCAAACTCAAGCTGTACTAGCATGTGCCAGGTACTCTTATAAGCACCTGTATATGTTCAATTCATTCAATCCTCACAAAAAGCTTATGAAGTTGGTACTGTTATTAATACCCCCATTTTACAGATGAGAAAGCTGAGACGTAGCCACATTGAGTAACTCATCCCAGTGAACAGTTAAGTAGTAGTGCCAGGATTCAAATCCAGGCAGCTTGGCTCCAGGGACTCTCCTCACAGCCACTGCATTAGAGAGAGGTTAAGCAAATAACTCGGTTCTGGGGGTGAGAGAGGAGAAGCCAACCTGCCACAGGTGCACGTTGGAGATAAAAATAATATCACTGCCAGCCTGGGCGACGTGGCAAAACCCCGTTTCTACTAAAAATACAGAAAAATTAGCCAGGTGTAGTGGTGCACACCTGTAGTCCCAGTTATTCGGGAGGCTGAGATGGGAGGATCACTTCAGCCCAGGAAGTTGAGGCTGCAGTGAGCCGAGATCATACCATTGCCCTCCGGCCTGGGTGACAAAGTGAGACCCTATCTCAAATAATAATAATCACTACAAGAAGAAAGTGTCAATTTGCTCACTTACTTTTTTTTTGACATTGCATGAGGCCAGGATGGGGTAGGAAAAGCTTTAAAGGACACACGTGCACACACACACACACACACACACACACACAAATCTACTTAGAAACATCCGTTTTTTATTATTTGTTGCGCTGCTTCCTAAAATTAGACATAAGCCACAGAAACAGAGGAAGCAGTGTTCTCCTTGGCTTGTTTCTTTCTGTCTGCAGACCTGTACACTAAATAAGGATCTTACTCAATAGAACCATAGAGGAAAATTAGAGAAAATTCTCATGGCCCTGTTAGAAACCTTGATGGGAGGCCGGGCGCCGTGGCTCACACCTGTAATCCCAGCACTTTGGGAGGCTGAGGCAGGTGGACCACCTGAGGTCAGGAGTTCTAGAGCAGCCTGGCCAACATGGTGAAACCCCATGTCTACTAAAAATACAAAAAAAAAAAAAAAAATTAACCAGGCATGGTGGTACATGCCTGTAATCCTAGCTACTCAGGAGGCTGAGGCAGGAGAATTGCTTGAACCTGGGAGATGGAGGTTGCAGAGAGTCGAGATGGCACTAATACACTTCCGCCTGGGTGACAGAGCAAGATTCCATCTCAAATAAATAAAATAAAATAAAATAAACCTAGATGGGAACCATACAGATAGTGCCAAACTACTTTTATCTGCAGCTGTATTCATTTTTTACATCAGAGGTTTTTTTTTTTTTTTAATCTCTTCTAGTCCTTCTAACCTGCTTCTAGACCCACTGCATTGTCCAGACAAAGCCTGTTAATACTGGCTTAGTTCAGCTTTTCCCAAGCACCTACAGTTATGAGTATAGAGGCAGACCATCTCAACTGTGTCCTCATGTGAACCTGCTGGAGCTTCCCCAGACAAAATTACCTTACTTTGTACAACCTATTCCTTCCTCCTGGAATATCTTTCCCAAGCCAGTGACATCTGATGCTTCCTTTAAGACCTAGTTTGCCTCTTCCAGGAAGCCCTCCCAGATGACACCATCATATTTGCTCCAGTAAAGTATGGAGCAAGGGGACCCACCCAGAACCCGCCCAGAACAGTAGCTCCCTTAGCATTTCCCACATTGTGATACTTTTTAAAGTGTGTCGGACTCTCACCTGAAATTACAAACCTCATGAGGGCAGGAACCCTGCACCACTCTGATCTACATCCCACTGCCTTTGAATTAAAACACAAATTAATATTTCAAGTTTAACAATTTGTCATCAAAATTGAAGATGCTTTCAAGGCTGTTAGAAATCATATCTTGAAAAACAGAGTTTAAGATTTTAAATTTCCATAAATACTATACTTTAAATAGAAGCAACTTAGAAACCACTTATGATGTTTCTAATAGAGACATTATAAATAATATTTGTAAGGAATTCGTCAAACAATGGTCCTTTGTCATCAGCAATATATTTGGATAATACCCTAGAAGTTTGGTTTAGTGGCCAGGCGTGGTGGCTCATGCCTGTAATCCCAGCACTTTGGGAGGCCGAGGCAGGTGGATCACTTGATGTCAGGAGTTTGAGACCTGCCTGGTCAACATGGTGGAAACCCATCTCTACTAAAAACACAAAAATTAGCCAGGCATGGTGGTGCACACCTGTAGTCTCAACTCCTGGGGAGAATGAGGCAGGAGAATCACTTGAACCCGGGAGGCAGAGGTTGCAGTGAGCCGAGATTGCACCACTGCACTCCAGCCTTGGTGACAGAGAGAGACTCATCTCGAAAGGAAAGAAAGAGAGAGAGAGAGAGAGAGAGAGAGAGAGAGAGAGAGAGAAAGAAAGAAAGAAAGAAAGAAAGAAAGAAAGAAAGAAAGAAAGAAAGAAAGAAAGAAAGAAAGAAAGAGAGAAAGAAAGAGAAGGGAGGGAGGGAGGAAGGGAGAGAGAGAGAAAGGGAGAGAGACAGAGAAAGAGAAGAGAGAGAGGGAGAGAGGGAGGAAGGAAGGAAGGAAGGAAGGAAGGAAGGAAGGAAGGAAGGAAAGAAGGAAGGAAGAAAGGAAGGTAGGAAGGAAGGAAGGAAAAATATGGAAGGAAAACTAAGAATGATCATCTTTTCAGGGTATTCTCTGACTTGGACTGTGATATTCGTTATTTATGAAAGAGATATTTAAATGCCCTTTCTGCAGTTGGAAGGTTTTCTTTATACACTATTCCCACCATGGGGAATGAAAACAAAAATGTTAAAATCACAAGCAATTGCCCAATCTAAGCAGACTTTGCCTTTTTTCAAGAGTGGAGCATGAATAACAGAAGGATCCAGGATTCAGTCACTTAAAGGAAGTCTTTTGGTCAGAAATTACCTTTTTGACAAAAGCCTATTGAATGCTGTTTATATATTTATATACGAATATATATCTATTGAGTGAAACCTTGTAAGCTCTTTAATTAGAGTTTTCTTGTATAGTGGCAAAGATGTATATTTCTGCATCAAAAGGTGTAATGATGTACTTATTCATGCTAAACTTTTTATAATAGTTTAGTTGTAGGCCGGGTGCAGTGGCTCATACCTGTAATCCCAGCACTTTGGGAGGCCGAGGTGGGCGGATCATGAGGTCAGGAGATCGAGACCATCCTGGCTAACACGGTGAAACCCCGTCTCTACTAAAAATATAAAAAATTAGCTGGGCGAGGTGGTGGGAGCCTGTAGTCCCAGCTACTTGGGAGGCTGAGGTGGGAGAATGGCGTGAACCCCGGAGGTGGAAATTGCGGTGAGCCGAGATCGCGCCACTGCACTCCAGCCTGGGCAACAGAGCGAGACTTCGTCTCAATAAATAAATAAATAAATAAATAAATAAATAAATAAAAATT
The DNA here is from genome assembly GCF_043159975.1 of Macaca nemestrina. Classification (NCBI taxonomy): domain Eukaryota; kingdom Metazoa; phylum Chordata; class Mammalia; order Primates; family Cercopithecidae; genus Macaca; species Macaca nemestrina. The sequence goes on along the minus strand of NC_092128.1, from coordinate 174,861,643 downwards.
TAGTTGTAAACTTCGCCCTTCTATACAAAATCAATCAAGTGTATTTATTGAATAATGATTGCCTGCTTTATTTCAGAGGACCTGTGCTTTGTTTTTTGGGTTTTTTTTTTTAACTTTTATTTTATTTATTTGTTTGTTTGTTTGTTTTTAAGACGGAGTCTTTCTCTGTCACTCAGGCTGGAGTGCAGTGGCGCCATCTCGGCTCACTGCAGCCTCCGCCTCCCAGGTTCTAGCAATATTTCCTGCCTCAGCCTTCGGAGTAGCTGGGATTACAGGTATGCACCACCATGCCTCGCTAATTTTTTCTGTATTTTTAGTAGAGATAGGCTTTCACCATGTTGACCAGGTTGGTCACGAACTCCCTACCTCAAGTGATCCTGCCTGCCTCGGCCTCCCAAAGTGTTGGGATTACAGGTGTGAGCCACCTCGCTCGGCCTTAACTTTTATTTTAGGTTTGGGATACATGTGAAGGTTAGTTACATAAGTAAACACATGTCAAGGGGATTTTTTGTACATATTATTTCATCACCCAGGTATTTTATTTTTATTATGCTATGTTATAACTGAACCCAAATAAATACAAGTAGGCTGTGTAAGATTATAATAAAACATGCCTGAAGTAAAAAAAGAAAGAAAGAAAAAAAGGAAAGGAAGAAAGGAAGGAAGGAAGGGAGGGAGGGAGAGAGGGGAGGGGAGGGAGAGAGAGAGGGGAGGGGAGGGGAAAGGAGGGGAGGGGAGGGGAAAGGAGGGGAGGGGAGGGACGTGGAGGGGAAGGGAGGAGAGAAAAAAGAAAAGAAATAAATTTGGTTTTAAAAGCCTATAAACTGGCCAAGCATGGTGGCTGACACCTGTAATCCCAGCACTTTGGGGGGCCGAGACGGGCAGATCACCTGAGGTGGGGGTTCGAGACCAGCCTGACCAACATGGAGAAACCCCGTCTCTACTAAACATTCAAAATTAGCCAGGGATGGTGGCGCATGCCTGTAGTCCCAGCTATGCGGGAGGCTGAGGCAGGAGAATTGCTTGAACCTGGGAGACGGAGGTTGCGGTGATCCAAGATCGCACCATTGCATTCCAGCCTGGGCAACAAGAGTGAAACTCCGTCTGAAAAAAAAAAAAATCTCGATAAATCGGGATGCAGACAGGGACTGGGCAAGTGACTGTCTTTTAGGTAGTAATATGTCTTTAACAAAGTGATTACTAGAGAAAAATATCTAAGGAAATAGGTTTGAAAGAAAAATCTTTGAATTCATACTTTGAGGCAGGAGGGAAAAAAGAAGGAGTTCTGAATGACTCTGATAAATGGATGGAGGAAGAAGCAGGTATTAAATCTTTCCCAGACTGGGATGGCAATAATGTCACTTCGCAAAAGAAGTCAATGAAAATGTCATACATAATAAGTATACAATCTGTCAATCTGAATAGTAACATACATTAAGGATTTATTAAGCAATATCATTGCATTATAAAATGATAGGAATTATGTCTAGAGGAGACAGATTCTTAAAGCAGTGAGAATTGCAGGAGAATATTAGGATCATTTCAAGCAGCTTTAAAGACAAATTGCTCAAAGTGATCTGTATAGGTAGAGGCCCTGAGAAAAAGCAATTCCACTGCAAGAACTAGATGGGAGAGAACTGAGGCAGCCACTGTGTAAAACATCAGTTGTGGAAAGATCAGTTTAAAACATAAAACATCAGAACAGTAAAAATATACAATGATACAGTCCCATGCCAGGCATTTGATCTGGTCTTGTTTATGCAGCGGGTGCTTGTCATGTGCCCTGAAATGTTTTCCCAGGGAAGAAACATAATGGATTTGGTCTGATCCATCCCAATTCTTCTCCTGGAATTTCTCATCAGCTTAGGAGACAAATATTCAAGATTAAGGGGGTGACCAGCAGTCATGAAAATGTAGGAAGCTGCCTGGTGTAACCCAGGATCAAACTTAGAAAAAACTGCCCTCCTCCAGGAGGTATCTGTGAGGTGATGGGGGTTGGTGGGGGGACGACAGCACAAGACCTAGCGCTCCCAGGCTGGCTTTGATCTGATCTCAGGGGGAAATAAATCACTGCTTTGATCGCAAGGGACAGTCTCTAGTTGTAAATCATGTTTGAGGAGGGAAATGAGCCTCTTTAAAAGAGGCAAATCCACAAGCTTCTTGGCAGGCATGGGACTGGGCAAGAGCAATTTGCAATTGTTATAATGGTAACAGATTAATAATGATAATATTAATTGCCCTTTGTCTGTGATGTAGGTAAAGTAAGTGAATGGTTTTGCAGGAATTATCTATATTTGTCCTTTGTTATTCAGTAGGAACCAGAAAGGAAATATTTATTGTCTTTGAATTTTTTTAAGTGTACAATTTCCTTTCTCTTGAAGAACTTAAAACTCCAAGTATTTCTCTAAAAAATAAGTATCTTAGGGCCAAGCACGGTGGCTCACGTCCATAATCCCGGCACTCTGGGAGGCTGAGGCAGGTGGATCACTTGAGGTCAGGAGTTGGAGACCAGCCTGGCCAACATGGTGAAGCCCTGTTTCTACTAAAAATACAAAAATTAGCCAGGCATGATGGTGCACGCCTATAGTACCAGCTACTCAGGAGGCTGAGGCAGGAGGATCACTTGAACCTGGGAGGCGGAGGTTGCAGCAAGCCAGGATTGTGCCACTGCACTCCAGTCTGCGCGATGGAGTGAGACTCTGTCTAAAATATATATATATATATTTTTTGGCGGGGGGGCGGGGTGGACTGGGCACAGTGACTCATGCCTGTAATCTCAGCACTTTGGGAGGCCGAGGCGGGCAGATCACAAAGTCACGAGTTCGAGACTAGCCTGGCGAGTATGGGGAAACCCCATATCTATTAAAAATACAAAAAAATTAGTTGGGCATAGTGGTGTGTGCCTGTAGTTCCTCAAGAGGCTGAGGCAAGAGAACTCCTTGAACCCAGGAGGCAGAGGTTGCAGTGAGCCGAGATTGTGCCACTGCACTCCAGCCTGGGCAACAAGAGCAAAACTCCATTTCAGAAAAAAAAAAAAAAAAAAAGGAAAAGATATATATCTCTTAAACAGGGGTTGGCAAACTATTTGTGTTAAGAGCTAGATAATATTTTAGGCTTTGAGGGCCATACGTTCTTTGCTGTAACTACACAACTCTGCCAATCGTAGCATATGAAAATATGTAAATGATGGCAGTGGCTGGGTTCCAATAAAACTTTATTTATAAAAGCAGATGGTGGGCTGGATTTGGCCATAATTCTGCCAACCCTGATCTAAATCCCCGTGTGAAAAGTAGCAACACACTATAATGTAAAACATTATTTAATGCATAGTAGGCAAAAACCAACTAGATCAAGATAACACAAGTATTTGAGGAGAAATACTTGAAGGTGGGAATTAACTATGGTGATGATGTAGTAGCAGGGGAAGAAAAAATATTTATATATTATTTTAAAACACTTTCATAGGGCTTACTAAGTGCAAAGTTCTAGTCCAAACACTTTGCTCATTTAATTCTCAAATATTTATATATTATTTAAAAACACTTTCATGGTGCTTACTAAGTGCAAAGTTCTAGTCCAAACACTTTGCTCACTTAATTCTCATAACAACCCTATGCTATTATTATCTCCATTTTACAGAAAAGAAAAACCAAGGCATGAAGAGGCTACGTAACTTGTCCAAGGTCACAAAGCTAGTAGTCAGGGAAAAACACAAATGTGAAATTAGACTCTCATAGAAATATTACCAGACGACAGGATTAAAATTCTACTTCTACCACTAACTAGCTCTACAAATTGAGACACAAAGTTGTGATCATAACACTGCCCTCTTTCCCGACTGCAGAGTTCCTGCATATCTCAAATGTGATTATGTATTTGAAAGTGTTCTGTTACTTCCGTTCACTCTCATAAATTGTTATTTATTAATACTCAGTTGTCTATCAGATATATGTGGAATACTAATTATGATGCCATGGGAAATGAAGATATACACCAACTGATTTGTTTTTTGTTGTTATTGTTTTGTTTTTTGAGACATAGTCTTGTCCTGTTGCCCAGGCTGGAACGCAGTGGGGTGATCTCAGCTCACTACAACCTCCACCTCCCAGCTCCAAGCAATTCTCCCGCCTCAGCCTCCTGAGTAGCTAGGATTACAGGCACCCGCCACGATGCCCAGCTAATTTTTGTATTTTTAATGGAGACGGGGTTTCACCATGTTGGCCAGGCTGGTCTCGAACTCCTGACCTCAAGTGATCTGCCCTCCTCGGTCTCCCAAAGTGCTGGGATTACAAGTGTGAGCCACTGTGCCCAGCCTTGTTATTTTTTTCAAATATGAAAATCAGCAACCAAAATAGGAAACAAGTATGTACACAAGAACTAAAATTCATTCATGATCAATGTGACCATCTCATCCCTCTTCTCTGCACTGTCCTCTTCTCTGCACTGGCCTTTATGATGATTTTTCACATATATGAACTAATCTGATACTAACAGAAATTGTTTTGCAGACTAGAAGCCTAAGATTGAGAAAAGCAGATTCACCTGCCTAAGGACATATTACAAACCAGCTCCCCTGACTTGCAATGCCTCAGAATAATGAAGCAGCTCAATGGGAGGGGAAGGGTGGAGAGAGATGAAAATAGGTTTGTAGCCGGGCACGGTGGCTCAAGCCTGTAATCCCAGCACTTTGGGAGGCCGAGGTGGGCGGATCACAAGGTCAGGAGATCGAGACCATCCTGGCTAACACGGTGAAACCCCGTCTCTACTAAAAAATACAAAAAAAAAAACTAGCCGGGCGAGGTGGCGGGCGCCTGTAGTCCCAGCTACTCGGGAGGCTGAGGCAGGAGAATGGCGTGAACCCGGGAGGCGGAGGCTGCAGTGAGCTGAGATCCGGCCACTGCACTCCAGCCTGGGTGACAGAACAAGACTCCGTCTCAAAAAAAAAAAAAAAAAAAAAAGAAAATAGGTTTGTAATTTTACTTGTATGAGTATTTTCTAAACACTTAATGGTGCCTCATTTATTTGTATTATGTGGAATTGAATGGTCTGTATGTTAAAAAATTTGGGGTCTGGGTGCGGTTGTTCATGCCTGTAATCCCAGTACTTTGGGAGGCCGAGGCAGGCAGATCACCTGAGGTCAGGAGTTCGAGACCAGCCTGGCCAACATGGTGAAACCCCATCTCTACTAAAAATACAAAAAGTAGCTGGGCATGGTGGCGGGTGCTTGTCATCCCAGCTATGCAGGAGGCTGAAGCAGGAGAATCTCTTGAACTCAGGAGGCGGAGGTTATAGTGAGCCGAGATTGAGCCACTGCACTCCAGCCTGGGTGACAGAGTGAGACTCCATCTCAAAAAAAGAAAAATTTGGGTAACTAAAACTTATTTCTTTTATTATAAAAACTATAACATTTGAATCATTGTTTCATTTAATCGATATGTATTTCCTTTCATATCAATATTTACATTTATTATACTGCCATTTTAGTCCAGATTGCAGCCACTCCCATCTGTCAGGACAGTAGTGATTATTATAAAGGAATACCAGTTCTGGAAGATGCCACCAGGAGCTGTAAACACAGACAATTTTATATGAATCAAATTAGGATGCTTTCAATCACAAATTTCAGAAAACCCAACTCAACTTGGCTTAAACAATGAGGAAATGTGTAGAAGTAAATCCAGCAAGTCTTGAAGGAAATCAGGCTTCAGGGTTGGTTTAAACCAGAAGATCCAGTCTGGGCAGGGTGGCTCATGCCTGTAAATCCCCTCACTTTGGGAAGCCAAGGAAGGAGGATAGCTTGAGGCCAGGAGTTTGAGACCAGCCCGGGCAGTAAAGCAAGACCTTACCTCTACAAAAAATGTAAAAATAAAAAAGTTAGCAGAGTGTGATGGCATGCACCATTACTGTCATCTCCTCCGGAGGCTGAGGCGGGAGGGACTGAGGCCAGAGGGCTGCTTGAGCCCACGAGTTCGAGGCTGCAGTGAGCTATGATTGCTCCACTACACTCCAGCCTGGGCAGAGTGAGACCCTGTCTCTAAAAAAATAAATTAAAATAATACATAAATAAACCCTAGCAGATCCAGCTCAGTTCCTCTAGGATTCTCTCAGCTCTGCCCGCTGTCCTGCAGGAGCTCCATGCTGCTATCCAGATGCCTGCAGGGATCATGTACAGAAGATACTATGGTCTTTCTCTGGCTCTCTGGAACGTGAGAAACTTTTTTCCAGAATCTCCCAGAACATGTCATCTGGCGTCTCATTAGACCACAGTGTGTCAGCTGCCTGTTCCTGAACCCCTGAATCAACCCCCGAAGTCGGAGGCATGCCATGTGCCTAACTAGCTTAGGTCTGATTTTCTGAACAAATCACTGGCAAAGAGAATTGCATTATTCAACTTGGTTTGAATAAAACATGAGCTACCTTTGAAGCTGAGATTAATCTTCTAAACTTTACAGTTGTTAAATGACAGAAGAAGGTGAGATGAATTGTGGAAACGCATTTGTCATCATTTTTGGCTGAGCAACCTCTGAACCTTCTTCCTATGTTTAGAATGAAAATCTGAATTTATTTCCCCAGACTATAAATTCTGCTGAAAGGCAGACTATTTCCCGCAGTTGAAACTGAAAATTCCAGTTTCACAACTCCCGAGGATCTTCTGTTGCAAGGGTGTGGATAAGTGACCTACACTTGGCTAACTAGAAAGCACCACCATCCCCAAACCACCCCCAGATAGCAAATACAAATCTGTATTTATTTCCGCAGCCCATCCCCAAACCACTCCCTAATGCACAAGAAAGTAGGGCCAGAATATAATCCAACTGGTCTGCCTAGCAGGGGTCTTTCACCATGACAACTGACCAAGGAATTTCTAGGACCAAAAGCATTAAGGAGCTCTCTCAGGCCTGATTAGCAAGAGGCATGGACTGAGCTTCTGGGGTAGACATTCTCAGTTCCAAGACCTGAATTGTATCATAGACCCAGAGCCTCTTGAATGAAAAGAGACCAGGTGTTCTTCATGAAGAACGTTACAATAAGATCACAGATATGTACTCTAAATCAAGCCTGTGCAATCTGCGACCAGTGGGCCACACGTGGCCCAGGATGGCTTTGAATGCTGCCCAACACAATTCTTAAAGTTTCTTAAAACATTATGACGTTTGGTTTTTTTTGGTTTTTTTTGGTTTGTTTGTTTGTTTTTTAGCTCATCAGCTATTGTTAATGTTAAGCGTATTTTACGTATGGCCCAAGACAATTCTTCTTCCAATGTGGCCCAAGGAAGTCAAAAGATTGGACACTCCTGCTGTACATCTTCATCCTCATCTGCCCCCCAAATCACTGCCACCATTAATCAAGGCAAATGTGTACTAGAGAAATGGAAAACCTAGATCTTTGAAGGATTATTGAAAACTGCATCCATTACTAATGCTAATTCCTATGGACCCAGATACCACTGTTGTCCACCAGTCAGAGAAGGGATTTATGGTGAATTAGGTAAGAAGCTAAGTTTTAAGTTTGTCACTAGGCCCAAAGAGTCCCCAAATCTGTCTTTATTTCCCCAGCTCATAAGGGTGTAAGTGGAGCATATACATGTAACAATAGCAAATCCCCACATTGACTCAAATGGCCAAGTGTAAACTCAAAGAGCTCTTCATGTACAAAATGGCACATCACAAGCGATACCATATCCCTCAGAGAATTTCAGAGATTAATAGATACGAAAGATCCAGAGGTGATGATTGCTATCACATTCCCTTTTAACTCTCTAGTTTGACTAGTGAAGAAAACCAGATGGGGCTTGGGGAATGACAATGCATTATCGTAAACTTCATCAGTTACATCTGCTGTTCCAGGTGGCTTCATTTGACCAAAACAGATACACAGAGACTCTGGCACTTGGTAAGAATCTGTGGATTTGCCAAATGTTGTTGGAAGAAGGCTAGTAATGAAAGCATATATTACAGCTGTTTTTACATAATTTGGGTATGAGTGTTTTTTATTGGGGTTGATGAGAGTGGCGAAAATTGGAAGGGTTAGGGAGATGAGGGTTGTTATTATAATGGGGGTGCACATGGTTACGAAGAACACTAGAAGCAGGTGAGTTGTTCATTCATTTGTTCGTTCATTTGTTTGTTGTACCTGGCAAGGACAATAGTACATCTTTTCCTTACTTCCTCAGTATTGTTACCTCTCTGGTGCTTCTGTGGGAACCTGAACCATCTCACGGGACATCAAGTTGATAAAATCTAGGGAGCTGAAGTAGCAGACACCAAGGATGCCTGGGTAAGAACATTCACACCAATGGGTAGAAGAGAAATCTCCCAAAGCTACAGAAGATTTGGGACAGTGGATTTGGAGCAGAGGTCGGGGAAGGTGTTCAGTGATCTGGGGGACTAGGGCTCTTTCTCCAAAATGAAGAGCAAGTTGCTGTGCCTGCTGTGCCCTATCACTAGGACTCAGGTGCAATGTTTGTGGGCCTACACAGGATTTTAGACTTGTGCCATACATTTCAGTATGCCACCTGACTCAGTGGGTGACTCAATTGATTCTTAGCTTTGACCATGAGAAGTTCCAGAGCTGGTCCAGGCTGCACTGCAAGCAACTTAGCGCTTGTGACCCAGCTGATTCAATGGGGTCTCAAGGGTCTCTGGCCAACTCAGATACGATAAGGAGTCTGTGGCAGGCTCTGATGGGAGAAGCAAAGTCAGCAACCCTGGGATTCTAGGGGAAGTCAAGACCTCTCAGCCGATAAAAAACCTTTAGAGAACCAAGTCTTGGGTGGCTGTGCTTCCAGCCAGCATGACATAGCAATTGAGAACTCAGGCTGGTCCTGGGTTGCCTGCGTTCGAATCTCATCTCCACCACTTAATAATGAGGCTCTAGACCAGGGTTGTCCAATCTTTTGGTTCCCCTGGGCTACATTAGAAGAGGAATTGTCCTGGGTCACACATAAAATACACTAACACTAACAATAGCTAATGAGCTAAAACAACAACAACAACAAAACACACACAAAGAAAACTCATAATGTTTTAAGAAAGTTTGCAAATTTGTGTTGGGCTGCATTCAAAGCTGTCCTGGGCCACAGGCAGCCTACAGGCTGTGTTGGACAAGCTTCCTCTAGACCATAGCCTATCTTTCCTTTGCTTCGGTTCCTCTTCTGTGAAATTGGCTTAATAGTAGAGGCTGGCTGGGAGGTTTCATGTGTAATGCATGTAAAGGGCTTAGCATGATGTCCAGCATGTGCTTAATAATACAGGTTGAATATCTCTTATGTGAAATACTTGCGACCAGAAATGTTTCAGATTTCAGATGTTTTTCACTTTTTGGAATATTTGCTCATATATACCTTGGGGTTGAAACTCAAGTCTACACACAAAATTCATTTATGGTTTTTTGTTTATTTGTTTGTTTGTTTGTTTTTTTGAGACAGAGTCTCACTCTGTTGCCCAGTCCGGAGTGCAGTGGTGCAATCTCAGCTCACTACAACCTCCATCTCCTGGGTTCAAGTGATTCTTGTACCTCAGTTTCTCAAGTAGCTGGGATTACAGACATGTGCCACCATGCCTGGCTAATTTTTGTATTTTTGGTAGAGACGGGGTTTTGCCATGTTGGCCAGGCTGTTCTCAAACTCCTGACCTCAGGTGACCCACCCGCTTCGGCCTCCTAAAGTGCTGGGATTATAGGTGTGAGCCACCACACCTGGTCATTTATGTTTCATATACACCCTATGCACATAACCTGAAGGAAATTTTATACAATATTTTAAACAGTTTTGTGCATGAAACAAAGTTCTGTGTTTGCCTGCCACCCCTTACATGAGGTCAAATGAGAAATTTTGCACTTGTGATGTTGCAGCAGTTCTCAGAAAGTAGTAGATTTTGCAGCATTTCATATTTTGGATTTGGGGATTAGGGATGCTCATTCTGTATCAGTTATTGGATCCAGCATGGTGAACAAGCACGAGTCATGCCAGAAACCAAACCTTAGTTCAGTGTGTTCCTCTCATCCCCCTAAGCTCTCCTTAGTGGAGGTGTCCTTCTCATGAGCTGGGAAACTCTGGCAGGTCCCAAACCTTTTCCACTCATTCCTTGGAACAGATGAGTCATATTAGGTCACCAACAGTTTCAATTTAGTAGTTAGAATGTCAGAATGGGTTGGGTGTGGTGGTTCATGCCTATAATCCCATCACATTGGGAGACTGAGGCTGGAGGATTTATTGAGGCCAGGAGTTTAAGACCAGCCTGGACAACACAGAAAGACCCTGTCTCTACAAAAAAAAAAAAGAAAAAATTGGCCAGGCATGGTGGCTCACACCTGTAATCCCGGCACTTTGGGAGGCCAAGGCGGGCAGATCACGAAGTCAGGAGTTCAAGACCAGCCTGACCAATATGGGGAAACACCGTCTCTACTAAAAATACAAAAATTAGCCAGCCTTGGTGGCATGCACCTATAGTCCCAGCTACTTGGGAGGATGAGAAAGGAGAATCACTTGAACCTGGGAGGCAGAGGTTGCAGTGAGCCAAGATCATGCCACTGCACTCCAGCATGGGTGACGGAGTGAGACTGTCTCAAAAAAGAAAAGGAAAGAAAACATTAGCTGGTTGTGGTGGTGCATGCCTGCAGTCCTAGCTACTTGGAAGGCTGAGGAGGGAACATCGCTTGAGCCCAGGAGATTGAGGCTGCAGTGAGCTGCTAGTATCATGCCACTGCACTACAGCCTGGGCAACAGAGTAACCCTGTCTCTCTCTCTCAAAAAGAAAAGAATGTCAGAATGCCAAACATGACGGTGTTAAATCTCCCTCACTGTTTGGCTGGAAGCCTGCAGCTGGGAAGGTACCATGGCCTTCTGGTCCTCCTCTTCCCTTACTCATGTGTCCCCCAACTTGCCAGTTGTTGGTGCAGTCCCACCAGGTGCAGCAGGAGCACCTGATAGGTAGAGGGAAGGGTCTAGTCCAGCTCCAACTTGGCGGCTGGCTTCATGCTGTCTCAGGGCTACCAGATGGTTAGAGGAGGCTGTCTCTCACTTTAGTGAGCTCTTTAGAAATTTCTTTTTTCTTTTTTTCTTTTTTTTTTTTTTTGAGACACAGTTTCACTCTGTTGCCCAGGCTGAAGTGCAGTGGCGCAATCTTGGCTCACTGCAACCTCTGCCTCCCGGGTTTGAGCGATTCTCCTGCCTCAGCCTCCCAAGTAGCCAGGATTACAGGCACGTGCCACCATGCCCAGCTAATTTTTGTATTTTTGGTAGAGACCAGGTTTCACTATGTTGGCCAGGCTGGTCTCGAACTCCTGACCTCAGGTGATCCACCTGCCTTGGCCTCCCAAAGTGCTGGGATCACAGGCATGAGCCACCAAGCCCTGTAACCTTTTCTCCCCCACTTCCTTTGACTGCAAAGAATGCACCTCTTCTGGGTGGTCTCTTGCGATGTCTTCAATCCCTGGGCAGGAGTTGGTCCACTCCAGCCTCTATCTGCTGAGGTCTCCAGGTGGTTACTCTCTCTCCCACTCAATCCTGAGTGTGGTCCTTGGGAAACACTCAGCGTCACACTATCCCAGAGTCACAGCATGGGGCGTGCCACCAAAGCAGGTCTTCACCCTTCCCTCTCCCTTGGGAGAGTCAGAGCCTAGCCCGTGGCCGCCTTAGATACAGTCTAGGTACTCCTCCTCTCTGTTGCCCACCTAGCAGGGACATATTTTAATACTCTCCTGGGGACCCCTGTCATCTTCCTCATGAGGCATAAGGTTCAGGGATGGCAAACTTTTTCTGGAAAGAGCCAAGCAGCAAATATTTTAGGCTTTATGGGCTTCAGCCTCTGTCACAACCTTCCCACTGATACTTGAAAACAGCCAGAGGCCGGGCACGGTGGCTCACGGCTATAATCCCAGCACTTTAGGAGGACGAGGAGCATGAATCACTTGAGGCCAGGGGTTCGGGATCAGCCTGGCTAACATGGCGAAACCCCTCTACTAAAAATACAAAAATTAGCCGAGCATGGTGGAACATGCCTGTTATCCCAGCTATTCCAGAGGCCGAGGCACGAGAATTACTTGAGCCTGGGAGGTGGAGGTTCAGTGAGTTGAGATGAAGCCACTGCACTCCAACCTGGGTGACAGAGCGAGACTCTATCTCAAAAAAGAAAAAAAAAAAAGGAAGAGAAAAGAAAAATAAAACAGCTAGAGACAATACTCAAACAAATTTTCGTGGCAGTGTGCCAATTAAACTTTATTTGTGCAAATAGGCTGTGACCAGATTTGGCTCACAGGACAAAAGCTTGCTGGCCTCTTACTCCAAATAGAGGGGAGTTAGAAGCCTGAAACAGTCAACTCCTTTCCACCAAAACTCTCACCACCAATTTCCTTATCCCAAATTCTCCCTCTCTGCACCCTGATCATGTTTATTATCTCCAAGTAGGGAAGGGTGAGGAAGAGCTGAGAAACACTTTCTCAGACATTTCCCTTGAAAATCTCAACACGTGGATTTGCCTATCGCTTTGGTAGCCAATGACAACCTGGCACCTCAATTGGAAATGAGGCAGGAAGTTTCAAATGTGCTGAGCTTGAGAAGGCTGCGGAGTCCAGATGTGGCATCCAGCTGAGAGCTGAAAGTTGTATCTTGAAAGTCACAAGGATGAACTGGGCATAGCCCTCATCCTCTGTTCTATCACACACCGCCTTGCCTTCTTAAACAGAGAATGTGGCGCATACTCTCCCATTCCTCGTTCACTGGGGCCTGATGTGTATATAGCCTTGTTGTGATTTGCTGTAAAACCAGTGCCACCACGGGTTATGGAGGTGCCTGGAACGAGTTCTTCCTAAACAGAATGGCCTAACAGTGTTGTCTTTGTGTGTTCTTGCGTCTGCTTCCTATAGATTGCTGTCTATAGATAGTGTGTGTTCTTGTGTATGTTCTGTCTTCTCCCTCACTGTCAACCTGTCAGCTGTTATCTCTAGTTGCTGTCATTTCCCTACCTCCAGCAGCCTCCTTAACTGTTTTTCTACTTTTCATGTGCTGGGACTTTAAAACAAAAAGAAGATTCAAGATGTTAGAATTTCACTAGATAACTACACTAGGGCGTGAGTGCAGAGTGGCTGTCCCTCTAGCTGGTGGCATGCGCGATCTTAATGCGTGGACAATGGGATATCTATTGTGGCTGCTATGGACTTATTCATTTATTCATGTACTCATCATTCATTGATTTAGTTTTTTTGCTTGAATGCAGGGGCTCAGCCAGGGTGCTGATATAATGCAAAAAACTACCTGTATTTAGGATGGGATCAGGGTTATTTTAAACATTTTTCAAATTTATTTAGATATTCACATAAGTACATAATTGGACATAAATGCACAAACGTGATCACCATACTTTTAGGCCACTTTTTCTGTCCAGTTTTGCTTGCTTCCCCTCCTGCCTTCACCTGTGTCCATGCCCCTTTTCCCACAGTGATGTGGCACGTGCTAACAATCAAGTATACATCCTTCCACACTTCCTGCATCTTACACAATCACACAGCCCACACTCACACTCACAATGTCCTGTCTGTGTGGCCGTTAGTCTTTGTTCTCGCTCATTAGCCATACGTTAGCTCCCTTCTTCCCTGTTCTTCCTTGCTAATAGAACTTACTTGTTCAGATAGAAGGCAAAGATCCCTTTTCTAAAGGAAAGTTGCTCATATTCTAGTCCTAGCAGATGAATTCTGACTGGTGTTCATTCAATCCCTTTCTTCTTTCCATTGGTTTAGAAATGAGCACATGGCTCATTTCTGGTCAATAAAGAGGTAAGGAGACCTGTGGGGAGACATTTCCGGAATAGCCTCCTTTCTGATTTTTAAATTTTTATTATTTTAGTTTAGTTTTTTTGAGGCAGAGTCTCGCTCTGTTGCCCAGGCTGGAATGCAATGGCATGATCTTGGTGGAATAACCTCCTTTCTTTACGTAAGTAAGGAGCAGACCCAGCAGATACCACCCTCTCTCCTGATTCACACTTTGAAATAGGTGTGATGGGCTGGGCACGGTGGCTCACACCTGTAATCCCAGCACTTTGGGAAGCCAAGGCGGGTGAACCACCTGAGGGGTTGGGAATTTAAGACCAGCCTGACCAACATGGAGAAACACCATCTCTACTAAAAGAAAAAAAAATACAAAAAATTAGCCAGGCATGGTGGCACATGGCTGTAATCCCAGTGACTCGGGGGACTGAAGCAGGAGAATCATTTGAACCCAGGAGATGGAAGTTGTGGTAAGCTGAGATCATGCCCTTGTACTCCAGCCTGGGCAACAAGAGCAAAACTCTATCTCAAAAAAAAAAAAAAAAAAAAAAAAAAAAAGAGAGAGAAAGAAAAAGAAAAGAAAGAAATAGATGTGATGGCTGGAACTATAGCAATCATCTGGTAACCACAAAATAACAAAGAAGTCAAAAAGCCAACATGTTAAGAAAAGTCAAGCAGAATGAAAGAAAGAGTCTTAGTCCTCGGCTGCAGCATTGGAACCAATGCCAGAAACCACCTACTCTAGACTTTTTATGTAATGAGAAAAATAAACCCCTTTTTAAGCTATTGATCAGGTTTTCTTTACTTGCAGCCATAAGCATTCCTACTTGAGACAGAATTTTATGTTTTGAAGTGGTTTGCTATGAGGAATAGACTCTAAAATATTAATTGGCTGAGCAGAAGAGGTAGGATAGAAGGCAGTAAGATTAAATTATTCCAGGTCAGTAATTTGGTGATGGCAAAAGATGTAGGTAAAATGTGGCCAACTCTACATGCTGTGCTGTTGGAAGGAATGGTATGAAATTTCAGAACGTTGATTTTTTTTATTCATTGTTACAGCTCTGTATTAGTCTGTTCTCATACTGCTGATAAAGACATACCCAAGACTGGGTGATTTACAAGAGAAAGAGATTTAACGGACTCACAGTTCCACATGGCTGAGGCCTCACAATCAGGGCAGAAGGTGAAAGGCATATCTCACATGGTGGCAGACAAGAGAAGAGAGCTTGTGCAGGGAAACTCCCCTTTATAAAACCATCAAATCTTATGAGACTTATTTACTATCACAAGAATAGCATGGAAAAGACCTGCCCCCATGATTCAATTATCTCCCACCAGGTCCCTTCCACAGCACGTGAGAATTATAGGAGCTGCAATTCAAGATGAGATTTGGGTGGGGACACAGTCAAACCGTATTGGGCTCTTAGCAAAAGAGAGCCATGGTGAAGATGAGTGATTTTCCTCCCATATCCATTCAGACTTTACTCCCTTTAATCATAGAAGTTTTCTGAGATTCAGCAAGATACATGGTCAGTCAGTCCAAAAATACCTTTCCTAGCCTCCCCTGCACCTTGCATGGCCCTGTGACCAAGCTCTGACCAATGGGATATGAGTGAACACGAAGTATGTAACATCCTAAAACGGCAACTGCAGGCCTTCTACTTTCTCTTTCTCCATCCTGTGGCTAGAAAATCATGACAAATGGCAAAGTCACCCTGGAGTTCACCTGTGGGGGATGGCAGAATCACCTCCCCAGCTCTGGACTGCTCACTTCTGGAGCATTACCTGACAGAGAAATAAATTTTTTAAAACACAATATTTGTGTTAGAGGGTGGGGGGTCCCTTTGTTTCAGCAGCTTATCTTATACCCTAACTTATCAAAAGAGGAGTTTTCTTTTTTTTTTTTTTTGAGACAGAGTCTCGCTCTGTGGTCCAGGCTGGAGTGCAGTGGCGTGATCTCGGCTCACTGCAAGCTCTGCCTCCTGTGTTCACTCCATTCTCCTGCCTCAGCCTCCCAAGTAGCTGGGACTACAGGCGCCCGCCACCACGCCCGGCTAAGTTTTTGTATTTTTAGTAGAGACGGGGTTTCACTGTGTTAGCCAGGATGGTCTCGATCTCCTGACCTCGTGATCCATCTGCCTTGGACTCCTAAAGTGCTGGGATTACAGGCGTGAGCCACCGCCCCTGGCGGAGAGGAGATCTTAACTTAGAGACACCTGGTTTGAGAGGTGAGTGGGGGGGAAATCAGTTTTACTAAATGTGAAGTTCTTTTCCAATCCAACTTAACAGAGAGTCCCATAATTTTAAGCCTGGCAGGGTTAATAAAGGCAATTTTTCCTCTACTTCAGTTGAAGCTAATACAAGGGCACGCAAGAAAGTGACTGTCTAAGCAGAGGAGTTTGGGCACTTAGGCACCAAAGAGGTGACTAAGGGTAGTGTTCCCCATGTAACTCTTTTCTATCCAATTGTCTCATGCAATGGCCACTGAACCTATGGGAGAGGGGACTGGACAGGGCACGATGATCAGAAGCTTGGAGCCAAGAAATCTTAGGCTTAAAGGCCATTTCTCCACAAAGCCTTTGGATGTGGTTACTTACACATGAAATTGTTCAGAAGCAAATAGACTATAAACATACTGTCCTGAAGGAAATGTGTTGAAAACACAAAACCACAAAACCACAAATCCAGCGGGACCAGCCTAGGACTCCTCAACCCCTAAGACAGTACTTCTTAACCTTGGCTTCACACTGGGATCACCTGAGGACCTTTAAAAATTACTGCCACCTGGGTCCTTGTGGCAAGATAACCTCAAAGAAGAGCAAAGTTGGAAGACTTCCTGATTTCAAAACTTACTATAAAGTTACAGCAATCAAGACAGTGTGGTATTAGTGATGAAAGGAACAGAATAATGAGGTCAGAAATAGGCCCACATATATGTAGCCACTTAATTTTTGATAGAAGTTCCAATGCAATTCAATGGAGGGAAGATGATGGATGATAAAGGATGATGAAATAACTTTTTTAAAACTGAACCTTTATTCCTGTCTCACGCACATACAAAAAAATTTACTTGAGATAGGCCATGGACCTAAAATCTGCGCACTAAAACTGTAAAGCTTTTAAAATAAACATAGAGGATATCCTCATGATCTTAGGACAGGCAAAGAATTCTTAATTCTTAGAACACAAAAAGGCTCTAAATATAAAAGAAAAAACTAATAGATTTTACTCCATAACAATTAAAAACTTCTGGAAACTTCTGTCTCTCATCATGAGGTAGTAACAGGGTGCAGAATTACCATTTCACCATAAAAAAAGAAACCAGAAAACTGGAAAAAATACAGAAAATAACAATTTTCAGACATTGGACAAAAGGCAATTATTTATAAATATAAGAATTATCTCACGGATTTCTCATGAGAAACTATGCAAGCCAGAAAACAATGGAATGACACATTTTAAAGTGCTAGGTAGGGGGCAAACCCTGTAAATGTAGAATTCTATACCCACAGAAAATCCCTTTCAGAATTTAGGTAAAATATAGACTTTTTCAGATCAACAAGAACAGAGAGGTTTCACTGACAGCAGATGTGCACTAAAACGAATTATTTTTTCTTTTTGAGACGGAGTCTTGCCCTGTTGCCCAGGCTGGAGTGCAGTGGCGTGATCTCGGTTCACTGTAACCTCCCCCTCCTGGGTTCAAGCAATTCTCCTGCCTCAGCCTCCCGAGTAGCTGGGATTACAGGTGTGAGCCACCTCGCCCAGCCAAATTTTTATATTTTTAGTAGAGACAGGAGTTCGGCACGTTGACCAGGGTGGTCTCGAACTCCTGACCTCTAGTGATCCACCTGCCTCGGCCTCCTAAAGTGCTGGGATTACAGACGTAAGGCATTGCGCCTGGCCTAAAACAAATATGAAAGAAACTTCCCTACGAGAAATAAAATTGACAACAGATAGAAACTGCAATCTATACACAGGAATGAAGAGTGCAGAAAATGTTAAATATGTGGGAAAATATAAAAAGTATCTTCTTGTTTTCAAAATAAGGGCTAAGGTAAAAACAATACTAATGTATTGTAGGCTTATAATAAATACATGTAGAAGTAAAATATAAAACTACAATAAGCACAGGATTGGAGAGGAAATAGAGGCATATAATAAGAATCACACATTATATGTCAAGTGGCATAAGTTTATTTGACAGTGGACTGTGATAACTTAAAGATGCATATTGTAGGCTGGGCGTGGTGGCTTATGCCTGTAACCCCAGCACTTTGGGAGGCCTAGGTGGGCGGATCACAAGGTCAGGAGATCGAGACCATCCTGGCTAACATGGTGTGAAACCCCCGTCTCTATAAAAATATAAAAAATTAGCCAGGCGTGGTGGCAGGCACCTGTAGTCCCAGCTACTCGGGAGGCTGAGGCGGGAGAATGGTATGAACCTGGGAGGCGGAGCTTGCAGTGAGCCGAGATCACGCCGCTGCACTCCAGCCTGGGCGACAGAGCAAGACTCCATCTCAAAAAAAAAAAAAAAGATGCATACTGTAAACCTTAGATCAACCACTAAAGAAAAAGAGGTACAAATAGTAAGTTAACTAATAGAGATCAAATAAAATACTCTACTAAGCCAAAAGAAGCCAAACGAAGAGAAAAATAGTAGAGCAGATGGGACTAACCAAAAACAGACAGCAAAATGGTAGAATGAAACTCAACCCTATTGACAATTACATTAAATGTGAATGGTCTAAACAATTCAGTTAAGTCAGACATGTCAGAATGGACTGAAATGCAAGGCCCAACTATATGTTGTCTACAAAGAAATCCACTTTAAAAATAAAGATGCAGATAGATTAAAGGATGGAAAAAATATACCAAGCAAGCATTAACCACAAGAAAGCCAGAGTGGCTTTATCAGTGTCAGATAAAAGAGAATTCAGGGCAAGGAATGTTACCAGAGAGAAAGAGAAAATTTTCCAATTGCTAAGGAGTCTATTCATCAAGGAGAAATAATAATGCTAAATTTTTACATACCTAGTAACAAAGCTTCAAAATACATGAGTCAGCCAGGTGCGGTGGCTCACACCTGTAATCCCAACACTTTGGGAGGCTGAGGTGGGCGGACCACTGGAGGTCAGGAGTTTGAGACCACCCCGGCCAACATATGAAATCCTGTCTCTACTAAAAATACAAAAATTAGCTGGGCATGGTGGCACATGCCTGTAATCCCAGCTACTCAGGAGGCTAAGGCATAAGAATTGATTGAACCCGGGAGGTGGAGGCTGCAGTAAGGCAAGATCACACCAATGCACTCCAGCCTGGGGAACAAAGGGAGACTCCACCTCAAAAACCAACCAACCAAACAAAAAAATACATGAAGCTATGGAAAGGAGAAATAACTACATGCACAATCACATCAGGAGACATTAAATCTCCTCTCTAATTGACATTATAATAAGGAAGTAGAAAAAGAATAGAAATCTAGAAGACTTAAATAATACTATTAACCAACTTGATCCAAGAGACATTAACAGAACCTAACAAGAGCGGAATATATATTATTATCCTATCTGACAAGAGCGAAATATATATTATTTTCAAGTGTACATGGAACAATCATCTAGGTAGACCATGAGTTGAGCCACAAAACAAGTCTCAATAATTTAAAAAAACTGAAATCATATGAAGTATGATATGTGACTATAATGGAATTCAAATAGTATAATCAATCACAGAAAGATAACTGAGAAATTCCCAAATATTTGGAATTTAAACAATACTTCTGTAAATAGGACTCAGGCAAAAGAAACACTCCCAAGGGAAATTACAAAATATTTTGAACTAAATATTTAGGATATACAACACACCAAAATTTGAGAAGTAAATTTAAAGTTTTAAATGCTTACAATACCAAAAGAAAAAAAAAGTCTTGGCTGGGCATGTTGGCTCATGCCTAAGGTCAGGAGTTCGAGACCAGTCTGGCCAACATAGTAAAACCCTGTCTCGACTAAAAATACAAAAAAATTAGCCGGGTGTGGTGGCATGTGCCTGTAATCCCAGCTACCCAGGAGGCTGAGGAAGGGGAATTGCTTGAACCGGGAAGGTGGAGCTTGCAGTGAGCCGAGATGGTGCCACTGCACTCCAGCCTGGGTGACAGAGCAAGACTCCACCTCAAAAAAAAAAAAAAAAAAAAAAAAGCTTAGATCGATTATCTAAGCCTCCACTTTAAGAAACTGGAAAAGAGGACAGGCGTGGTGGCTCATGCCTGTAATCCCAGCATTTAGGGAGGCCGAGGCAGGCAGATTATAAGGTCAGGAGTTCGAGATCAGCCTGGCCAAAATGGTGAAACCCCCCCCCTACTAAAAATACAAAAATTAGCCAGGCATGGTGGCATGGACCTGTAGTCCCAGCTACTCAGGAGGCTGAAGCAGGAAAATCGCTTGAACCTGGAAGGCAGAGGTTGTGGTGAGCCGAGATCACCCCACTGCACTCCAGCCTAGGGAACAGAGTGAGACTCCATCTCAAAAACAAACAAACAAAAAAAACAAAAAGACAAAAAACTTGAAAAGAGCAAATTAAATATAAAGCAAGTAGAAGAAAGGAAATAAATAAGAGTGAAAATCAATGAACTAGAAAGTCCACAAACAATAGAGCCAATCAATGAAACCAAAAACTGTTTCTTTGAAAAGAACAACAAAGTAGATGAATCTCTAACCTCACTGAACAAGAAAAGAAAAAAAAGAAGATGGAAATTATCAATATCAGGAATGAAAAAGGAAATATCACTACAGACATTAAAAGGGTAATAAGAGAATATCATGAAAAAACTTTATGCAATAAACTGACAACCTTTAAATGGATGATTTTCTGAAAAAAATACAAATTATCAAAACTCACTCAAGAAACAGAAGACCTAAAGAAAACTATATCAATTTTAAAAATTGAATTATTAATATAAAACCCTCTCATAAAGAAAACTTTAGGCCCAAGTGGCTTCACTGGTGAATTCTAACAAATCTTAAGAAAGAAATAATATCAATTCTACACAAGCTATTTTAGAAAATAGAGAAGGAGGTTGGGTGTGGTTGTTCACGCCTGTAATCCAGCACTTTGGGAGGCCGAGACGGGTGGATCACCTGAGGTCAGGAGTTCGAGAACAGCCTGGCCAACATGGTGAAACCCCATCTCTACTAAAAATACAAAAATTAGCTGGGTGTGGTGGCAGCCGCCTGTAATCCCAGCTACTTGGGAGACTAAGGCAGGAGAATCACTTGAACCCAGGAGGTTGCAGTGAGCCGAGATCGTGCCACTGCACTCCAGCTGGGTGACAAGAGCAAAACTCTGTCTAAAAAAATAAAAAAATAAAAAATAACAGAGAAGGAAAGAAGCACTTATCAAATAATTTGATGAGAGCAAGCTACTCCAACACCAAAACCATTACAAGAAAAGGAAAACACAGACCACCAATACCACTCATGAATATAGAAGGAAATATTTTGGCAGAATCTTTGCAAATTGAACCCAGCA
The DNA here is from genome assembly GCF_043159975.1 of Macaca nemestrina. Taxonomy (NCBI): domain Eukaryota; kingdom Metazoa; phylum Chordata; class Mammalia; order Primates; family Cercopithecidae; genus Macaca; species Macaca nemestrina. The sequence goes on along the minus strand of NC_092128.1, from coordinate 174,840,358 downwards.
ACATATTAAAAAAGTAATATCCCATAACCAAGTGGATTTTATTACAGGAATGCCAGGTTAGTTTCACATTCAAAACCCAATCATAGTAATTCATTAATATAACAGAATAAAATAGACAAAATCACATAATGATCTCAGTGAATATAGCAACGGCATCTGACAACATTCAACACCCATTTGTGATTTTTTGTTTGTTTGTTTGGTTGGTTGGTTTTTGAGATGGAGTTTCGCCCTGTTGCCCGGGCTGGAGTGCAATGGCGTGATCTTAGCTCACTGCAACCTCTGCCTCCCGGGTTCAAGCAATTCTCCTGCCCCAGCCTCCCAAGCAGCTGGGATTACAGGCATGCGCCACCACGCCCTGCTAATTTTCTGTATTTTTAATAAAGACAGGGGCTCACCATGTTGGCCAGGCTGGTCTCAAGCTCCTGACCTCGTGATCTGCCTATCTTGGCCTCCCAAAGTGTTGGGATCACAGGCGTGAGCCACCGCGCCTGGCCAGCATACTTCCTATTTTGTCTTGTTTTCAGTTGTGTGGGTTTTTTGGGGTTTTTTTGGAAATTAACAAGTTGATTTAAAAATTTATATAGAGGCCGGGCGCGGTGGCTCATGCCTGTAATCCCAGCACTTTGGGAGGCTGAGGCAGGCAGATCACAAGGTCAGGAGATCGAGACCATCCTGGCTAACACGGTGAAACCCCGTCTCTACTAAAAATACAAAAAATTAGCTGGGCGCGGTGGCGGGCGCCTGTAGTCCCAGCTACTCAGGAGGCTGAGGCAGGAGAATGGCGTGAACCCGGGAGGCGGAGCTTGCAGTGAGCCGAGATCGCGCCACTGCACTCCAGCCTGGGCAACAGAGCAAGACTCCATCTCAAAAAAAAAAAAAAAAATTACTAGAGAAATTAAGACAGTGGGCTATGTATATGTAAGACAGGTATTTAGATATATATAAAGAAACAGAGTACACATATGTGGAACTAGATCCACACACATATGGTCAACTGATTTTCAACAAAGGAGCCAAACTAATTCAATGGGGAAAATCATCGTTTTTTTCCAACAAATAGTGCTGGAACAACTAGATATCTTAAGGTAAAAAAATGAAGCTTGACATTTACCTTATCTCATACACATATATTAATTCAAAATGGATCACAGAAAACATAAGTGCTAAACTATAAAGAGTCAATAAGAAAATAGAGGAGAACATTTCCATACCCTGGGGATAAGCAAAAATTCTTCAATATGACAGAAAAGCACAAGCCATAAAAGAAAAAAAGTAATAAATTATATCCGTCAACATTAAAAACATCTGCTTTTCAAAAGAAACTGAAAAGGAAAGCCACAGACTGTGAGGAAATGTTTACAACACACATATCTGACAAAGGACTCATATCATTCAATAGCTTCCTATTGAAGCTTCCAAATGATCCATTTTTTTAAAGGGCAAACGATTTGAACACTTTACTAAAGAAAGTATACATGGCTGGGTGCGGTGGCTCATGCCTGTAATCCCAGAACTTTGGGAGGTCGAGGTGGGGGGATCACGAGGTCAGGAGTTCAAGACTAGCTTGGCCAACATGGTGAAACACTGTCTCTACTAAAAATACAAAAATTAGCTGGGCGTGGTGGCATGTGCCTGTTAATCCCGGCTACTTGGGAGGCTGAGGCAGGAGATTCACTGGAATCTGGGAGGTGGAGGTTGCAATGAGCCGAGATCCACCCACTGCACTCCAGCCTGGGTGACAGAGCGAGACACCATCTCAAAAAAAAAAAAAAAGAAAAAAGTATACATATGGCCAATATATACATGGAAAATACTCAACATCAGGGCAAGGTGCCAGACTCTGGAGGAATAGTTCCTCAAGGAAGGAACTTATCTGTGTTTGGGCTTATCACAGTATTCCACACACCTAGCACAGTGCTTGTCCACAAGAGATGTACACATTTATTTTGTGAATGAATGAAACAGCAAATGTTGGACTGGCGTGGCCCAGTCCTAAAAGGTGACATTTCACTTCACACGAGACTGGTTTTTAATACCTTCCATTTTGGAAAGAGAATCTTGGATTCCTATTCCTAAGTAAGATAGGAAGTGATGAAGAGAAATTGTTTTCCTTTATTAGTTACTCATATGCTCACTGTTGCAATCATAGCTAAGATGACAAATACAGAACATTTTAGGTTTGCTGCATACTTACTTGCATGTTTTCTTTTTTTTTTAAGGAGCTTACTCTTTCTAACAGTAAAACTGGCCTGGCGTGGTGGCTCATGCCTGTAATCTCAGTACTTTGAGAGGCCGAGGCAGGTGGATCACCTGAGGTCGGGAGTTCAAGACCAGCCTGGCCAACATGGCAAAATCCTGTCTCTACTAAAAATACAAAAAACAAAACAAAACAAAACAAACAAACAAAGCAGTTAGCCAGGCACGATAGCGGACGCCTGTAATCTCAGCTGCTCTGGAGGCTGAGGCAGGAGAATCACTTGAACCCAGGAGGTAGAGGTTTCAGGGAGCCGAGATCATTCCACTGCACTCCAGCCAGGGCAACAGAGTGAGACTGCGTCTCAAAAAAAAAGAAAAGGAAAAAAAAGTGATACATGCCATCTGTAAGGGGTATGAAAAATGCTGAAAAATTAAGAAGAAAATGAAAATTCCCAAAAATCCCATTGCCCGACTGCTGTTGGGCTCTTCCTTCTTGGAGTTCCTGCTTTCCATACATGTCATTCCATTGTTTTGGCCCCAGCAGCATGAAGGGCAAGAAGACAGAGGATGCACAAAAAGGAGTCAGGTGGGTCCCTTGGGGATGGAGGGATACCCATGTGGAATTCCCCAGCGGGCAGTTGCAATGCAGTTCTAAACCAGGAGAGAGTACAGTCACATCCCTAAGTGGGGAGGAAGAAGGATCATAGAGGGGTCAGGGAAAGCTTCAGAGAGAGGAGGAAGCAAGACAATGAAATGGTAAGCCATAGACTGGGAGGAAGTATTTACAATACACATATCTGACAAATGACTTTGAATCCAGGAGGCTGGCCAGAGAAGGAAAGCAGACCAAGGAGCAAGAAGTCTCAAATAATACAGCCAGTTTATACTCGCTCCAGAAAGTAGATGGCATAAAGCATTAGAAAGAAGTCATTTTCAAGGCTGGGTGCAGTGGCTCATATTCACACCCATATTCCCAACACTTTGGGAGGCCGAGGCAGGAGGACCGCTTAAGAACAGGAGTTGAAGACCAGCCTGGACAACACAGGAAGACCCTGTCCACAAACAAATTTAAAATTAGGCCAGGTGTGGTGGCTCATGCCTATAATCCTAGAACTCTGGGAGGCTGAGATGGAAGAATTGCTTGAGCCCAGGAGTTCAAGACCAGCCTGGACAACATAGGGAGATTAGCTGGGCATGGAGGCTTGTACCTGTAATCCCAGCTATTCGGGAGGCTGACATGGAAGGATCATTTGAACCCAGGAGGTCAAGGCTGCAGTGAGCCATGATCATACCACTGCATTCCAGCCTGGGTGACAGAGCAAGACGCTGCCTCAAAAACAAACAAACAAAAAAACAGAAAGAACCCATATTCTCTTAGATTCTTATCTATAAATGTTTCACTGGACTCGTCAGGCGTGAGATGCTTTCGCTCCATATTCTCTACACCTGTGGATTGTAGCCGGCATTCCTTTCAAGTAAATGAGTGGGCTTTCGAAGAACACAGAATTAACCAGCATATTGCTTCCTGAATGTCATCTTTTCCTTCCTCTGCAAACAGATTTCATCTACTCTTTCTAAAAACATAAGTTTGTTTAGAATGGCTTTTCAAAACTATTTTCATACCCACATTATAAACAAACGAATCTGTTTCAATCAATGTTCTTTGAAAGGCAAGTTTGCAGATGTATTAAATGTCTTGCTGATTTTTATCCATCACATTTATTTCTGAACCTCTGGCCATCTTTTCAATAGGCTACATTCCTACTGCTTCAAAGTCTGCTCACAAAGGACAACCCTCATGAGTTTTTGTCATTTACCCAAAATTTCCTATTGGAAGGTTTGACTTGTCTGCCTGAAGAGATAAAGATGGAAGTCCAGCAGTAGCTGTGCAAATGGCTACCAGATGTTCCAGAACAGATACAGGTGCTGCTGTCTTCAGAACAGGAAAATGCTAGAAAATGCTGCCAAGGCACCCAAAGTCTAGCTGATAGCATATATTCCCCAACTACTTTTAAAAGACCTCTCAAACACTCTCAACATAAAAACCAAACAATCCTATCCAGGAAAGAACCTCCAAAATCTAACTACCTCAAGCACATGGATCTTAGAAGCCAAATCTTGTTTCTTGTGCATTAAAATCTCAGCAGGATGGTACAAAGAAAATACCCACTTTGGACAATCACTCCCTCATTCGACAACCATTATAGGCCCCAATAGCGGTAAAGCACTGAGTCCCAAAAGGCAACCTGTCCAAAGCTCAACCCACCACCCTCGTCCCACGTCCCCCTTTCCAACTCCAGCTTAAGACTTCATCCTTCCTTGGACAAATCTATTTCCCTGAATCACAAGAGGAAAGCAGACTGTGTATGAATTGGGGAAGGGGGATCCCGTTTGGCTTTGTGGACCCATTTTTAAGTTCTGCCACTCTTCACAGAAACAGGTAGAGACAGGGTGAGAGCACATTGTGTCAGAATAATGCAGACTCTTTTTTTTTTTTCAGATAACAGCAATACAAGGTAAGAGGTGCTATGGTGGAGTCATAGAAGCATATGGTGGAAGATGCTGAGACTAGCTGAAAGGGGAGTGGGGAAGCTTTTCCGCACAGTGCCTGGCACAAAGTACATGCTCAATACATGATTAGTGAATGAAAAGGCAGTGACATCTCAATATCAACTAGATGTTAAATGGGACCGCCTATATAGAGGAGCAGAGAGGAGTTTTCTATGAGAGCAAAGGCCCAGCCATGTCAATTCCCAGATGCGTCCAGGGAATGACAAAATGTGGGTTGTGCCCTGGCAATAGGCTGGAAACATGGTGTGGGGATCTTGGACAGAATTTGGGAGACAGTAGATCTCCAGAAATGCCAAATGCCAAAGGGTAGGAAACAGAGATCTGCTCACATCTGTACTTTTACCTTTTTTTTTTTTTTTTTGAGATGGAGTGTTGCTCCCTTGCCCAGGCTAGAGTGCAGTGGCACCATGTCGGCTCACTGCAACCTCTGCCTCCCGGGTTCAAGCGATTCTCCGGCCTCAGCCTCCAGCATAGCTGGGATTACAGGCACATGCCACCACACCTGGCTAATTTTTTATATTTTTGGTAGAGACCAGGTTTCACCATTTTGGCAAGGCTGGTCTCAAACTCCTGACCTCAAGTGATCTGCCTGCCTTGACCTCCAAAAATGCTGAGATTACAGGCCTGAGCCACTGCACCGGCCTCATGTCTGTACTTTCTAATGCAATGTTAGTGATCTTGTGGATGACAGCTGTTACAGAAGCAAGATGGATTTGGAAAATATAATGGTAGTTCAGCTGGAAAATTAAAAAGTAGTGATAGGAAGTGGTAATGAAGTAGAAGATGAGGGGACCCGAAAATAAAATTTGAAATCTACTTTGTTCCTTTAACAAGTAATTAAGAGTACATTACCCTCATCTCAAAACAAAACAACACACAAGCAAACACTCTCACTTCCTCCTACAAGTTTTTTCTGTTGTCTTCACAGCTTGCCTTCACAGCCAAGTTTCTATAAACTTTCTCCCGCCTGCCTTCCCCTCTTTGATACACATCAGTCTAGCTTTTGCCCTCACCACGCCAGCCTACACGCAGGACAAGCTCCCTGCATGTAGCACCCATCAGGCACTTTCCAATTCTTATCTTGCTGGACTTTTACTTCCAGCACCACATAGAGCTGATCACTTCAGAGCTCTTTCTTCACCTCTTCTTACCTCCAACATATCCCTTACATACCAGTGTTCCTGGGCTTTTTCCCCCTATTTCAGCTCCTTCCACCACTAGCTGTGCACTAATGACTCCCAGATTTCTATCATCTCAGCCATCGCTCCTGACTCTGCACGTGTTTATCCAACTGCCTCCTAGACATCCTCACTTATTTGTCCCAGGGACAGCTCAAACTCCACAGGCCCCAGACGGAAATGATCCAGCTGTGTGACCTTGGACACATTAGTTCACTCACTCCCTGAATTATAAAATGAGGGCATTACTAATAGACACCTCACCGAGAAGCCTGTTACGGAGATTAAATGAAACAGTACAGAATAGCTTGTCAGGAGACCCTGGCGCATGGTAAGCGACAAGTGTTAACCATCATCCTGTCTTCCCTCAAACCCACGCCTTCTTCCCCATATATTCCCTACGTTGACTCATAAACCCACCACCCATGTCATTCATCAAGTCAGGCTCTGGGCATCCTCCTGGACACCCCCTTTATTAACCTCACAGTTATTCTGCCTTGGCCCTTCCACTCCACTTCCTAAACATCTGTCCTTCCTTCTCCATCGCCACCACCTTCAGTCCTCATTTTCCCGGGGGGCTAGGGCCATTCTTTCCCTGTCCCCTCTTACTACTTTGCACCATCCTTCTGAGAGAACACTGCATCCATCACTACACCTTCCCCTTTCAAGGGCTCCCCTCTGCCTTAAGGGGGCAAAATCCAAACTCTGGAAGAGCAAAGCCTCATTAGGATCTGGTCTCACTCTCGTCTCTCAGTCCACCTTGCTCCTAAGCTCCAGCTGGTCCTCCTTCGGGGAGGTGATGGTGGCAGTCCTCATCAGGCTCTGTAGGCCTCTCCTCCCTCCAGATGTAGCTCAGGTGCCACTTCCTCTAGGAAGCTTTCCTGGACTTCCTGTCGGAGGCGCATCTTTCTTGTTTCCCAGGGCCTCTGCCGTAACACTAAGCATGCTTTTATAAGTATCTGCTCAGTTGCCTGTCCTCTCCACTAAACTGTGGTGTTTTCAGGCAAAACAATTATCTTTTATTCCCTGTCCCCAACACCAGGCAGCCAGTAGGTACTCAAGGAAAGTGATCAGCATAAACAGTTTTGGCCAAAAATGAAACAACTTGGTTTGAGGAATCAGCGTGAAAGTTAGTGAATCCACTCCTCTCGTGGCACAAGGCTGCACAGGCGTTCCTTAAGGCCTGCGTGGATATCCAGTGCCTGCACGTCTTTCTCGGTGTTTTAGCTCGCGCAGAATTAACCTGCACAACTACAGCGGGCACACAGCTGCACTGGCATTGGCTGAAGCTTTTTTTTCTTTTCCCCAGCAGAGCGCACGAGGGCCTGCAAAGGCACGCCCAGAGGGCCGAGGTTAAATCCTGCGCCCTTTGTTCGCGGCAGCGGAGAGCGAGCGGCTCCATGCCCGCCGCCCCCGCTGGGTGCAGGGCCGGTTAGGGCCGAACATTTCGCACAGACGCACCCGGGAGCACCGCGTCGAGCGGAGCGCGCGTGCGCCAGGTCTTGCTCTAGGTCACCCTCGCAGCCCTAGGATCCCGCGCTCTGCGGCGCCCTCCGCCCGGGCCTGGCCTTGGTGCCAGGCCGTCTCCCCGGCCCGCGGCCGCCGCTGGCGGGAAAGCGCCCGGCGTCCCGGCGTCACGCGCCAGCAGCCAGGCACGCGGGGCGGCGCAGGGCGGGACGAGGCGGGGAGGGGGCGGGGCCAGCGCAACGGGGCGGGGCAGACGCCGGGCACAGGAAGCGCCGGGAGGCCTGAGCCGTCCCAGGGTGCCCCGCGCGGCGTGGACTCGGGCAGCTGCCGCCATCCCGCTGGAGAGAGGGAGAGAGAGGCCCGCCCGCTCGCCGGCCGGGCCAGTGTGAGCCAGTGCGTGAGGGCGCGGGGGGCCGTGTCAGCGAGACGCAGAGCGCAGCCGCCACCACCAAACGGACATGTTGAAGACCGGCGCTGCCGCCGCCTCCTTTTCCTCATCCTGCAAACGGGACTGAGAGGGGGCCCGCCACCTCTTCGCCTCTGCCTCGGCCGCCCGCCTCGCCGCTTCGGCCGCAGCCTCTTCCTGCCCGGGCCTCGGGCTCCGCCGCTCGTCGCCTCCCACCAGCCACCAGGCCCGGTTGGTTTCCCGGCCCCGCTCCGCCGCGGCGCGAGGTCTATGTGACCGGCGGGCCCGGAACAGCCGCCGCCGCAGCGCGAACATGGACGCCGTCAACGCCTTCAACCAGGAGGTAAGGGGTGCTCGGGGCAGGGGGGTGCCGGGCCTGCTGCGGGAGCCGGGGCCCGTTTCTCCCGCCGCCTGAGGTTTAAAGCTTTGGTCCGGGTGGGGACGCTTCCTGCCCCGGTTCCGGGGCGGCGGGGCCTGCACGGAGCGGGGCCTGTGGCCCGGGAGAGGTCGCGGCGACCACGGGAACTGACCCTGCACCCCTCCCCCCACTGCCCACCCCCGGACGGCGACCTCGGGCTTCCCCCCCTCGCCCCCTTGCGGCCTCCCCTAGCCCAAGTCTGTGCCCGTTCCTCTAACTTGTCCCTTTTTTGGGTCCGGGCGCCCTCGCTGTCTCTTCCGCGAGCCCCGTTGTCGGGTTCGCAGTGCTGGGAGCCCGCAAGGGGCTAAGAAAGAAGCGCGGGCGGGCGCGTGGGGTTGGGGGCGGGGGAACGGGAGCATCTGCCGGTCGTGGGGCTGGCGGAGCGGTGGCTTCAGCTCTCCTGTTGCTCAGGCCGCGGCGCGTCGACGACTGGACTCTGATCCCGGGTCTGGGAGGAGTTGGAGAGGGTGTTCATCCCCCTTCTCCGAGATTCACGCACTTGGGAAATAGGGCTAATAAACGGAGAGGGGGTGGCTCGTTATAATAATTTAAAGTCGTGAACATAACCCTCTTATAGGCTCTATAGCCCCAACGTGACGCCTAAAAAGTTGAATGGGAGAGAAGAGTATTCGCTCCGCCTTAGTCCGCTAGAAGGCTGGCGTTGTCCTCCAGTTCCCTACCCTCGCACCCCCTCCCGAGGTAGTTAATCCTCGGCTCCCTTCTACGAGGACATTTACATGTGAAAACCTCTCCAAACCGGGAACAAAGCTGCCTGCGGCCTTAAAGTTCTCTAGTTGTTTCTCTGATCATTCCAGGTGTTGCTTTTGGAGTGTAGAGTCCATACATCCTATTTGTCAGAATCGATTTGGGAGGAGGAGACTTGGCTATTGATGATTTAAAATGCGGTTACAGAATGGGAACTATTGTCATGGGTTGAGCTGTATTGTCTTCCCTTTCCAAGTACCAAAGATAAAGCAACATTGAAAAATCAAATGTAGTAGTTCGAGATGTGTGGATGTGGCATTAAAAACGTGCTGCATCTCACAGATTTTGTAGGTTTACTTGTAACAATTATGGTGCAATAACTTTCCTTTAGATTTGCGGTGCTATAATATATGGGACTCTCCAATTACACTGCAGTTGAGACAATTTATTGCCATATAAGTTACCCTAAAAATGATTTTCTTCAATTGATGGGTAAATAAAATGCCCTAACTGCAGTAGTTGCAGCTGGTAATGGACAGTGTCTTGTAAAAGTTCAGTAGTGATGATTTTCAAAACAATAAAAATAATATGTCCTAGTTTTTGATCGCCAGAGAATTTGTGATAATGCTCCAACTATTTTAGGGTTGGAAGTTGATTGTTTTGTGAAGGTAAAATTCACTGGAATGTTGACTCCAGGCTCCATGAGGGCAGGAAGTTTCTGTTTCTTTCCCGCCTTCTCTCCCAATCAAAACAGGTGCTTTGCAAATAATTGTTGAATGAGAATTAAAACAAATGGCACAACAGTAGTTAAAATATTTCAAGTACATTTTTCTCCCAACAGTGAATGTGTTTTTTAAAAATTTATTTCAGAATCGGAAGAAAGAATGTTTTTGATGAAAGAAGAGGATTTTTAGTTTATTCTTAAGATCAGAAGTATTCTGATTCAGGCGTTATGGAAGTTGACATCAAGCACATTGTTAAGCAAAGTATTTTCTATTAATCCTGAAAAGGCACCATCAGTAATTTTTACTTTGAAAAACCAAAGTTAGGAATGGTATTGATTCCTTGAAAAAGGGAAGTGATATTTGACCTTTTTAAATGTGCAGAATGAGCATTTTCTTATCATTGTTCATTTTCCAGTTCATTTCAGTTCTATTCCTAGTCTTTGTGAACTGCAAAGAATGCCAACTCTCTTCTGCTAAATTAAAACTCTTCTAGAGAAATTAATCTGACTTTAAAATTCATCTTACTGTGCCTACTTGATTTGTAGTGCTTCTCAACTATTTCTCCCCATTCATGAAATGTTCTTGATTCATTCCCCATATAATCTTGAATCTCTCAAATCTGATCTTCACTTAAACTTCTGAGTGCCTGCTCACCTGCACAGCCACGTCCTGAGTAATGTAGGGCTACCAAGCATCTCAGTCACCTTAAAGTCTAATCCAGTAGAGGACATAAGACTTAGACAAATAACTTTAATATGATGTGGTAGAACAGCTTCCTTTGGGATCCTTCCATTGCAGTGTGGCATAGCCATTGGAGATCAGTGAAGGCTTGGGAAGAGGAGCAGGTATCAGTTTTAGGACTTCAGAAGATGTAGGAAGCAGTGATCGAAGGGCAGTAGTGTTGAAAAGTGAGTTATTTTGATTCCGAAGGCTACTGGATAGTAAGGATGGTAAAGTAGTTTGAGCCTGACAAGTTTCATGTTTGCCTAATGTGTTTGAATTTCATTTTTAGGCTGTAGGTAAACATTGAAGGTTTTAAGCAGTGGGATAATGTAATCAAAACGGTTTCGTTCATAGTCGTATGCATTATAGGAGGCAGAGACTTGGTAGGAAATATAAGTAAAACCTGAACTTGGCAAGTGTATGGTGGGAATGGAGAGTAGAGAAAGGATGTGGGCCAAAGGAATCCATGGACCTTGGCATCTGATAGGTTTATAAGCACCTTTTGTCCCCACATCCTAAGGGCTGAGAGAGTGGTGATACCACTCTCTCAGCCCTTAGGTTAGCCCTTGTGTTAGTGGTGATACCCTAACACAAGTCATCAAAAGCCTACTTAGTAGAGAAGAAATGTGTTTGATTTTTGAACAGGTTGAGTTTGAGTTAATTGTGGAACCATCACATGGAAATTTTTGGCAAGCAGTTGGGCTTATAGGACTTAAACTTGGAAGCAACTAGGAGATAGAGGGAGACATCCAGGAGTTCAGATGGGAAAGGTGGGGGAAAATTGAAAGGGGGAACAAAAGGAATTAATATAAGACCAATGGCATGTCAGGCACTTACACGTACACATGTCTAATTTAATATGTATTCCCACAACCCTGCATAGAGTCCAATTACAGATGAGGAAGCTGATTTTCCAAGAAAATATAATAAATAATAACTCCCCCAAGGGCATATTGCTAGTTAATGGCAGAACTAGGATTTGAACTCGGATCTCTCCACTGAAGATAATATTTTGTATAGTATGAGGGGATTTGGCCACTGAAATGTTTGAGGGCAATGGGATTTGAAATTTAGGGTTGAATGGTGATGGGAGATAAGGAAATAAGAGGTAGCTAGTGTAAAGTAGTCTTTAGAGATTTGGTTTTGAGGGATTAGAGGGAAACGTTGCTTAAGGATGAGGGAAGGAAGGGCAGTTTACAATGTACTAGGCACTGGTGATAGGCATTACCTTCGTTTATAATATATATAAGGCTTTAGCTTTAGTTAGTAGTGTTGAATCCCTAGTCTCTTAGATGGGAGTAGAGGCTTTAGCATTTTCAAGGAAGGGGGTGTAGAAAAGCATAGTTTACCAGCAAGAGGGGGGATGGCTAACTTGAAGCAAAATTATGGATAAGAGAAATGGGACAAATCAGAAGTGCAGGTAAAAGACGTCCATCTCAAAGAAGGAAAGGAAGATAGGAAAGATGAGGTTATTAAAGATACCCATTTAACAGAATATTTGGAGAACTTTTATGGCAAGACATGTATTAAGTGTTGTGAAAGATGAAAAGATGAGTGAAAAACAATCAGTTATCAATTATGGCTAATACTTAGTGGTGTCTGTTGTATAGTTTATACACTTCTCAATTATGAAGAATTTGCTAAAGTTTGTGGAATAGAATAAAGAGTATGGTTTTTGTTGTTGTTTTTTGGTTTTTGTTGTTGTTGTTTTTTGTTTTTTGTTTTTTGTTTTTTTTTGAGATGGAGACTCGCTCTATCCCCAGGCTGCTGGAGTGCAGTGGCACAGTCTCAGCTCACTGCAACCTCTGCCTCCTGGGTTCAAGCGATTCTCCTACCTCAGCCTTCCGAGTAGCTGGGACTACAGGAGTATACCACCACGCCCAGCTAATTTTTGTATTTTTAGTAGAGATAGGGTTTCACCATGTTGGCCAGGATGGCCTTGATCTCTTGACCTCGTGATCCGCCCTCCTGGCCTCCCAAAGTGCTGGGATTACACGCGTGAGCCACTGAGCCCAGCTGAATTGTATTTTTTAACCCATTGACTGTATTTTTAGTGTTTAACCCATCTTGCCTACATCCTGAAGAATTGTATCTTGCCCCTCCCACTTTTTTTTTGCATCATCTGCAGTTTTAAGACATTTAAAGTACAAAAATAGTCCAGGCACAGTGGCATACACCTGTAATTCCAGCACTTTGGGAGGCCAAGGTGGGTGAATCACGAGGTCGGGAGTTAGAGACCAGCCTGGTCAACATGGTGAAACCCTGTCTCTACTAAAAATACGAAAAATTAGGTGGGCCTCCTGATAGGCGCCTGTAATCCCAGCTACTCGGGAGGCTGAGGTAGGGGAATCGCTTGAACCCTGGAGGCGGAGGTTGCAGTGAACCAAGATTGGGCCACTGCACTCCAGCTTGGGCAACAGTACGAGAGTCCATCTCAAAAAAAAAGTACAAAAATAGTGCAGAGAAAATAAAACAGTTAAGAATATACAGTTGTTACTATTTTGTGTTTTTAATTTAAAAATAAAATATAAAGTCTTCCTTTCATCCTCACTCCAACCCCAACTCTCCTCCCACTTGCAGGAGAGACAATCAGATAATTTAGTATTAATCTCTGTGGTCCATAAACAATATGTAATATTCTGTGTTTGATACTGGAATGTAGTGGCACCAGCACGGCCTACTGCAGCTTTGACCTGCTTTTTTTTGTTTGCTCAAATATTAATACTATTAAGATTTAGTTAACATTTTGCTGACAGGCTGAAATGAACTTTTCAAGCATGTCTCTTTGTACACATGTGTAGGAATTTCTGTGGGACAGCTATTCTCAAACTTTTTGGTTTTAGACCCATTTATTTGTTTTATGAGACAGTGTCTGGCTCTGTGGCCCAGACTAGAGGGCAGTGGCACGAACTCCACCCATTGCAACCTTCACCTCCTGGGCTCAAACCATCCTCCTGTCTCAGCCTCCCAAGTAGCTGGGACTACAAACCTCTGCCACCATGCCTGGCTGATTTTTCTATTTTTTCTGTAGACATGGGGTTTGCTTTGTTGCCCAAGCTGGTCTCGAGCCTCTGAGCTCAAGTGATTAGCCCACCTTAGCCTCCTAAAAGTGCTGGAATAATAGGCATAAGCCACCACGCCTGGCTAGATCCTTTTAAATTCTTAAAAGTTAAGGGCCAGAGAGAGCTTTTGTATCTATTGGTTATTATATTTATTGATATTTACCATATTAGAAATTTAAACTGAGAAATGTGTTTATTAATTTACTAAAAATAACAATAAACTTATTACAATATGTTAGCATAAATAACATTTTTAATGAGAAAAGTAACGTTTCTAAAACAAATTAGTAAGAGTCACATCATTTTACATTTTTGCACATCTCATTTAAACTTTGGTTTAATAAAACCTGGATCCTCGTTCCAGTTTTTCATTCAGTCTGTTGCAATAACACACATCAGGTAGCCTCTGGAATATACTGCTACATACTTCTGAGAAAACGAACAAAAAGGCAAGAAATATCTTAGTATTCATATGAAAACAGTTCTGATGAAAAGGACTCAGACCTCTCAAAGGTCCTTAGATTCCTTTTTGAGAACTGCAGTGCTGAGATGCTATGCATATAATGCTACTTTGCAGTATAGAAAAAAATGCGAATACTTGTATATTCATGGTTATCTTTAAAGTTGGACATAAATTAAGCTTTACGAATACTTAATGTACGAATTGACATTGGTACACTTATCGTGTTGGGCTGTCAGTCATGTTGTTCTGAAGGAAGAGTTGAGTTTTGCATCTTAGTGGGGAGCTTGCTACTTCTTATTCTCACTGCAAATTGTTCTGTATGACTATTGTTGATTACTAGGGATGATTGTTTTCTAGAATTTAGTTCATCTGATGGGGATACCTTATTAAGTATTTTTTTTAACCTGTAGTATTAATGTTTGGGGTTCAATCATTTCTGAGATGTTTATGTAAAGACATATAGATAGAGGGGTCAAAGTTCTTTACTGTATGGAAAAGATGTAGAGAACCAGGTCGATTATTGGCAGTAGAGTTGGAGATTTCCCTTGCCAAAGTTGACCATGTTGTGCTGTTATCCCAGGAGTTTTTGAATGTTGAAAGTTGGTTATACATAGTTTTCTTTCTCTACTTTCTTTACCCAGGGAATTCTTAGTCTCTGACAAGGGTATTGGTCTGGCTTTATAGTGATTGCAATAAAGTGATTCTTCAGAGCTTTCTGTGGTGGGATTTATCATTGATGTTCTTGTTGTAAGTATTTCCTTCCCTAGTCTATCGTTTTGTCTGTATTTTGTTTCCGAAAAAATTACATGAACACCTAAGGAATTGATTCAGAGAACAATTAGAATAATGGAAAGGTTGGTTTCTAAACCTTGTGAAACAGAATTCGGGTTAAAACTGTACCTACTAGAGAGATGACACAATTGTTAGTGTTTTTTTGGGTTTTTTTTGTTTGTTTTGTTTACCACATAGGAAGCCACTATAAAAATTGTAGGTTGTTCTGTGTCATGGAGCACAAGCAAACATAATTTACTTCAGAATTCAAAGTAACTTTTCTGTATATATCTGCACACATTCAAATCTCATTTGAAATACACCTTGATAACTTAGTAGGGAAAAAAATGTTACGTAAGTAATGAACCTTTACTGTTATTCATAACATTTGTTGAGACAATATGCCAAATCCTTTTTTAGCACACCTCGGAGCAACAGCATACAACTTTCATAAGCTGAAAACTACACTTTGTTGTCAGGTATATAGCAGAATAAGCAGCTTACCTATTAACAGTTCAAAATTTTGGTAACATTGGTTATTTGTTAGTATTATGTTTCTGTCAAACCACAGAAAATAGAGGTGGGTAATAGTTAAATTTGCATTAGAATAGTCCTTACCAGAATCTGTTGAGAGCTTAGGAGAGACATGTCTACATTTCTGTGTTACTATTAAGTGTAATTAATACTGTGCTGCTGTGATTTTGAGAACTACAAGAGATTTTACAAACAATATTATAATTTATTATACCCGATCGCCTTCAATCCTGTTCAATATTTGCATGGTTTTTTTGATTACATTTCATTGCTGAGTAGTTTGAGCTTTTTATTGGTGCTTTTGAAGACATAGATAAGTATACAGAAACTGATATTCCAGTAAAGTGCACTATACCAGATTAGTAAATTCAGGAAGAAAACCAATGTAACTCAGGAGTGGAGTTAAGAATTAGAAGCCTGGGTTTTTACTAGGGGGTAGAGGAGAACAGCAGGGCTCAGTGAAAGGTGGATGGCCATCCAAATACCTCTTGAAAGTTATAATTTATGCTTGGATAATTGGTGATTCTTGGTATAAATCCGTGTGGGTCAGTGATCCCAGTTGGAAGAGACCAGAGAGCAGTGGTGTAGCTAGCATATTTGACATCCAGAGCAGACTTTTTTTAAACACACCCTTTTTTGTGTAGCAAAATTGTTTTCAGAAATAATCATGAAATGAATAATGGAAATGGCCAGAAAGGAAACTTGAACTGTATGTGCGCATGCACACACACCCACCACACACATACTACATATAAATCATACCAGACTTTTAAATTGTGTTAATATATGTTTTTTGAAATAGTGGAAAAACTTATCTGCATACTGATATGTCACAACAATGAATACGAATATTACAGTTTTTTTTTGTTTTTGTTTTGTTTTTGAGGCGGAGTATTGCTCGTCACCCAGGCTGGAGTGCAGTGGCACGATCTCGGCACATTGCAACCTCCATTTCCTGGGTTCAAGCAGTTCTCCTGCCTCAGCCCTGCCTAGTAGCTGAAATTACAGGCACATGCTACCAGGCCCAGCCAATTTTTGCATTTTTAGTAGGGACGGTGTTTCACCATGTTGGCCATGCTGGCCAGTTTCTTTAAAAGTCTTAGGCAGATTTGTCAGTGACTGTTAAAATTGATGTTCACATATTTGTGTTCAGTAGACAGTTACAACCAGATTTATTCATCTGTTTTCACCCACAGTTAAGAGCACTTTTAATTAATTTTAATTACAAAATGTTGTATATACAGCAACACATACACAAATAGGAAGTTTTCAACATAATACTGTGTTTGGCAGTGATTTATAAGCACACTTCACAATAAATTCTAGAAATCACAATACTATCCACGTATTTTTTTCAGCATTGAGTGTAATGACTTTCTTGTTTTTTAGATGGAATCTTGCTCTCCCCCAGACTGGAGTACAGTGGCACAATCTCAGCTCACTGCAACCTCCTCCTCCTGGGTTCAAGTGGTTTCCATGCCTCAGCCTCCTGAGTAGCTGGGATTATAGGCACGTGCCACCACACCTGGCTAATTTTTGTATTTTTAGTAGAGACGGGATTTCACCATGTTAGTCAGGCTGGGTCTTGAACTCCTGACCTCATGATCCACCTGCCTCAGCCTCCCAAAGTGCTGGAATTACAGGCGTGAGCCACCACACCCGGCCTTGAGTGTAATAACTTTGAAATGCCGTAGTCAAAATTTTACTGAAATGGTTATCACCTAAAAATTCAATGTAAATGTCTATTATATTTGATAACCACTTTTGATATTCACGTACAAGGAAATACAGCTTCCTTGTACTTTGTTCCTTAGTGATAGCATCCTATGATTCTTGTTCATGGGTTTTCACTTTTAAAGTTTTATTATATTTATCTTTATATTTGTTTGAGGCTGATTCTGGTTGTTTGTAAATATTTATGCCAGAAAAAATACATCTCAGGAAAGAAAAATTGGACACAGCTATAATTTTGAATATACTATTTAAACATAGGAATATATATAGGTACAATAGGATTGGAGTCATGCTGAGCCTGAGGGGAGCTGAAGCAATCCTGAACCTTTTTGTACTTACTCTCCAAATGAACAGGTATATCAAATCTGCAAAAACTGACTATATAACTGGGGGATTTCCTAATAAACTTCCAATTAAGATGGATTGCTTATTAAAGGGTATGTAATAAAAATGTGCAGATTTGATATTTATATGTTGTTAAAACTCAGCAGTAACCACAGCAACCCCTTAAGAGTATTGCCAAAATATTTTGGGGGTGATATATTTTATCCCTGGTGTTATTTAGAATTGCCTGTGCTCAGGCCAGGCGTGGTGGCTCACACCTGTAATCCCAGCACTTTGGGAGACCAAACATTGAGAAACCCTCTCTGTACTAAAAATAAAGAATTAACTGGGTGTGGTAGCTTATGCCTGTAATCCCAGCTACTCAGGAGGTAGGAGAATCGCTTGAACCCGGAAGGTGGAGGTTGCAAGGAGCCTCAGATCATGCCATTGCACTTCAGCCTGGGCTGGGCAACAGAGCAAGATTCCATTTAAAAAAAAAAAAAAATTGTTCGTGCTTGATGGTGATAAAAGAACAAAATCAAAGTCTTGCTATGTTATTTAGTCTTGATAGTTCACCCACTTACTGCCTGCACCTGGGTGGACTGCTCCCCTTGCCTCACTCTAGGTATGCAGTTGCATTAAAGAGCAATAGTTGACCAATCCACTAGTCTATGAAGTCTCCCTCTGCGATATGCCCAATATATCTTAATGCATTCTATCATGAGTGTTCCTCTATATTTCCTCCTTTTGACTTTCAGTTAAAGTAGAATTTTAATACCCTGCTTAAAGGAAACCTTTAGTACCAAAAATTACTGATATCCCTTTTAAACCCTTTAAGAAATATATAACAGTCTTTAAACTTTAATGGCCATATGTGACTTAGTTTACCTTAATTAAGAGATGCTGAATGATAAATCACTTTAGATAGGGCAGCCAAGTTTGGGGATCAGTTGAAATAAGTACAGATAGGGATATATTTTATAAAGCAAACCTGTAGAGATGGAAAATAGATTATTGGCTGGCAGAGAGCAAAAGGAGCAATGGAGAGTGACTGGTAATGGGGATGGGATTTGTTTTGGTGGTGATGAAAATACTCTATAAAGTATTGATGGGTGCACAACTCTTGAATGTACCAAAAACCACTGAACTGTACATTTTAAATGGATGGGTTTTATGGTATGTGATTTATATTGCAAAGCTGTTGTAAAATACACAAAAAATGTCAGGTTGTATCATAACCATTTTGTTGTTTACTTGCCTTACCTAATTTTCTATCAAGATGAAAACAGTATCCAGTAGCTTCTGCATGGCTCTGTAAATTATTTTGTTGATCCCGAATCCTAAGTTTGTTCAAAGGATAGGTTTAGTTTTGACATACTATTTTAAGGAGTAGTCCAGTAGGAACAGTTCACGGGAAGGACAAAAAGAATCCTGCATTTGCCCATTAAATAACCAGGTGCTGGCTAATGAGTTAGGTGTTGTGGACATGTCTTTGCATTCTTTCCATTTTAAAGGTAAGGAAACTAGAGAAGTTTGGTGAATGGTCTGAGGTCACACAGTGTGAAAGTAACAGTTCTGAGATTTGACTCAGTTCTTTTCAGAGCCCATCTGAGTTTAGTCCACAGTCCCACATGGCTGCTGTGAAGTTTTTTGAGCAGTGAATCCTTATCTAATGGACTATTTATATGGCGAGAACACTAAGTGAACAGCTTTTGTACATCTGAAGCATGGTAGCAAGTGATAACTATCAAAATAATGTATACTTTTGAAAGGACTTGTCACAGTTTAAGAATAACAAGGTTTGGTTAACTTTTTGAGGCACCCACAGTAATGCAGTAAATGTAATCAGCGTTTAAAACTGAAGGTGTCTATTCTTTTAACCAGTTTATACTCAATTAAAAATTTTAACTCATTAAGGATTTTATAAATGCTAAGATTAAAATTGTTTTCCAATTAAATGATTTTATATCCTGGAATTAATTTTTATTTCTTGTATTGATGACTAGGAAGAAGTGTTTAATTCACAAAAGTTCATTAGTGAGACACAATAAATGTGATGTTTAAATATGGCACCTGTGCTGCTAAAGTAGAGCAAAGGCATGGATAAAAAACATTTGGCATTTCCTAAAATCACCTCCTGACCTGTCTTTCAAGCTAGTGAAAAGGAAGAAGTTGTGGATTGATTTGGGAAGTACATTTGGAAAATGACCTAATGTGATAAGCTGGAACCAGTAGGGGTAAAAGCCCTGGTGAGGTATACAGCCTTGATTCAAAAAGTGGAAAGTCTGAGTGAAGGGTAGACCCTGGGAAATTTAAGGGAGGCAGTGTTAAATTAAGAATACATGGCCGGGCACAGTGGCTCACACCTGTAATCCCAGCACTTTGAGGGCCGAGAAGGGCGGATCACCTGAGTTCAGGAGTTCGAGACCAACCTGACCAACATGGAGAAACCCCGTCTCTACTAAAAATACAAAATTAGCCGGGCATGGTGTCACATGCCTGTAATCCCAGCTGCTTGGGAAGCTGAGGTGGGAGAATCACTTAGACCCACGAGGAGAGGAGGCTGTGGTGAGCTGAAATCGCGCCATTGCATTCCAGCCTGGACAACAAGAGCGAAATTCCGTCTTAAAAAAAAAAAAAAAATACATTAGGGCATACTTTATAGAATAAGTCTTCAGAAATTAACTATTAATACTTAGAAAATTAGTTCTGCCGGGAGTAAATGATAATAGAATAAAAGTTCGATGATACAATTAAATAGTGAAAAATAATGCAGATGAAGTTTAAACCATTGTCTATTATATTCTGTTTTTTCTTTTCCTTTTTTTTTGAGACAGAGTTTTGTTCTTGTTGCCCAGGCTGGAGTGCAATGGCGCAATCTTGGCTCATCGCAGTCTCCACTTCCCCGGGTTCAAGTGATTCTCCTGGCTTAGCCTCCTGAGTAGCTGGGATTACAAGCGTGTGCCACCATACCTGGCTAATTTTGCATATTTAGTAAAGATGGGGTTTCTCCATGTTAGGCTGATCTCAAACTCCCAACCTCAGGTGATCCGCCCACCTCGGCCTCCCAAAGTGCTGAGATTACAGGTGTGAGCCACTGTTCCTGGCCTATATTCTGTTTTCTTAATGTTCTTAGTGCACATAGAAATATAAGTAGTTAACCTATAAATGATGTTATATTTATTATTAAATGTAATTTAGCAGTTCCATGTGTTTATTTGGTAAAACATTTCTTTAAATTCTGGAATAGAAGAAAAGTCAACAAGATTGTGGGAGAATATGGTAGAGTAAAATTTAGGAAGAAGTAAGTATGAAAATTTTTTTAACCCTTTGAATTTGAATATTATGTGCAGTTTTGTTGCTTATGAAAGTACCTGGTTTGGAATCTCTTGAAATCTGAAGAGTAAATTTTATGCAGAAGTAGTTGGAACTGTTTTGTAATGTTTACATTCAAACAAGACTCTGCTCAGTCGGAGCAGGAAAATGGTATTGCATCTTTCCCCTATTTGTTTTAAAAAGCTTTTCGGGGCGGAATGAGGTGGCTCAGGCCTGTAATCCCAGCACTTTAGGAGGCTGAGACTGGCAGATCCCTTGAGGCCAGGAGTTTGAAACCATCCTGGCTAACATGGCAAAACCCCATCTGTACCTAAAAAAAAAAAAACTTTGTAAATTTTCTCTACCTTAGGAGTATTTCATATTGACAATGCCAAATTTATCTTGTTTTCACACCTTCCTCTAAGCAAGTGGAAAAGTGGTTACATGTTTAGGTTTCAAAAGGTTTGAGTCTGTGACAAGCAAATGAAATTTATATGGGAGTAAGCTATATATCAGTAATTAAAGGGACACTTTCTTTAATGAAGATGTTTTAAAAAATATATAGGCCAGGCGCAGTGGCTCACGCCTGTAATCCCAGCACTTTGGGAGGCTGAGGCGGGCGGAGCACCTGAGGTCAGGCATTTGAGACCACCCTGACTAACATGGAGAAACCCCATCTCTACTAAAAATACAAAAAAATTAGCCGGGCATGGTGGCACATGCCTGTAATCCCAGCTACTCGGGAGGCTGAGGCAGGAGAATCACTTGAATCTGGGAGGCGTAAGTTGCCGTGAGCCGAGATCGCGCCATTGCACTCCAGCCTGGGCAACGAGAGTGAAACTGTCTCAAAAGTGTGTGTGTGTGTGTGTGTGTGTGTGTGTGTGTGTGTGTGTGTAGCAGCAATTTCCCAGATTTTTTTTTTTTTTTTTTTGGCACAGTCATTTTATCCACAGGGCTTCAGTTATTGTAAGGATATGTGTTGGGAGGGGTGTTTTTTAATTTAATTTTTTAATTTAAACATTTAGTAATTTTGAAAGGCTTTATTAAAGATTTGCAAGTTACTGATTTAAACATAGTAGTAACTCAGCTTCAAAGACAAGATTTACTCTGGACAAGTTATGTGATGATGGTGATTCTATATAACCATGTTCCTTTATCACTTAGTTATATTTATAATCAAAAGTTGAACAAAGATGTATCTCAAACGGATACAAATTAAAGTTGATTTTTAAATCCATGAATTTAATTTTTTTATTTAAAAACTAATGCAAGTTAGATAAATTTAAATTAGAAAATAAAATAATCCCCTCAAACACCGTTAACATTTTAAGAGTATTTCCTTTGTCTTTTTTTCTCCTCCACTTGCGTTTGGAAATTTTTATATAGTTACCAGATCTTTTTAATAGCATGAAGTTCTCTATGAGAATATCTAATAATTGCCTTACATAAATTTCTAGAAGTAGAATTACTGGTTTGAAAGGTATGGACATTTTTTAGTCCTTGTTTTACAGTTTTAAATTTCTCTTCGGAATTAAAACTCATCCATTAGGTCTCACCAGCCCAGTACTCTTTTTGCTTTATGCTAATCCACATGCATGTCCACTAGATAATTGAAGAATTTTATCTCCTTGTGTTAATTTGTACTTTGATTATTGATTGGTATGGTTGAACACTTTTTCCTGTGTTTGTTAATTAGATATTGGGATTTTCTTTGTTAAATGAGTTGCTTCTGTACATTTTTCAGTTTCATTGTATCTCTTACTGTGTGTGTGTACTGTTGATTATCTCATACACATTAACTTATGCACAGTATTCTGCTGTCAGGTAGAGTGACATAGTAGTACTTGTTTAACATGTGATTGGATTTCTTTCCTCGCCCCGTTATATTACCTGGTATTAAAAAAGTATTAACCCAGACACACATTTGGTAAATTATATATTAAAGGCATAAGATGAAATACCAGGGAAGAAAAGGACTGTACATGATCCCTTACCTAGTTGTTCTAGCAGTAGTGTTTTATGGAGTTGTCTTCAGGTTTAAATTAGAAAGCATCTTTATAGGAAAGATAATTTTAAAACTTTTTAAAAATTACCTTTTGTTAAGAAATTTAACATGTACTTTGTTATACAGTGTTTATATGTTGCTAATAAACATAAAAGTTGTGTGGATTTAACTGTCTGGTTTAAGACAGTGTCTTTGATTTATTAAGTTGAGAATGAAAGAGGAGGAAAGACTGTAGAATTAAATGCTTTGATATTTGCATCTAACAGGAAGGAGATTTGAATACTAGCCTGTCGTTGTGAGTATATATATATTTATTTTAGGAAACATTTCCATTTTTTCTTTAAATTCAACTTTACATAGTAATAGGAGCTTAAGGGAAAATTGCTGTGTCATCTTGGAGGTCATACTACCAAAGGAAGGAATACTGGAAATAATCAGTGTAATCCGTTACAAAGTAAATTTAGGAAAATACATTTTTTAAAGTTTAGGTTTCGAAAAGAAAGGGATAAATACCCCATTGAGAAAGATTCAGAAAGAAATATTGCTTGAGAGATTTAAGTTTTTAAAAAAAAGATTTAGGTTAGTATATAGTCTTCTAATTCTTACTGCCTTGACAACTTTATTTCAAAAAGTAGGAAAAAGCATACTTTAGAAATTGTAGACTCTGTGCCAGTTTACTTTTGTCTGCCAGTTTTTATTAATTTTTGGAAATTGCTAGTCACTAAGAGCCAGAACAGATTGACTAACAATTTATAACAGACTAAACTAAACATTTTTCATTTGTAAAGTATGTCTAGTGAAAACTATATACCAAATATTTCAGAAAGGTATTGGATATGATTGCATTATGAATGAATTAGAAAAATATGGGCAGGATGACAGTATTGCTAAGTGGATTGTAGCTGACTGGTTATAAATACCCAAGGAATATCAGTTAACGTCATCTTTCAAATAGGTCCTATTTTAATTTTTAGAAAACATTGACTTGGAGGAAAGCAGACAGAATGAGTTCATGAAGTTTACAATCTGATTGGAATAGCTGGAGCTACATCAAGTAGCAGAAAATGACTTCTGGACTTCCTAAAGAGGTTGAACGGTCTGTTAGAAACCAACACAAAGTCAACGTAAAGATCTAGTTTTGATGGGAATCCCAGTGAAAGCAGCCTGAGGATTTCAGTTGATTACAAATTGGAGTTAATGAATTAAACCCTATTTTTTTTAGGTAATAAATAACGCCCCCTTCTCCAAAGATGTTCATAATCTAATTCCTAAAACCTGTAAGTATGTTACCTTACAAGGCAAAAGAGACAGGGGATGTGAATAAGGTTAAGGATGTTGATGGGTTAATTATCCTGGATTATTTGGGTGGGCCCAATGTAATCATAAGGGTCCTTATACTAGAGAGGTAGGAGTCAAAGAAGGAAGTAAAACAACAGAAGAGATAGAAGGAGAAGACGCTATACCGCTGGCTCTGAAGATGGAAGAAGAGGCCATGAGCCAAAAGAATGTAGGCACCCTGTAGAAGTTAGAATAGGCAAGAAATAGATTCTTCCCTAGAGCCTCTACAAGGAATGTCACCTTGCTGATGCTAGTGAGATTCTGACCTCGAAAGTGTAATTTGTGTTGCTCTAAGCCAGTAAATTTGTGGTAATTTCTTACTACAGAAATAGGAAACTAATAAAAAAGCCAATTCACAATGCAGGACTACATCCGGACCCTGTCCATTTGAGGATACCATACTTAAAGGGAATTAACCAGGATCATCTTATCATTTGGCTAATAGAGAGGAAATACTAGTTATCTTCACATTGTTTTGCTCCATTTGCTGAGCACTTATGTGTTAGTTACTGGGCTAAGAGATTTATATACATTATCCTGTTTAATCCTAACAATGTGATGAGGTGAGCCAGTTAATCCCTGTTTTTCAGATTTTAAAAAGTCTTGAAGTTTAGAAAGGTTGACTAAACTTGTTAAGGTTTATGCCATTGGTAAATAGCAGAGTACCCATGTTACTTTGACTAATCCCTAAACATTGTGAATTCTGCAGGTATCACAGGCCAGATAGCCTTGTTCTTCCTTATCTTCACTTGAAACTCTTTACTGGTATTAGGGATCAGGATGAATTATTCTTCATATTTTTTAGAGGATTTTGTGTCTCAGGCTTCTATATGTCATGTATCCGGGCCGTGGCATGTTTAGACGTTTTCATGGTCATTCTGCTAGTGACAGAGCAAAGTGCCAAACTCGTATCTACTGCTAACAAGCAGCATGTTTTTCCACTATGTTTATCCCTTCTAAAGAAGTCTTGTATTTGGAGGGGCTGTTGTTATTTTTATACAGGAGGATTTCATGGTTTTCTCTGGCTGCTCTGACACTTTTTATTCGTTCACAGATAACATTAATTGTGAATACAGGCTATAATGTTGGGGGAGCTCTGCACCTAGTGATGTTTATTGAATACTTGTCCTCTGCCGGGTGACATAGTCCAAGTCATTCATTTCATATACAGAAACTCATTTCGTTCTAACTGAAACTGATACGTATCAAGCAGACATCGGTATATCCTTTTGACAAATGAGGACATTATGGCTTAAAGAAATTAATTTGCCCAGAATCATCTGCATGTCCAGACCCAGATTCAAAAACCAAATCTTTCTCACTCTCTATAGAATACCACAATTTCTGGTTTTTCTCACTAGTAGATTTCGCTGGAATTATATTAAATCTTGTGGCTTTCAGATATATAAAGCTAATAGCTTTTTTTCCTGAGGTTTGTTGACTGAAATTGGATGTTGGTCGTAAGTAACTGAATTATCTTTGAATCTCTTGTCTACTCTGTGTATAATACTTATGTGTATCTAAACTTGATTGAAAAACATGAAGTTTTTTTCTGACATGGCAGTGCTTCTTTCCCCTACCCTCCCCCCGTTTGTCCATGAGAAATTTATTAATGGTTTGAAGGAACCTACACATTTTTGAAAGGTGACTAGCAGTTAGTTTGGGCCTTATTTTCCTCATTTCTAAAAACAAAATAATTTTTCCCTGGGCTGTTGTCCTTCATATTTTTTGACCACAATACACACAGTAGGAATTATATAATTCATTCATGGATCTCAACCCACAGTTTGAAAAACACTGCTCTGGATTAACTCCAGGATTCTATCTTTTTCTCAAAAAAATTACATGTAGTGGTAATACTCATTAATGTCTGTTTTGTATTTACTCTGTGCTAGGTGTTGCTCTAAGTGCTTTTGTATGTATTGTTTGTATTTAATTCTTAGACTTCACTAATTAAGTAGGGAGTACTATTATCCCCATTTTACAGATGGTGAAATAAATTCTCATAGGTAGCAAGTGGTAGAGCCAAGATTTCTCAGGCAGTTGATTATTGAGCCCGTGCACTTAACCATTATTCTAACAAATTATTGTGGAAAATCAGTGATTTTCTGATTGATCGGAAAATCAGTCAAAATCTTAGATCACCACAAGATTATATGCTTCTCTTGAGAGATTCCTCAAACAATATTGGTGACCATGACAATTAACTCCTTTATTTAAGATTAATAAATTGCAACTTTGCTTTAGACACAAGTAAGGACTCAGTAATCATTTACAACTAACAAGTTCATTCTGTTTTAGAATGAGAAAAATATACCATGTGTAAATGTGAAATAAAACAGATATAACAATGAGCAATATAATTGATTTTAATTAAGGGAAACAAAAGTCAAGGATCAGTATATGTGAGAGGGGGTAGGAGTTAGAGACCAAGCCATTTATTAAGCGCTGGTTATTTTAGGTGCTTTCATTTCATTTCATGCTATTAACAGTTTTATAAAGAAGACCATCAGTGTTTATTTTAAAAATGGGAGAATCAGGCCGGGCACAGTAGCTCAAACGCCTGTAATCCCAGCACTTTGGGAGGCTGAGGCGGGTAGATCACCTGAAGTCAGGAGTTCGAGACCAGCTTGGCCAACATGGTAAAAACCCCGTCTCTACTAAAAATACAAAAATTAGCCGGGCATGGTGGCAGGCGCCTGTAATCCCAGCTTACTTGGGAGACTGAGGCAGGAGAGTCGCTTGAACCCGGGAGGTGGAGGTTACAGTGAGCCGAGATCGCGCCATTGCACTCCAGCCTGGGGGACAATAGCGAGACTTCATCTCAAAAAAAAAAAAAAAAAAATCAGGCTGGACACGCCTGTAATGCCAGCACTTTGGGAGGCGGAGGTGGGCAGATCACATGAGGCCAGGAGTTAAAGACTAGCCTGGGCAACAAGGCGAAACCCCATCTCTACTAAAAATGCAAAAATTAGCTGGGTGTGGTGGTGCACGTCTGTAATCCCAGCTACTCAGGAGGCTGAGGCAGGAGAATCACTTGAACCCGGGAGGCAAAGGTTGCAGTGAGCCAAGATCCCGCCACTGCACTCCAGTGTGGGAGACAGTGAGACTTTAAAAAAAAAAAAAAAAAGAAAAGCAACAAACAAATGGGAGAATTAAACTCAGCAGAACTGGCAACAGTAGAGGGCCCATGTCTTACCTGGAAATATTTGGATGAGTCAATATTCAGAAATAGGAATTTATGAACGTATAACATGCTGGCTATTTAAAGCTGTCCCTCATGCCCTAAGATAAAATTGAGCTCTAAAACATAAAAACAGTGTATTGATCTTTAGTCTTGAGAAATTGAAATTTGATCATCTAAATAAATTATGCTGACACTTCCTCCTAAGTCACCACATTCAATATTGTAGGGTCTTTTAAAGCATCAAAAAATTGACACTATTTTAGTAATTTATATCGCCTCTAACTTGTTGCTTGGGTGGGCACATCACTTTATACCTCTGGCCACTTAATTTTTTTAATTAAAAAGTTCTTGGGTTCAACTCCATAACAATTATATGTTAGCATATTACTTTCTAGTTTGGGTCTACATTGCAATTTTTTCCCACTTAACGTAACTGTACAGTCCTTTTTATCTTTACTATCTGTACACTATTTTTCTGGGCTAATATATTTGAAATAATTTTGTTATTGTTGGGTACTAGTTAAAAGAATTAGAGTTTTGGGAAATGGTTGATTACAGATTGAATTATGCCACTTAATTAACTTTATATCTGAGCAGACTGTTGAGCCTCAGTGCTGTCATCTGTAAAATGGAATTATAACGTCTGCCTTACCATAAAGGCTGTTACTATTTCTGTCAAAATGGACAGTGTCAGTGTGCATGCTTACCAGGAAAGTATATCAATTTATATCCTTTATGTCAAAGTACATCAGCATAATTTCTGGATTTCTCTATCTGTCGAGTGAAGGCATTGCTGTAGGTATCAGAGAACTCTTTTGTCTCGCAAAAGGTGGAGACTGTTTGATGAATTTGCGCATTAAATAAGTCAATAAAATATTAACAGCATTCACTGAGTGTTAAAAGGTGATTTTGCACACCTCCAAATTTGAAAAATCTGTATTTGCCTGTAGTGTTTTTCTTCATAAATTGTATCAAATGCAAATGCACAGCTTGAAATTTTAAGAAAAATTTTGGTAAAGGAGAATAAAAGTAATCTGAAAAGAAACTTCTTTGGTGGGGTGGCACATGCCTGTAGTTCCAGCTGCTGGGGAGGCTGAGATGGGAGGATCACTTGAACTCCCGAGTTAAAAGAAAGAAAGAAAGAAACAGAAAGAAAGAGAGAGAGAGAACTGATGGAAACTTTATAATGCTAACAAGTAAGAAGTAAGTAAGGGTGCTCACTTATAAAAAAGCCTTGAAACATAGTCCTGTCTCCTTCTCAGCTTGCCACTTACTAAGCTCTCAGATATTTGTTGAATTAATGAAAAATGAACCAAAAATGCATTTCTGCTTCCTTGCCTGCCACTCATTCCTTAACCAGTTGGAATTTGGAATCACTTCCAAAAACTGATGTCACTTGCATTCACCTAATTGCCAAACTAAATGAACAAGATTTGCTTTGCATCCTGATGAACCTCTTGTAGCATTTGGCTATGCCAGATGTCTTTAATTTCTGGGATTCTACTTTGTCCTGGTGTTCATTTTTGCAGGTTTTTTCTCCGCTACATTGAAATTTTTGGTATATATGTTGTTCTGTTTTGTGATTTTTTTGTTTTTTGTTTTTGTTTTCGGAGACAGAGTCTTGCTCTGTATCCTAGGCTGGAGTGCAGTGGCACCATCTTGGCTCACTGCAACCTTTGCCGCCTAAGTTCGAGATTCTCATGCCTCAGCGTCCTGAGTAGCTGGGACACTACAGGCACGTGCCACCACACCCAATTAATTTTTGTGTTTTTAGTAGGGATGGGGTTTCACCATGTTGGCCAGGCCGGTCTCAAACTCCTGACCTCAGGTGATCCGCCCGCCTCGGCCTCCCAAAGTGCTGGCATTACAGTTGTGAACCACTGCACCAGCCTGGTATGTATGTTCTTGGCTCCGTTCTTACTCCAGGCTCCTTCTAACCCATCCTCATAGTTCTATAACCTTTCAGTTTCTAGCCTGGATCTCTTATACATTCAAGATTCCTTTCTGTGCCTGGATATTTAGTAGGCATCCCAAATTAAATTCAGTATGTTTCATTGTTATCCCTGAATCCAAACAGTATACAGGCAGGCACAAAGGCCTTCCTGGATTTTTTTTTCCCACCTGTATTCCCTATCGTAGTTGATGGTCTCTGCACAAATTTAGTCTGTATGCAGCATTGTATCGGGTATGGGTATGTTTTTAGGGAGTGTGAACTTTAGAATCAGAAAATTTTAGTTCAGATCGTGGCTTAGGCATCATCTAAAACAGATGTAACCCTTTTTGAGTATTATCTCAAAACAGGTATAACAGATCTGCCTTAGTTAACATGATTAAGTAAAAAGTACAACATGTCATATCACTTAAACTCATTGCTGCCTGATAACCACTCAAATGTTGGTTTCCTCTTCTCTTTCCAAATAATATTTTCTTTATGGAATGTAATAATACTCTGCAACTGTTTCAGATTATGGTATCTGACGGTTCTCTTGCTGGTCTTTTGCCTGAATGATGGTTATACTGTTATGTGGTATAGTCTTTAATTTTTTAAATACATTATGATAATTTAAGTGGAGACTATGGAGTGTTTCCTTAGAAGCTATGCTAGTCTGTCTTGTGTGTTCATTTAGGTGTTTAGTGAGTCGCTTACTGCTGAAATGATAAAGAAGTGCTTTTTGGAGGGATTAGATGAATATTAGTTCTGGCTTAGGCTTCCTTAAAATTTACTCTTAAGCTTTCAATGACCAGAGAAGTCGTTCTTACTGTTGCTCATTTCTTTTTTTTTTTTTTTTTTTTTTTTTTTTTTGACAGTTTCAGTACCAATGAGTCTTTGTTTATTCATTGTATTTTCCCAGGGAAAGGAGAAGGGAAGGGAAAACAGTGAGTTTGTATGTTACAAAATCATTAGAAAATGGGAAAGGAAGTACCTGGTTCAGCAAAATCAACCATCAAATAGATGCCCACCCCCCCAGTGATGGGGAAACCAGTGCCCAGTGGGCCTCTGTCTCCTACAGTTCAGGAATGAGGAGAAGGGATCAGGAAAAGAACAGATAGGTAAAGGCTTTCTTACCCACCCTCCTCATAGAGATTTCACACAAAGCTTTGATTTGTAGCAGTAAACAGGGAGTCACATTTGTTCATCTCCTATAAAATAATCTTGTGGCTACTTTGACATAAGTTTCTTGTACCTGCATGAAAGTTCCAGGCTGCCTTGGATACACATTTAGATTCCTTTTCTTGGCCTCCTGACCATCCTGACCCTCTTGACTTTCTACAGGGAAAGGCCCTTTATTGCTTCTACTTTATTATTAAAGATTTAATCTATCCAAAATATAGTAGTGTCTGAAGTGTTTGGCATGAATCACATTAAGAAGTGGTCTTGGCTCAGGAGGTTGAGAACAAGGAAGAGAGGGTTCCTAGTTTCTTCAGGATTTTTGCAGAAATCATTTAAGAGTTGTGGAGACAACCCAAGAATTAAATGTGTGTGGGCATGTTCATTCTTAAAACCCATGGGGTTTTTTTGTTTGTTTTTTGGTTTTTGGTTTTTTTTGCATGCCCTTTCACTGTGTTAAGGTATAGAAAATAAAGCAATAATAAGCAACTGTCTTAATAGATTTTATAACATAGAATATACCTTTTATAAATGTATGCTACATATTTATGAATCATGCAGTGTTGATTTTTTTAGAATTTGTATTTAAGTTGAAATATGTTAAATCGTTTCTTGCTGGTTTATATAATTTTAAGGATTTACTATTTCTTTTCTTTTCTTTTCTTTTTTCTTTTCTTTTAAAGACAGTCTCACTCTGTCGCCCAGCCTGGAGTGCAGTGGTGCAATCATGGCTTATTGCAACCTCCTCCTGGGTTCAAGCGGGTCTCCTGCCTCAGCCTCCCAAGTAGCTGGGACTACAGGCGCCTGCCACCATTTTGTATTTATAGTAGAGAGGGGGTTTCGCCATGTTGGCCTGGCTGGTCTCAAACTCCTGTCGTCAGGTGAGCCACTGCACCTGGCCTTACTATTTCTTTTCTAATTGCCTTTCAGTTAGTATTTTATTCTCAAAGAGAATTTTTTTATTACATTGGTAAAGGAAGTAATACAATGAAGAATCACAACCTTATTTAGGGAATCCTTTTATTAAAATGAATTCCTGTGTTCATATCTTAGTGTTTTCTCCATTTTCTGTATCTTATGGAAAATTATATTATTTTCTGCTTAAGTAGTTATCTGGTTTTTTATTGATTATATTTGGCATTCCATACCTTTTCTAAAATTGTTACTGATGTCTAGTTTTGAAAAGGTGTGAAAACTGTCTGAATTTTTAGGATACACTGCTAGGTGGGGCTGTTTACTCTGAGAAAACACTCGTGTTTTAGGCTAGCCTCTTAGCTAGTGGTCTGGTAAAAGTTCATACCCTAGGGCTCCATATTTGGAATATTGACATAAATTGAAAGAATGGAAATGTGATTTGTATGAGTTTCATAATGTTAGGAATCTCTGAAACTTCACAATATCTTTTGGAAGTCCCAGGTAAGTGTATGCTTATGGTTAAACCAAACAAAAACAATAAGAAGCTAGATATGTTTCTTCATGTCAGGATTTTATCTTTATAACCCTCTATGAACTCTCCTTATGTTTTGGTTGGATTTAGCCCTTTGGGAGAAGTATGTGGTTAAGTCTCATGGAAGCACCTGATGGCTGTAGATTTACTGTTGTGAGATTTGTTAAATTTGGTTTTTATTTGTTTGTGCTTTTTGGAAACAAAATCTTGCTGTGTTGCCCAGGCTGGAGTGCAGTGACGCAGTCTTGGCTCACTGCAACCTCCACCTCCTGAGTAGCTGGGATTACAGGCGCATGCCACCACAGCCGGCTAATTTTTGTATATTTAGTAGAGACATTATAGGATATAAAAAGTAATTCCCCCATCTGTGGAATGTTAAGCAGACATCCAAGACAGTCAAAGCCTCCCGTAATACAACATCCCACACTCTTCTGGTTGTACCAAAAAATAACCAGTGAATGATTTTACCTCTTTAAAAAAAAAAAAGCATTTATACATAAAAAGTGGGATGAAGGCACCACTGATAAGACATGGTATGTACTGAGTAGAGTTGGCTTCTTTCTCTGGCGTCATCAGAGGCTGGACTCTCGTTGGTTTTAGTTTCTCCATTTTCTGCAGGTAAATCTTTAGTTTCTTGGTTAGTCACTTGAGCCTGTTTTCTCGTTGCTCCCCCTCCCTTTCCCTTTTGTTTGCACTTTCTTGTCTAAGGATTTATCCTTCTCTGCTGCTGTTTTTCAGCTTCATTTCCTCTTTGGCAGGAACAGGTTTAGCTGACAGCCATGCCAATTGCCTCTTGGGCTGTTTCTTCCCTACCCCTTCACCACCCCTTTGGCAAAGCTGACCTTCTTGGGTATCATGGCAGTGGGGAGGGTGTGTGTTGGGTGCCTGCACACCAAGAGCCTTCGCAAAGCTGGGCTGCCTGGCCACCGAAGCTCTTCCTGCTGCCCTGGCTGCTAAGACCTCCCTCCCCACCCACCCCATTTGTATTTTCCAAGTGGTGATGCAGATATGTAGGAAAGGTGGTTATTTACTAGCCAAATAGTTAAACTTTATGTTTCAAAAGATTTTTTAAAGTGTTGTTTTGTGTTTTGTTTTGTTTTTTTTTTTGTCTTTTAAGCTCTTTTCACTTATGGATATGAAACCTCCCATCTCTAGAGCCAAGATGATTCTCATCACTAAAGCTGCTATTAAAGCTATTAAGGTAATGACAAAATAAATCAATTTGAGAAATGTTTTTGAAATTTTGAAAATATTTTTTACTTTTAAACATGAGAAGTCAACTTGTGAATTAGTTCAGGCCTAAGTCAAAGAGCTCTAACCAGCCTTTGCTTAAGGTACATGATAAGCATACATTTGCATTGTAACGTATTGTTTCAAAGCAGTTTGGTTTTTGGCAGGGATAGGGGGACAGAGTCTCACTGTGTCGCCCAGGCTGGAATGCAATGGTGGGATCTCGGCTCACTGCAACTTCCCCCTCCCGGGTTCAAGTGATTCTCATGCCTGAGCCACCCAAGTAACTGGGATTACAGGTGTGCGCCACCATGCCCAGCCTCAAAGCAGTTTTTTTAAATTTTCACATATTCCTTATCATAAACCAACTATTTAGCTTCGTTTTTATTTAAAGAGAAAAAATTCAAGCTCCATGAAATGAAGTGTCTTACCCAATATCACACTTTAAAATGTGACTTGTTTTAGAAACTACATTGTTTAGCTCTAATCCATTGGTTTTGTCCCATAAGGTTGCCAAATACTCTGCTTCATGAAGGTTTTTTGTTTTAAAATTTAAGAAAAAGGACCTTCTGTTTGGGGAATTTTTGTAGTTTTCTGTTTTTAGTTTTTCTCTGATTTGTTTTTTAAGATTTTTAAAAATTTTTGATTATGTGTTTCTCATGGTTCATTCAGTATTGATAATATTTAAATTGTATAGATTTCAGAGTTTTAAGTATTTTCTAATTATAGGAAATGCAGAAATATGTAAACTGAACAGTAATTTTCTCTTAATTCTTTCAGCTTTATAAGCATGTAGTTCAAATAGTAGAAAAGTTCATCAAAAAGGTAACTATCTCTCATTATTACCTCATTTTAGTTACAATATGATATGTAATTGACTTCGTAAATTTTAACCTGGATACTTGTTTCTAAAGCCACTTCATAAAAATGTAGTCACTAGAGGTTCTTTTTAATCACTAGAAGTTTATAAAAACAAATTTTTAGCAGTACCATTAATTGGTACTTCACTTACTGTGAACTTAGCACTCAGCTCACAGCAGTTTCTTATGTGTTGGTCATGACCCTTCCCTAAACCTGAAGTGCTTACTCTACCCCTTGCCCTGACTGCTATTGACGTTTAGGCATTTAACTCAGCTTTGAGTATTTCAAATGAAATTACTTTGTAAAGTTTTCCCAGTTTTTCCCTTTTCCCATCAGAATAAAATTTTCAGTTCAGTTGTCTGTTGTTTTACAACTGTGTGATTAGCATACATCTGTCTCAGTAGAAAATAGAGAACAGAGACTTAGTTCTTAACCCCTGACCTGGAGCAATGACATGTACCTACTAATCAGTGTTTATAAAAATGTCTCTAATCCATGGCCCTTGTATACTGGCTTAGGTATAAAAGTTAAAGCTCCAACAGGCAAAAAAAAAAGGTTAGTAAACGCTTTGCATAGTAGTACATCAAAGTACAGATAAATAAAGTGGAAAAAATTACCTAGAGGCACGATCACCAAATTACTGCAATAGTTATTAATACATTTGGATTTATTTTTTATTTATGTACATGTACATTTATAAAAGTAAAAATGGATATAATACTGGTTGTTAGCCTGCTTTTCCCACAGAGTTTATCATAAACATTTGCAAAATACTCCTCTCTGCAGTTGTTACCATGATGCACGCAGCCATTTTCTGAGTTGTTTGACCTAATTTTTTTTTTTTTTTTTTTTTTTTTGCCATAAATTCCTAGATGTAGAATTGGTGGATTAAATAAGACTTTGCTTTTATTACTAAATTGTCTTCCATAAAGGGTTATACCTGTTTCCACTACCACCAGGAATATATATAGGTGTCTATTTCTCTGCTTTTCTCTGCTGTTGTCAGTTTGGTTAGCCAAAAACAACTTCTCCTTTTTAATTTTTATTTGGTACTGTACTTTAATAGAATTAAAATTGATACATTTAAAAAGGTTTCGTTAATTTTGAAAGGTAAAAATTACCTTTTTGAGCAGGATGAATTGTAGAGATTATCATAATAGGTGAATTTGTATGGAACTGGCTTAAGGATTGGTAAAGTAATGTCGATTTTGGTACATTGGGTGTAGGGAAGCAGAGAAATCAAAGAAGAGTAAAACCTTGGGGGTCAATAGTATCAAGAGAATAATGGTAGTTCCGTATAGACATGGGCAGTTTGACAAGTTAGCCATTTGGAGAGCTGAAGCATTCAAGTAGTTTTTTAAAAAAAGCAACCTTTGGATGGATATAGAAAAGTTTCATAAATGTGAAAATAATGGGTGTCAAAGATTGTGACTTTGCTTTTTCTGTACTGATTTTACATCTTTATCCTTGCAGTGTAAACCAGAATACAAGGTTCCAGGATTATATGTAATTGACTCAATTGTGCGACAGTCTCGTCATCAGTTTGGAACTGATAAAGATGTTTTTGGGCCAAGATTCTCTAAAAACATAACCGCCACATTCCAATATTTATATCTTTGTCCATCTGAAGATAAGGTATAATTTTTAAACTAAAACTTGTATTCTTTTTTAAAAAAATATTATTTTAAATGTATATTAGATATTTGGAGCCTACTGTATTTACTAGATAAGATTTTCGTATAGCGATGTCTGTGAGGTTGAAACAAAACACAGTTTTTTCTTCAGTAGTCATTTCATATTTATCTGTTTTCTTATGAGTTCTTCAGGATTATCAGTCATACTGTTGAAATATGACAGGAACAAAATTTATAGAATCAAAGAGTATAATAGTGGTTGCCAGGGACCAGGGGTAAGGGAAACATCAGGAGCTGCTAATCAGTGGTTTGACATTTCAGTTAAGCAAGATGAATAGGTTGTAGAGATCTGTTGAACAACCTTGTACCTATAGTTAACAGTTCTGTATTGTACACTTAAAATGTGCTAAGTGAGTGGATCTCAGTTAAGTGTTCTTACCACAGTAAAGTAAAATTTTTAAAAAATAACACAAAAGGAACATCATCTTTAAAGAAGGTATCATTGGAAAGATGTTCTTGTGTAGTTGAGTGAGGAAGAAATTGTGCAGTAGAAAAAGACAGCTATCATCTGATTGTTGGTTATTCCAGAAAGAAAGGTCCAATAACTGATGTTCTTCCCCAACATATAGAGATGCTAATGCTTAAGTGGTATTCATTAGCAATCAGACTACAGTATTTAATTCCTTATATATACAGTTGGCTTTACAACATACTATATAAAAGTAGAAAAACATTACAGATATAGTAGCTGACTATAAGTAGGTGGGGGAATTATACTAGTAAACATACTCAGAATAATGAAGAACAGAGACATTTACAATAAACAGCATATAAATTTGAGTGTCATAGATGCTGTTTTTATATTCTTGGAAGAATGCTGTTATGGGAAAAATACACCCAAAACCAAGATGATTCCTTAAGTAAAAATAAAAGTTGTGCCCGTGAATAACATCTTCTCTGGATCTCCTTCATATTTACTTGGCCACGTAATTTAAATTTTGATTACAGGCCAGTTTCTTAAATATTTTAGCTGTTATAATTACTCTCAAGAAATTCTCCTTCATTTACTTCTTTAAGATAGCTTTTTTTTTTTTTTTGTCAGTGATAGAGTTTCTTTGTAACCATAAGTAAAATAAAATGAAAATGTCAAATAATACATTTCTTTTTATTGTCTGGGTCTGTAGTCCCTCTCTGTTCCTTACTCTAGATGATACCACTGAAGAAAGACTAATTAGAGTAGTTTAACCAAGTTGTATTTCTGATTTTTTTTCACGTGTTTATGAAACACACATAGTATGGAAATATTAGCCTAGGGGGTTTTCCTCTTTTTTTTTTTTTTTTTTTTGTAAGAGTATAATAGGTTATTTATGCCAATATTTATTGTATATTTGTGTTCCCCATGCATAACAGAGTAAAATAGTTCGTGTGCTGAACCTTTGGCAAAAAAATGGAGTGTTCAAAATTGAAATTATTCAGCCTCTTTTGGACATGGCAGCAGGAACTAGTAATGCAGCCCCAGTAGCAGAAAGTGTTACCAATAATGAAGGTATGGTCAAATGTATCTGTGAGCTCACACAATGGCATAATTTTTTGCACATGAAACAGTCAGAGTTTATCTGTATTGATGGAATTTTTCTATAAGAAGGAAACTTGAGTTTACATCTTGGAAGGTACGATTTTCTTTCCATAATTCCTATTTATAATAAAGGT
Source organism: Macaca nemestrina (assembly GCF_043159975.1). NCBI lineage: Eukaryota > Metazoa > Chordata > Mammalia > Primates > Cercopithecidae > Macaca > Macaca nemestrina. The sequence goes on along the minus strand of NC_092128.1, from coordinate 174,803,242 downwards.
CTACTTTTCTGGTAGTTGTTACAGTATAAACTCTAGTGCCACAATCTATATATTTTATACTGTGTTAAATTGGATAAAATGTTATTTTAGCGAAGAAGCTTAATTAGGAAAACTCGCAGATTAACTTGTTTTTAGGTCTTAATGCCCTTTTCTTTTTTAGGCTCACCTCCACCTCCAGTAAAAGTTTCTTCTGAACCTCCCGCACAAGCCACTCCAAACTCCGTCCCAACTGTACCACAGTTGCCCAGCTCTGATGCTTTTGCTGCTGTGGCTCAGCTGTTTCAGACAACTCAAGGCCAACAGGTAAACCGTCTACTCAAAGGTGAAATTGTTTGCAGGACTAGGTACTGTTGTCACTTCTTGTTTTCTGTTCTTCATTAATAAGCACATTCAAAGGAGAAAATACATCTGCTTTTCAACTAGAAAAGCCTTCACGAGAAGTAATGTAGGAGTGATAGGGAAAACGTAGAAGTGATAAACAAGGGAACAACACACGACTTTAGAACTGCTAAGTGGCTCATGTTGCTCACAATTCTAGCATTTCTGATGGATTTCAAAATTATTTGTAATGGGGAGGATTTTTCCATTTTTCTAGAAAACTTATGCTTACCTTGTTCACAATTTAGTGTATTTTCTTTTCTCTTTGACCATCATCTTATATCATTGACATTGTCAGCATACATTTTTAACCTTAAGCAATGCCCATTGTATCTCTGTATATTCATTCACAACAAATTTAACCATTAGTAAAAGGATTTTTTCCCAATTTATTCTGTGCCTGTGCTACTTTGAATCACCTTTAAGACTTTTTTTTATTAAATTAACTTTTGATAGTATGATTATACTTTGTTCTGTGATTTATTGGTTTTCCCATTCTTTAAGCTTCAGCAGATCCTTCAGACTTTTCAACAGCCTCCAAAACCACAGTCTCCTGCCCTTGACAATGCTGTGATGGCTCAGGTTCAGGCTATCACAGCTCAGTTAAAGACAACTCCTACACAACCATCTGAACAAAAAGCTGCTTTCCCCCCACCTGAACAGAAAACTGCATTTGACAAGGTATATTTCTCTCACATAACCCACTCCACCATTTATATCACTCAACTTGAATTATGGAAGTTATCCCTTCTGTGGATTGTGCATTATGTTGTTTTGTAATTTGAGAGATTTTCCCCCTCAACATCAAAACATCGATTATTTTCCCTGGTTTTAAATGTGATGTGTGCTCACTGCAAAAATTTCCAGGGTTTGAAGCTGAATTTGCTAGTGTAAAATGAAAAAAGTTAAAAAAAAATTAGGGAGTAAAGGAAACAGAAAATTCTTCATTAACCCCAGTACTTGGGGATTACTGTGTAACATTTTGCCTTATATCTTTTCAGAATTAATTTCCTACAGATACATGCTTTTCTTTAATTGATTATAATACATACCCACTTGTTTTGGTGTTAATACTCATATCTTTTTTGTTGTTGTTAACGTTAATAGTGGATTTAGATCTACATTTTTACTGAATGCATGTAATACATAGTATTCCACTACACGAGCACATTACAGTTCAGCCATTCCACTACTAATAGACATTCAAATTGCTTTCAGTTTTTTGCTGTTAAAAACCCAGACAGCCAAGTGTGGTGACTCATGCCTATAGTCCCAACACTTTGGGAGGTCGAGAAGGGAGGATCTCATGAGCCCAGGAGTTTGAGACCAGCCTGGGCAACATAGTGAGACCCCGTCTGTGTTTATTTTTAATATATATGTGTGTGTATTAATAATGTATGGGTATTTTTAATATATAAAAATGTATAAAATATATTATTTTTAATATGTGTGTGTGCGTGCATTTTAACTTTAGTTACCATATGTATAATATGAGGGTTTGGGAACCAGCTGGGCATGGTCGCATCTGTAGCCCTAGCCACTCAGGATGCTGAGGTGGGAGGATTGCTTGGCCCCAGGAATTCAAAGCTGCAGTAAGCCATGATTGTGCCACTAGCCTGGGCAACAGAATGAGATCCTGTCTCTAAAAAACAAGCAACAACAAAAAAGAGGATTTGAGTTAGGTCAGTGTCTTTCAGCTGCTCTGTTGGGCCTGTGGTTTCTTAGGCATCTTTAAGAAGTTGCCACTAAGGATATGGATATGCTGAACAGCTTAGAGCTTCTCATTGAAATTTAACCCTAACAGCTTCACTCTTGTCTGTTTTATTTGGTTTATGACTTTGTAAAACATCATTTGACATTTCAGTTTTCACTGCAAAAAAACTCAAAAGTTTGAAAATCAGGACCGATGCCTTTGGTTTCATCATCTTTAAAATTTCTGATTCTGGCCGGGCGTGGTGGCTCAAGCCTGTAATCCCAGCACTTTGGGAGGCCGAGACGGGCGGATCACGAGGTCAGGAGATCGAGACCATCCTGACTAACACGGTGAAACCCCGTCTCTATTAACAAATACAAAAAACTAGCCGGGCGAGGTGGCGGGCGCCTGTAGTCCCAGCTACTCGGGAGGCTGAGGCCGGAGAATGGCGTAAACCCGGGAGGCGGAGCTTGCAGTGAGCTGAGATCCGGCCACTGCACTCCAGCCTGGGTGACAGAGCGAAACTCCGTCTCCAAAAAAAAGAAAGAAAAAATTTCTGATTCTTTCCAACATCCTAACTATAAAAACAGAAGGACTTTATTGCCAATAGTCTAAATTAAAAATGTGCGTAGTAAATAACAGTTTTCATTATATCTTAGTGATTTATGAGTGATGACTGATTAAACAAAAGTTGGATAAATTTTTTTGAGTAAAAGAGAAATATATACGTGTATGAAAAAAAAAACCAGGTAATACAGAAAGTTATAAAATAAGGGAAGAATTCCACACTGTAGATTTGAACAGATTTGTTTGTGTATATTCTTGCATACCTGTTTGCCTGCGCATATGAACATAAATTCATATATTTGGTTTTATTAGTTTTTTGTTTTATGTTATGATTAGGAAAACTCATTTGTATTAAAAAAGAATTCTGTATTCTAGTAAGGTTTTTTTTTATGATTGTCTGTTTAGTCCCTCTGGAATCTTGTTTTAGAATATGGTTCAAGATAGTTAAACCTTTATATTTTTGAAAATAGCCAGTTCTCCCTCACTACTTTTTTATACACTAAATTCCCATATGTTTCTGTGTCTTACCTCTGGACACTGTTCTGTCCCACTAATATATTTGTTTATTTCTGCATCATCATTATTCTTGTAACAGACTGTCTTTCATTTCCTGGTGTCCCATCTCTCCCCCTCCCACTTAACTGTTTTTCAAACTCTCCCTCATACTTTTTCCAGCTTTATTCATTTATCATGAAGTGTATTAGTCAGGAGTTCCAGGGAAACAAAACCAGTAATTGTATCTACATCTGCATCTATCTAGATTGTTGAATGAAAGATAGGTTTGCCTTACGAAACTGGCTCACGCAATTGTAGGGGCTAGCAATTTTGAAATCTGTAGGGCAGGTCTGCAGGCTGGAAATTCAGGAGGCGTTAACATTGTAGGCCTGAGTCTGAATTTGCAGGATAGCAGACTAAAAACTCAGGGCAGGGTTTCTCTGTTCCGCTGTTGAGGATAATTCCTTCTACCTCAGTTCTTATTTTTAATGCCTTCAACTGATTGATTGAGGCCCACTCATTATCAAGAGTAGTCTGCTTTACTCAGAGTCTACTGATTTAAATGTTACTCTCATCTAAAAAACACCTTCACAGCAACATCTAGGTTAGTGTTGGACGATACACTGAGTACTACATAACTTAGGTTGACACAAAATTAACCATCACAGCATACTTTTCCAGATAAACTGGAAAACTCTATACATTTCTATGTTGGTGTATAGAATTCCTTTGAATTTATAGGTAAATTTAGGAAAAGCTATGATAGTGAGCATCTTTCTCTTATTAATGTGAATTCTAATTGCTCTAGTATTTAACCTTAAGTTGATTGGCCCGTAAGTTTAGAAAAAGGAATTCTGTGCTTTTCCTTTGACATAAAAGGTCTATTTCAGGCTTCTCACTGGAAATAATTTGTCTGTTTCAGCTGCTTTATAGATCTTCAGTTTCCTAAAAAGCAACTAAAATTTCTTTTTGGATAGACCCCATTTAAATTTTTTAATTGCTTCAACTATTTTTTTCAAAGCAGTATTCTTCAAACTTTAAAGAACATATTAGTATGTAATAAACCGTGAAGATCATAGGTTTTGTTTTTTGTAGGCAACTTTGACCAGATTTTAATTTTGGCTCCAATTACTTAAAGACTATCCTGTTGTTGAATTCATGTTTAGTGTTCAGTAGTGTAAAATAAAGATGGTAGTAAAAATATTTTATTGTTGCCATGAGGGTTAAATAAAAATGTGTGTAAAACAGCAAGGTACCTGGGCTATGATGGTTCCTGTTCAGAAAATACTAACTTGCTCATTTGTAAGAACTTTACTCACTTGGCCTAGAACTACAAAGAAAGAAACATAAGTTAGCTCTATCCCAAAACACTCTTTACACTTAGTTTAGTCCTATATACTGTGTTGTCTAAGGACGGAACTTTCATTACTGATTCAGAAATCTGTTGTTCAATAAAGCAAAACCAGAATCTCTAGGCAGAACTATTTTTTCTTTTTCTTCTCTTTTTTTTTTTCCCCTCCCGGCTGGAGTCTCGTTCTGTCACTCTGGCTGGAGTGCAGTGGTGCAATCTCGGCTCACTGCAAGCTCCGCCTCCCGGGTTCATGCCATTCTCCTGCCTCAGCCTCCCGAGTAGCTGGGACTACAGGCGTCCACCACCTCGCCTAGCTAATTTTTTTATTTTTATTTTTAGTAGAGACGGGGTTTCACCGTGTTAGCCAGGATGGTCTCAATCTCCTGACCTCATGATCCGCCCGCCTCGGCCTCCCAAAGTGCTGGGATTACAGGCATGAGCCACCGCGCCCGGCCAGACAGAACTATTATAGAATGACACAAGTTTAGGAATTTAAGGAGCACAACTTGAAAGGAAAGATTGCTTATTGAAAGCCAGAGACTGAGGGCTCTCAAGTCGAAAGGACTAGTGTCTGCATCCTGATTCTACCATTCACTGACTGTACAATCTTAATCATGTTTCTTAATCACCTGAGCCTTTGTTTTCTTGTTGTAAAAAAGAAGAAACTATCTAAATTGCAGTGTTCTTGTGATGATGAAGTCTATATGATCTGATACACATTAGTAGGTATTTAATGCATTACCTTTTTTTCTGAATAAATCTTACTTAAAATTGTTCTTCTAGATATGTGATCTCATTAAGTCTCCTGAATTTTTTTTTAAATGAAAGTTTCTGGTAAGCTGTGAAGTTATGATAAAGAAGCAAATGAACCTTTCAGTGATCTGCTAGTGACTTTTTTATGTCCCTGCCGTTTTTTTGTTTCTTTATATTAGTATATTTTTGAGGAAGCAGTATATGGACACTTTTCTATATGCATTTATGGTGATTGGATAAGACAGTCTTTTTGTACATTTTATATTGACTGAAAATGTATACCCATTTTCATGTGCATGAAGTTCCAAACATTTTTAGTCTAGGGAAATGAGTATTTTAGAAAAACATGTATGCTGCTAAATTACTTGTGAAATACACCAATAGAAAATAGAAAGAAAGCACTGTACTTACAATTGAGGAAGGAAAACAGAATGAAAACATTGTGTGTTTTCCAAACTGGCATCTGTGTAAAAATTGTTTATATCTACAAACCAAGGTCCTTAGGGCATGAGGGAAAATAAGATTGTGCTTGACAATGTGGGTTTCTAGATGGTGGTAAACATCCTTTGTTTTCATAAAGTTTTTTGTGCAATGAATCAGTCTAAATTTTAAAATGAAATATTGACATAATTATTCCAGAAGTTGCTTGATAGATTTGACTATGATGATGAGCCAGAAGCTGTGGAAGAATCAAAGAAAGAGGATACCACTGCCGTTGCCACAACAGTACCTGCTGCTGCTGTGCCCCCTGCACCTACCGCCACTGTGCCTGCTGCTGCTGCACCCGCTGCTGCCTCTCCTCCTCCTCCACAGGCACCATTGTTAGTTTTTTTTTTATTCCTCAGCAGATAGAAAATTGGTAATAGTTGTAAGGCATAATCTAAGTAACATTTAGCAATGAAAACAATTTTCAGTGAAGTTGTTTTGTAAAATTTGTGGTATTAGTTTTCTCTTGAATGAGGAAGGGATCCTCTAAGATTTAAAACAAAAAATGGCTTTTATGTTGGGAATAATACTGAGTTTATAAATTAAATGTAATATATAGGTAAATATGTGGTTCAGTAAAATGTTGATTAATGACTCATGAACAACACTGTTTCTGTAGTTTAAGTGTGGCTGAGAAGCTTGTGCTTCTGAATGTGTAAAAGATTATCCACCTTTTTTTAGTGGCTTTCCTGGAGATGGCATGCAGCAGCCAGCATACACACAAAATATGGATCAGTTTCAGCCACGAATGATGGGAATACAACAGGATCCAATGCACCATCAGGTACAAGCATTTTTCTTGCAGTTGAAAGAAAGATCTATTCATTATAGAGTATATGGTTTACATTCCACAGAGCACTATGCAGCTATGTGATGGGCTGAGTCGTACTATAGCTCTGATAAAAGCTGTTGAACACATAACTGTTTTGAGTTGCTTTTTTTCTGTAATTAAAACGAGGATGCCAAAATCACATGCTCACATTTTAATAATAGGCATTTTAGTTAAAATAATTTAGAGATTACAGTTATATTTGAAGAAACCGACCTGTTTAGTTAGACAGCTTTTTCCCTTGGAAGGGCCTTTCTTCTGTAGTTTGTGTGGTTAGATACTTTAGAGAGCTCTGAGCTCTGAACATTCAGGAATATAGTTTGAAATCTGCGATAAAAGGAGCATACATAATACACTGGAGAGTTGCAGGAAGTTAGTAGAGATAAATTTGTTCCAGTAAATTTGTTCCAGTAAATTCTCTCATTGAGTGTTCTCTTAAATTTGGCTCTGTATCTAAATTATGGGGATGGGGTGGGAAGCATTTTTGTTATTTCAAGTGTTTAACCATTACTGAAAGTTCATAAATAATTTAGAAAGAATACTTAAAGCATTATATTTATAGTTTTATTTGTATTTAAATTGACATGCAGAAATATGTCAGACTGTAGTTTACTTTCATTATTATTATGATACTTTATTTGAAACTCTAAAAGTTGGGTATGTTAGTTGAAATTCCCCCTTGGTACATTTTTTTAAAGTAATCCTAAGAGTCATTGCTTCTAGAAAGCCAGTTTTCCTCCCAAAAGGCTTAATTGTCGTTAAAGCTGAAAAAAGACCATTTGCAATAGAGTACTTCTGACTTGAAGTTCAGTTTATCACATTGCTTCCTTATGTAAATGAAGGTATTTCTTTAAATATTTAAAACTAAACCTGTGTGTTCGTAATTTTAAAAAGAGTTACAGGATTTTTAACCTATATACTTGGTATGTAACAATCCTTGCATGAAAATTGTACATAGGGAAATCGTTAAACAATGTTGAATGTCATTGTAACTTTTCCTTGATCAAAGTTTATTGAAGATATTTTAGTTTTATATAATAAAGGTTTTCCAAATTATTTTGATAGCTATTACTCATACACTTTCTTTAAAAATGAAAGGTTCCACTTCCTCCTAATGGACAAATGCCAGGATTTGGACTTCTTCCTACACCTCCATTTCCTCCCATGGCTCAGCCTGTGATTCCTCCAACTCCACCAGTGCAGCAGCCTTTCCAAGCTTCTTTTCAGGCACAGAATGAACCACTTACACAGAAGCCACATCAGCAGGTAAAATTTTATTCTCAGATAGTTGCATCTTTTTTTGTTGCCTTGACTTATATGCAGATTTCTCCTTATTTGCTTGCTGTCTTCATTTTTGAATATGAAGAAAGACCTGGGTACATATTAAACCCTCCCAGTGCTCCAAGTTTTTCATCTGGAAAGTGAACTTCTAATATTACCAACTTCCATAGGATTCTGTGAGGTTTGATATAGAGTGTTGAAGGCTTAACTAGTGCCTACTTCACTGCATTAGATGATGGTTTATTAAAATGGTATGTAATTTAAGCAAAATAACTTTACCAGAAGTAGAGAAATACTTCTTTTAATCTTTTAAACAGTATAAAAGTGGTTTTTGGGTTTTTTTTTCCCTAGTGATGGCCAGTTGTTGTTAAATTAGTAATTTGGTCCCAGGCAACCAAAAGAGAATTGCTTAAGGGCAGGACATTTTTAATGTAGCTTTTGTTAGATTTTGTCCTCTTGCCTTAATACTTTTTAAATTTCTCATTTTATCATGGTTTTTGTTTTTTAAGGAAATGGAAGTAGAACAACCTTGTATTCAAGACGTTAAGCGACATATGTCTGATAACAGAAAGTCAAGATCTAGGTCAGCATCCAGGTAATTTATAGAAAATGTTTTTTCCAACCCTGTGTGTCTTAGGGGACACAAATTAAAATTAGATTGGGTTATTTTCAGATATTCAGAGTGTTAGTAAAATAACAGTTGGTATATTTGTATTTGTATATGTGTGTAGAAGGGGACAGGTGAAGTATTGATTTAAAAAAAAAAAAAAAAAATCTACATCATTTGTCTTACATTTTTTTCCCTGTATTTGAGTTGCTCAGATGTAATGGAACTTTGAAAATACAATTCTATACCATAGGTATAGAGTATGTGGTATTAGAAGAACTGTATTTTCAAAATTCCATTACAGCTTCATCAGCCAGCAAAAGTGGAAAGATCACAGTAATGATGTAATTAGATAATGTTTTTAATTGCTGCAGAAAAGACTTTACTGAGAAGATAGATAACAGTAGTAGCAGTATATCTCAACCATGAAAATTAGCTACTTAAATTATAAGGATGTAATTTTGTATAGTACCGGAGGCACTGAAGATGACAGATACTTTTATTATATAAGCTGTCAACATTGTTTATTTTATTTAAATAATGCGCATGATTTCTAATTTGGGACATACTAAAATCTGTAAAATGAATTCTCGGCTATTGCATTCTTACGTATCCAAACATTAAATTACCTAGTTGTATTTTTTTTTTTTTTAATTAGTATGTGCTTATATTTTCTGGGTTTTGTCTATGTGCTATGTGTTCTCTCTTCTCTTGAAAACATTAGGTCACCAAAAAGGAGGCGATCTAGATCTGGTTCTAGATCTCGAAGGTCTCGTCATCGACGTTCTCGATCTCGGTCCAGGGATAGACGCCGACATTCTCCTCGATCTCGATCCCAAGAAAGACGGGATCGAGAAAAAGAGAGAGAACGTCGACAAAAAGGCCTCCCTCAAGTGAAACCAGAAACTGCAAGTGGTAACTCAACCTTTATATTCAAACCTCATGTACTGTTTTTTCATGTCTTAGGTTTAAAGTGTTTATAACTGTTAGCAAAGCTATAAAAGAAATGTTACCACTGTGTTTTTATTTGAAATACTGCTTTATTGTGCCTTGTTTATGCATTGATGTATCCCTTAGATTTGCTTTTGTACCTTAAACCAGCTATAAAGCAGCAGTAAGGAGTGAACCAAAAATTTACAGAATATATTCACTTGCATTATTTTCTGAATCTCATCAGATGTCTTCAGAATACATTTAGTAAGGTGTACTAGGCATATATTTGATATAAATTAGTAACTATTAAGATGACTAAGATTTTAATTTATAAAACGACTAGGGCATATGTAATATTTCTGATTCCATAAGGCTTATCACCTAGGACACAACATAAAAGAAAAACCATGAACACTTAAGAGTGGAGAAAGGACAGTTACATGTAACAAAGCACGTAGCTAGTTGGTAATCAAGAGAGTTGATGAAATCGTTAGATCCATCTGCAAAAAAGCCAGTTTTTTCCAGCTTTTATGTATACCTTTCACTATCCCAGTTCTCTTTCTGGAAGTACAATTGCAGATTTCTAGAATTTTTTAAATGTATGTGAGATTTACTATTTAAACTTGTGGTGGTGTAATATAGTTCATGAATATTTTGTGTAATGATTTTTTTATGTAAGCTACAGTGCTACTCATTATCAAATGTGAATCTCTTTATGATTGTAATTTTATTTTAAGTTTGCAGTACTACCCTCTGGGTGGGACAGCTGGACAAAAGAACTACTCAGCAGGATGTTGCCAGTCTCTTGGAAGAGTTTGGTCCAATTGAATCAATTAATGTGAGTGTTTATTCAGTTATTTAAGTATGATGGACAGGTGTGATTAGTGTCATTTTATGAAATGAAGGACTTGAGACCAAAGTTATAATTTGCCCAGGTTTATAGATGTGACTAGAGTTTAGGTGCTCTTGAGTCCACGTTTAGAACTCTGTATTTAACATTTCTTAGAATTCTTTGTATTTAACATTTCTTGGATAATTAAGTTTAATTTCAAACATTTCTAGGTAAGTCTTTATTTAACAAAGCTTAGAGGACTCAGTTGAGACCCAGCTTGAATTGCCAACTTAGAAATGAATTTAACCTTACATAATAGAACATGGGGTGAGGGATGGGATTGTTGGAACTGCTTACTTAGTTTTGTATCTTACTGCTTTTCAATTTTGTTATCTTTATAATATTAAAATGTTTTGGAGCAGATGATTCCTCCCAGGGGTTGTGCCTATATTGTTATGGTTCATAGGCAAGATGCGTATCGTGCCCTGCAGAAACTGAGCCGAGGAAACTATAAAGTGAACCAGAAATCCATAAAGGTACAGTCTTGTATGTTATAATTCATCTTTTAAAAATAGGCAGAGGCAGAAGGGGGAAAATATGTGGCCTATAAAAACTAATTTGGGTTTTAGAAATTATTTTCAACACTGAGGCATTTCATGTGCATCTCTTTCTTTTTTTTTTGCTTAGAATATCTCCTAAAGGACTCCAGTGTTTTAACATAAAATTGTAAATGTTACATGCATGATAGAATTTGTTTGTTTTTTCCTAAATGTAGATGGGTTCATCAAGGTAAATTAGTGCTTTAAATATAATGTCCTTTAGCAATATGTTTTGTCCTGTTCAAAAAAAATTGGATACTGTATTTTTAAAGTTTACCATATTAACCAAAGGTGGATAAAAACATATAGGTACATGGGTATTTTTCCCCTAAGGAGCTAAAGTCAGTGTTTCCTCAGTGTCTTAACACCCCGTTCTACCACTGGATTGCACTGCAAAAAGATTTTGTCTGATGTTAAGTAATTACAAGGCACCCCTAGACTTAGAAAAGTAGTCCCCAGTATACTACTAGGCTATTCAGGGAACTTCAGGCTTTCCCTGATAAACTTTTTCCTTTTCTCTTAGTTTTATGTTGGCTGGTTTGGGTGAGAGTTGGTAAGGAAAATATGCCAGTGAAATTTCCATCCTAGGACAAAATGAGAATTAAAGGGTAACCAGTTCTGTAGTGAGAATAAGGCTTTGAATGAGATCCAAGCCTAGCTGGTCCAGATTGCTCTCTTGCTGCCCAAGTCGGAATGGATAGAATGATAGAGAATAGTACTCTCAAGACTTATGATCTTGTTTTTCTTTCTTTTCTTTTTATATTTTCACTAATGGTGAAATAGATTGCCTGGGCCTTAAACAAAGGAATAAAGGCAGATTATAAGCAGTATTGGGATGTAGAACTTGGTGTTACTTATATTCCGTGGGACAAAGTCAAGCCTGAGGAACTGGAGAGTTTCTGTGAAGGAGGAATGTTGGACAGTGACACACTTAACCCAGGTAAAGCAGTATTTAATTTCTCTTACAGTTCACTTATTTGCTTGGTAGTACATATGACAAATTAAATGTCCTGTTCCTTGCATTAGGACGTGATTTTTGAGATTTTTTAGTATCCCTTCTGTGTCAGTATCTCCATTATAAACAGGGTTAAATAGTGAATGAGACAAAAGAGATGCAAACACAAGTGAAATACTTATTGATTATGGAGTTTATGAATTACAGAATTAAGTAGAACTTTTCCTGTGAAACTTAACAGATCATATAGGTCTTCACTGAGCATCTTTGGTACTACGTATTATTTATTTTTTTGAGATGGAGTCTCACTCTGTTGCCCAGGCTGGAGTGTAGTGATGCCATTTTGGCTCACTGCAACCTCTGCCTCCCAGGTTCAAGCCACTCTCCTCCTTCAGTCTCCCGAGTAGCTGGGACTACAGGCGTGTGCCACTTTGCCCGGCTAATTTTTGCATTTTCAATAGAGACAAGGTTTCACCATGTTGGCCAGGCTGGTCTCGAACTCCTGACCTCAAAAGATCTGCCCACCTCGACCTCCCTCTGGCATTACAGGCGTGAGCCACTGCACCCAGCTTGGTATTGTGTTTTAATCCAGTGCTTCATAATAAGTACCTTGGAAAGTTTTAGATGTCCAGAGAAGCAATCTAAAGTAAACGTGTAAGACAAGGAGTTGCAGTTATTTGTAGGCACAAATATTTAAAGTGCCAGATTGACAGTGAAATTGCAGTGGGGAAAATCGCAGAATGCATGGGCATGACCTGGAGATTGCTAGACAGAGGAACAAGGAGGAGAATAGGATGGCATGGCAACACAGAATGTTTTTTTTTTGTTGTTGTGTTTTGAAATGGAGTCTCACTCTTGTCACCCAGGCTGGAGTGCAGTGGCATGATCTTGGCTCATTACAGCCTCTTCCGGGTTCCAGGGGTTCTCCTGCCTCAGCCTCCCAAGTAGCTGGGACTACAGGCATGTACCACTGTGCCCTGCTAATTTTTTTGGGTTTTTTTTAGTAGAGACGGGGTTTCACCATGTTGGCCAGGCTGGTCTCGAACTCCTGACCTCAGGTGATCTGCCTACTGCCTCAGCCTCCCAAAGTGCTGGGATTACAGGCGTGAGCCACCATGCTTGTCCTCACCGCCCTCAGAAAGAACATTTAAAGGAAGCTTCAAGGCCAGGCACAGTGGCTCATGCCTGTAATCCCAGCTCTTTGGGAGACTGAGGTGGGCAGGTCACTTGAGGTCAGGAGTTCAAGACCAGCCTGGCCAACATGGTAAAACCTCATCTTTACTAAAAGTACAAAAAAAAAAAAATAGCTGGATGTGGTGGCGGGTGTCTGTAATCCCAACTACTTGGGACACTGAGGCTGGAGAATTGCTGGAACCCAGGAGATAGAAGTTGCAGTGAGTTGAGATTGCGCCACTGCACTCCATCCTGGGAGACAGAGCAAGACTCCGTCTCAAAAAATAAAAATAAAGGAAGCTTCAAGCAGGAGTGATGGTTTGAGAACCAAAAAGAGCTGAAACAATGCTGTGCTATTCCAACATCCCACTCCCTCCCTCTATTAATGCACAAAGCCTTCATCTAAGGATAGAGCTAGATTTGTGTTAAGGCAATCAGGTGTTGAGGGCCTACTATGTGCCAGACATCTGGCAGGCTCTGGAAAATGGTAAAAAGAAGATGGTGTAATCTTGGAGCTCATGGTCCAGTGGAGAATGTATTGAAAAGGTCAAGAATATAGGAGAATCTCTGATGGAGCCAGAGGCTCAGAGGACAGAGCAGAAAGATGGTTTTGTTTTCACTTGACTAGAAGATACGTGGAAATAGGTGGAAGGTGTAAGTTATTCTTTAATACTAGTGAAAATTTGTTCAGGAAATACTGGGTGTTTCATGATCCTTTATTTTTAATACATTCCTGTGGTTAAGAACATGGACTCTAGAACCAAATGTGTCTGAGTTGAATCCATCCCTGCCATTTACCAAGAATGTGATCTTGGGCAAGCTGTCTTTGCTTTTCTCATTTGTAAAATGGGAATAATAATAGTATCTACTTGTAAATGGTTGTGAGAACTACATAAGCTAGTATAAATAGAGTGCTTCTGACAGTGCCTGGCACACAGTGTGCATTCTTTTACATGTTTCTATTGTTGTTAATTTAAATAATTACTATTTCTAAAATTAGCATAGGAATTTCTTTAATAACTGTGCTAGGTTTTTATAATCAACATTTTTTATTTCTAGATTTAAAGTTACAAACTGAAAATGGTAAACTCTTGTTAAACTTCTTTCACTCTCACAGATTGGAAAGGAATTCCTAAGAAGCCTGAAAATGAAGTTGCTCAAAATGGAGGTGCTGAAACCTCACACACAGAACCAGTATCACCCATACCTAAACCGTTACCTGTGCCTGTCCCTCCTATTCCTGTTCCTGCACCTATAACAGTGCCCCCTCCACAGGTGAGGATATTGGGACATGACTTAAACTTGAAGTGCCTGAAAGGTCCCTTTGTAGATATATGTCTGAATTCAGAGTAAAAAACATGACTACATATATGTGCATATTAATTTTTCATGTTTTGTCAGATTTAAAGTTTATATTCTTTTCATAATTTTTGTTTTTGTTTTTGGAGACAGAGTCTCTCTCTGTTCCCCAAGCTGGAGTGTGGTGGCACGATCTCAGCTCACTGCAACCTTCGCCTCCCAGGTTCAAGCCGACCCTCTTGCCTCAGCCACCTGCGTAACTGAGATTACAGGCGTGTGCCACCACACCCGGCTAATTTTTGTATTTTTAGTAGAGGCGGGGCTTCACCATGCTGGCCAGGCTGGTATCAAACTCCTAACCTCAAGTGATATGCCTGCCTTGGCCTCCCAAAGTGCTGGGATTACAGGCGTGAGCCACAGTGCCTGGCCCATAAATGTTTATACAACCAAAGTAAATGTATATTGTCTTACATCTATCCATCCAGATTATTCACTATCAAGTTTCATAGGTTCTGCCTACTTTTTTTCTGAGTCTTCATTCTTCAGGGACGTTATGTTCTGAAGAAACTTGGATATGTACCCAATAAGTTGCTGCTTTGGGAGAAAGGAATTTTCCTAATTTTCACCTTGGGTGCTATTATTATGAAATTTTCAAATGGATTGAAAACTTTATAATAAATTAAATGCCATTTTTAACATGAAGATATGTTCTTACTCTAAAATATTTGCTGTCTACTCAACCAACCTGTTACTTGAAAAGAATACTAGATTCTGGTAAAACTGGGTTTAATTCTCAACTCCATTGTTTATATTCAGCAGTATGGTATTTAGCATGTAACCTAACCTCGTAAGGTTCAGTTTCCTATTTGTAAATGTGCAAATTCCCTTTCCTGGCCTTGGCATTCCTCATATGTTAAGAGTTGTTTTGAGGGTTAAATGAGATAATATGTGTTAAGTACTCAGTGTGTTTTTTGTCACGTCGTAAGAGCTGAAAAATGAAAAACCCTTTGAAAATTATAAGAACTTGACCCATAGTTCTACGTGTGATCTACTAGATTTTTCTTGTCTTCCTTCCTCAGTTTCTCACATTAAATCTGAATCAGATAAATCTGAGCTATCACAAAAATCTGAATTGTGTCTTCATTTTCTCAATGTGAGGGGAAAACTGTGTGCTTTGCTACATTCTTAGCTGTGATTTAAATGGACTCCCCTAGTTGGTAAACCCTTCAGTTGACCTTCTGGATATGCCCTTCCAGTGCAGGTTCTAAACAAAATTCAATGTGTGTCAGCACTCATTTACAGAAACCTGCCTACTCTGTTAAATAGCAGTCCCCAGCCTTTCCGGCACTAGGGACTGGTTTCTTAGAAGGCAGTTTTTCCATGGACTGGGGTGGAGGATGGTTTCAGGATGAAGCTGCTCCACCTCAGATCATGAGGCATTAGATTCTCATAAGAAGTGCCCAAGCTAGATCCCTCACATGTGCATTTCACGATAGGGTCCATGCTCCTATGACAATCTCATGCTACCACTGATCTGACAGGAGGCAGAGCTCAGGCGGTGGTACTTGCTTGCCCACTGCTGTGCGGCCCATTTCCTAACAGGCCATAGACTGATACCCTGGCTAGGGGTTGTTAAAATTTATCTTTAAAAAAAAAAAAAAGCTAACATTTGTTGGGTATTTAAGTGCCAGGCACCAGCACTTAGTATGTATTAACTCATTTAATCTGCATAATTGTATGTGGTTGGCACTTTCCCATTTTAGAGAGTTTAAATAGCTTGCTCAAGGTCACACAGCTACTAAAGTGGGTGGGAGAAGCAGACAATTTGGCTCCAGGACCTGTGATCTTAGCCATTGTGTAAATTGCCAAGTAGCCTGTCTTAAAGCTGTATTGCTGAGAGTACCATGGAACATTTTAAAAATGTATTACATGATGTCAGAACACTGATGAAATATAGTGTGAATTTGCTGTCATAAAGTAGAGAGCACGACTTTGATTTCTTTCTTTCTTTCTTTCTTTTTTTTTGAGATGGAGTCACGCTCTGTCGCCCAGGCTGGAGTGCAGTGGCTCAATCTCGGCTCACTGTAACCTCCACCTCCCGGGTTCAGGCGATTCTCCTGCCTCAGCCTTCGGAGTAGCTGGGATTACAGGCACTTGCCACCACACCCAGCTAGCTAATTCTTGTATTTTTAGTATAGACAGGGTTTCACCATGTTGGCCAGGCTGGTCTTGAACTCTTGACCTTAGGTGATCCACCTGCCTTGGATTCCCAAAGTGCTGGGATTACAGGTGTGAGCCATCGCACCTGGCCCACAGCTTTGATTTCGATCAGTTGGTACGAATAGAAGTTACCACCTGTAATTTAATGAATTTACTGGTCTAATAAGCACAAATTAAGAAACATCTATTTTTTTCACCAGTATGCTCTTTTACCTGTGCTTACTATATGGACAGGAGGGTGTCTGGATAGGTGGTTTATTCTTCTGTCTTTCTTTCTAGGTCCCACCACATCAACCAGGTCCACCTGTAGTTGGTGCTCTCCAGCCACCTGCTTTCACGCCACCTCTGGGAATTCCACCTCCAGGCTTCGGTCCTGGTGTTCCTCCTCCCCCTCCTCCTCCACCATTTTTGCGCCCAGGATTCAACCCAATGCATTTACCACCAGGTACACTAAATTGTCTGTGAACATACTTACTTTAGAGCCTGCGATGAAGTGATAACAGCATAAGTTGACATTATTTTTCTTATTCTAGGTTTTCTTCCTCCTGGACCCCCACCTCCTATAACTCCACCAGTATCCATTCCTCCTCCTCACACTCCACCAATAAGCATCCCAAACTGTAAGCATGTTTTTTTCTTTGTGTTTGCTTATCCTCTTGGAGCTGGGTGTAGGAGGGAGAGTGAACCGGTAATAGGGTCTATAGTATGGCAGAAGAATGTTGACCGGGAGATAATTAATTATTCAGCTTCACATGTTGATATAATTATATTCCTTAGCTACTATCGCTGGTATAAATGAAGACACTACAAAAGACTTATCTATTGGAAATCCCATTCCAACAGTGGTGTCTGGGGCTAGAGGAAACGCCGAGTCTGGTGACAGTGTGAAAATGTATGGCTCTGCTGTGCCACCTGCTGCACCCACGAATCTGCCCACCCCTCCTGTAACCCAGCCTGTTTCACTTCTTGGTAAGTTATTTTTTTTTATCATTAGTTTTCCTTGCCCCACCCCCCTCACCCCCCACCCACCCCAAGTTAGGTTTTTTAAAAAACAATGTTAATTTTGGTAAAATTTTCTCCAAGACTGGCTTTTTTGGTTGTTTTTTTGTTTGTTTGTTTTTGAGGAAGATCTTCCTCTTAAATTCAAATATGCGTACTTGATCTTTACCAAGAGATACTCTCAAAGACAAAATCATGTTTGTCTGTCTTGAATAAAAGTTTGGATCTTCACATCCTTATTTGGTATAGAAAAATGATTAATCTCTGTGCAAAGGAATTGGTACAGAGTTCGTAATTAACTTAACCTTAGTCTCTTCCCAGCTTTTAAAGAGGTATTTCTTTAACAGCATAGGTTTTTCTCTGTCTGGACCAATTATTATCCATCTGAAACCCCAGGACTTGGGTAGCATTCTTTGTGGGCTAGCAAAGAAATCGTTTTTGATACATTCCAATAAAATGGCTTTGTTTTCTGAGTAACAGTTGCACAGCCTGAGGTACCACTTTCCCACTCACTCAGTTTACTTGGCTGGAGTTTATCTGTTGTACTTTTTACCCACAACTTCAATACTGTGATCAAGGCCAATGTAACTTAGATCTTTTACACCTTTAAGAGGGCTTACTCTTGCCTGCTTAAGTTATGAATAAATATGTCACATGCTTGTTATAGTAGACCATATTTTAAATGAACAAATTGTTACATTTGAAGTGGTATTGCCAAATATAATGAACACTTGAATCCCCTAATTGGAAGTTAATATCTTGAGAGTATTACAGTGTTCTAGTCCTGTGAGCCCATAGTATTTTTCAAAGGTAAATGCATATGCCTGTTTACTTTCATCATCTGAGTTGTTTCAGGAAAGAACCCATTGATTATTTCTGAGATGTAGGACTGTGAGACATTGGTTTGTAATGGAGGACTTTTACTTTTCACCTATGCTATTCGGTACTGTTGGAATTTTTTATTTTTTGCATGTATTACATTTATAATAAAAAATAATTTGCTTTTAAATGGTATACTGTATTCTGCCCTCCCCTAGCCTAAGGTTAGGCTGATAATAGCCTTGATTTTATTTCCCTTAGTACACGGATTGGGTAATGGTAAAAGAGGATTTGGGATTAAAATTTATCACAAGTGATATAGGAGTATAGTTACCATAATGATGGAAAATGATTTGTTTAATGAGGAAGTTGCTTAAGAGGTCTACCTTCCAATGGAAGTCATATCATACAAGGAGCATTGGACTAGGAACCAGGGAACATGTTTGCATCTGTTTTGTTATGCTTTTTTTTTTTTTTTCCATATTAACATGATTGCACAAGAATCACAGAATCTGGATAGTTTTCTATTCAACCCCTTCTCTTCACATCCCACATGCCCACACACACACACACACACACACACCCGTGATTATGAATCCTAGTCTAAGGTCCATGGATGTTAGACTACCTGAAACTATTTACACAATTGCTGCATTTCTGTTTTTTACTGGGCTTAATACATTTATTGAATGAGTGAAAATATCTCTTGAACTCCAGAAGTTTAATAACCACTGCTTTCAAACAACCGTGAATAGTAGTAAGTAGCTTGCCTGTGATTTAACATTTAGGTCTTGAAGACCCTGCCTGTTATTTCTTATCACTACTGAACATACAATTTAACCTCTGCGTCCAACATATGAAACCAAACACAGATGAGAAGTTGGTGAGCTTGGAAAAACATAGTAAGCTAGGCATGGCTAGAAAAGTAATTAAATTCTGAATCAGTCGTAGCGTTTATCATCACCTGACATACTGTTTGCGTGTCCATCTTCCTCCCACTAGATGGACCCATGAGAGGGGGAACATTTGTTACATGAGTGGGTGATTCTCAATGCAGGACTGTTCATATTTTACCTCTGATGATTATCTTCATTCTAAAACAAAATTTTTAAATTGAAGGCTATTCTAAATCCAGAAGGGTTTAGAATTTGACGTAAGAAAAGTGAAAACAGTTTGGTTAAAATAAGCACTTTGAACTAAAATGCAGCAGGTTAGTTCCAGTCATGAGAAAGAAGGCCTTCCATGTGCCTTCAGTCAGCAGTCTTGAAAAGAATATCACAGGAATTTTGACCTTATAGAGGAATGAGTTTTAAATGTGTATGCAAGCTGAGAAGGGTTCATCCAAGACTAACCAGTTTTATCATTTTGATAAAGGAATGTGGTAACCACACTGCAGTATTGCAGTACTAAAGGATCAGTAATTAGGTTGGGATAATCAAGTGATGGAATCCCAGAACTAAGATGCTTTGGTATTTCCTCTTGGTGTTCTAATGTTTTAAGATAATAAAAGGAATTGTTATGCTCCCCAGAAAACTGTGAGTCTAGAAGTTGATACTAAACTTCAGTTTTCTCATCTGTAAAGGGGGATAAAAATGACAGACACAATGGTGTCGTGATGATTTAATGGGCTAACATATATAAAACACTTGCTTTGGGGCCTGCTGTAGGACAGGCACTTAGTGAATGGCAGGTGCTTATACAGGTAAGAAATGTCATAATGGTATTTATAACACCTAGAGAAGAATATCTTTTGCAATTCTAAAATTATATTACTTCAGCTGTGATTCGTTTTAAACTGTTGTATTGGCAGACAGAGGAAGCAAACTTTCTTTTTGAGACGAGTCTCACTCTGTCGCCAGGTTAGAGTGCAGTGGCGCAGTCTCATCTCACTGCAGCCTCCGCCTCCCGAGTTCAAGCGATTCTCATGCCTCAGCCTTCCAAGTAGCTGGGACTACAGGCGCGTGCCACCATGCCCAGCTAAGTTTTGTATTTTTAGTAGAGATGGGGTTTCACCATGTTGGCCAGGATGGTCTTGATCTCTTGACCTCGTGAGCGACTGCATCCAGCCTACTTTTTAGGAAAAAAAATTTCTCTTGACATGGTTGCCTCACATATTTTCAAGATAGATTAGATCATAAATTTACACATATTAAAGTTCCATCAGTTGGCTTAATGAGAAAACGTGTCAGTTTAGTGATAAATGGCACACCTACTAGATAGCTATAGTTTTCCCAGTGAGTGAGACTTAACTGAGTTCTTGGATCTAAATTTGTGAAATGTGGCAATATTTTTAAAGTAGTAGGTGCCACAGAGTTGTTCAGTGGGTCTCCAAAAATTCTGTAGTGAAGCCTGATTATACTGGAAAGAGGCAGTGGGTGCCTTAAGGATGGTTTGCTTGTATCATCAGACCTTAAGTGTGGGTGTTAGTTTGGGAGTAATTAGTTGAGTTGTACTACTGAATTGGGAGGGAATAAAACCAACTTTTAGAGATTTTGATTCTTTCAGTAATACTGATAATCTGAAAATATAAAATTACTTGATGCACAACAATTATTCATTATGACTTGATTTTAAAGAAATCTCACACACCAAAATAGCTACCATGGTGGGAGTTTCATAAAAGCTAAAGATAACATTCTACAGTTGTTGGTCACTTAGGAGAAAAGGAATATTAAAAATGATAGCAATTCAGTTCATTCTCTTTACTGTATTAAGTGTTTGTGTTTACTTTTCAAAAACTTTTGTATAACATGTATCTCTAATATGTACAGCCTATTTTTATTAAAAAGTTCATTGTAAATGTAAAGTTTGGGTTACTTTGGTGTTCCAAACAATAAAAAAGAATACACAAAAAAATGTTTGTTTGTGTTACCTATCTCTACTGTGTTACCAGTATATCCAAAATCTCTTCTCAAGCAAAAACTGTTCTAGGTCGAACTCATTCCTTTTATGGGAAATTAAAGCCTCTTTCTTGACAAGTATATTTATTCATTAATTATCAATACGAAGAGATTACCGCCAGTTTTTGTCACACTACTGTAGCTGATGGTAAAATTTATAAATAAGAATTGGGTATTTGTAAGATCACTTCCCACTTGTAATTTTTGTTACCAAAGGTTTTAAAGCCAGAGTCACAAGTTGGTGGCCTGTGGCTGAATTACTAGGCAGTGGTGTGATGCACTGCAGTCCTGGCATGGCTTCACTAGGCATTTGAGTTGGTGATTCCAGATTTGGACACCTCAGGAAATTGTGGGGACAGAATTGGTTTGTGAATTATATTTAAACAAGCATAAATGTTTTTATACTATCGTTATGATCCCTGAAACTGCCTAGAAGATGAGTAACTTTGCCAGCAATATCAATATCCAATATCAGTTGGAATTTGATTTGGTGATTTCACTTGTTTGGATTTTTTTTGCACAATTTCTGTCTAAAATTTTAGATTTTTTAATGGCTCATTTTTAGCAATACTTATTAGAATATTAAAGCACCAGTCTACTAGTAATGCACTAGTTAGCCACTGACATTAAAAGGAAGCCTGAAGAAAATTCTAGGAAGTAGAGTTTTTAAAGTACTAACATAATATGTAATTTTTTAAAAAACAATTTTTGTGTTTTAGTTTTGTTTGAACTTTAATGTTTGGTTACCTTAAATTATAAGCTAGAGTGATATATCAGGTATTTGATTTGGTACCCAAAAAGCCTGTTTACTTATCCTGTAAAAGTGTTCTTTGAAAGCTTTAAAATATTTGAATTAGTACTCTAATTACTGTATTATGTTATTCCACTAGTGTTATATAGTAGAAATGGTTCTTAAATACAAATTACAGTACCTTCAACTTAGTATATAACATTGTTCATTGGATACGTGGATAATGCAAAATAGTGATTAATCTACAACAAATATTTGGCATGGTTATGAATTTACACGTGAACACACCATAGTTTCTCACAAGGCAAAGCACTTCAAATGAAACATGAAGAAGGTCTTGCAGAAAACCTTGAAATGTTTTAACACATTGTCTCCACTTCTCCTGGGCTGTCACTTCCTAGACTGCTCTAGAGTGCAAGTCTGAAGAATGTCTTAAATTTAAATCTTTCTGAGGGACATCTTGAGGAAGGTGGGAGCGGTAGTAACTCTGGGCTCTAGATTGATTTTGGTAGACAAAGTTAATTGCTGTAAAGAATTTCAGGTAAGATTTTTTTCTAGCTAATATTGAAAATAAAATTGCCTACAGATAATCTCATTCAGTGATAGAAAGTTAATTTTAGATTTCAAATGTTTTAACTCTGATAGTGAAATTTTAACTCATAGCTATCGTACTTTGTCAATTATAGTAACATACTTAGTAATTATTATTATACTAACTGAAATTCCAAAAAGCAAATCTGTAGGAAGTTGAACATACAGAGCCTACTGTACATTATTTTGAAGAAACCAAGCATTTAAAAAAGATAATCATTCTCCAATTTCACTTGTAATTCTGTTTTTCATGTATTAGATGTTATCAAAACATAATGTACCCTTATGCCAAAAATAGATTAGCCACTTCTCAGTATATCTGCACTATATATTATTGAAAACTCAAATTTCTCTTAAGAATCTCTTGCTAACATTCTAAGCATCATTTTTAAAATATAATCTTAATGTATAATATGATCTGAAAGATGCTTTTTCTCATTCTTTGCAAATTAGCTCCTTACTCTTCCATTTTCCCCAGCTCTCAGAACATAGTGCCTTCCATAAGAATAGCTTAGGAGTGTTTGCAGAATAAATAGGCCTAAATATTATTGGTGAATCTAGGCAAAGGAAATAACATGTTGGTTGTACTGTGATTTCAGTTTTCTGCAGGTCTGAAATGAAAAAAGGAAAATACTTGATGGTTTAAAAAATACCTAGGGATATATGCTTAGGGATCTTCAGGCATTGATGAAAGAGAGTGGTTGATACATCTTTTTCTTCATGTGGGAAAATTTCATTTTGAGTTCATGCAAAATGCTACAGTGACACTCATTCTGTAGAGATCAAATCAAAACAGTGGAACTGCAACAAGGGACAGAAAAGGAGATTGAAAGAAAACTGCATCCTTTCTCAAAGTTCAAGTCCTCCTAGATTTATGCTGGAAAGATTCTTACCACCCTGGGAAAAGACCTGGACCTTGTAGCCTCTGTTCTTAATCCCCTGAGAGGTATCTTCTCCTTGATGAGTTCGGTCATCACCTCTGCAAACACCATTCGTATGTTCAATAAATATGTAGTCAATAACCATTGTGTGCCAGGCACCCTTCTAGGTACTGGAAATACCAGAATGAACAAAACCTGTCTTTCTGGAGTTTATATTTTCGCAGACCTGGGCTAATAATTTAACATGGAGATGTTTCTGTGAAGAGAGTGAAACAGGACAGTTAGGCAATTTCAGGGTGTAACACGGATGTGTACAATTTTAAATATGATTGCTAGGGAAGGCATCTGAACCAGTAATGAAGAGAATACCCTCATGTAAATACAGAGGAAAGGAATGTAGAGTGAGGACCAAAGGAAAGGGCCTGAATTGAGATGGAGTATGGATTGTCGAAGGACCACAGTGGGAAGGGAAAGCAAAGGGAAGAAAGTGGCAGGAGATGAGCTTAGAAAAGGTTGTTGAGCACTAGGCCGTGAGTGCAGTGGAAATGGTGTAGTCTTTTACCCACGCCATGTTCTGATTTACCGTTTTTAAAGTATTACTGTGGCTGTTAGAGAAACAGACTCTAGAAGATGGTAAGAGTGGAAAGGAGACCCATTCTGACGCTGTTGCAGCAGATGAGATGGGAGCTAGCCCACGTTGGGCTGGTGCAGCGGAGGTGATAAGTGGTTAGAGTCTGAATATATTTTGAAGATAGAGCCTTCAGAATTGCCATATTATTTAAATACAAATGTGAAAGAGAGTCAAGAGTGACTCAAGTTTTTTATGTGAGCAACTGGTAGATGTAATTGCCATTCCTGTGATGCGCAAATCTGTAGGAGTGGGTTTGAGGGGAGCCTAACAATTTAAAATGTTGGATATTCTAACTTTGATACCCAGGTACAGAGGTCAGGTGAACTACTGGTAACATCTAATAGAGATGTAAATTCTGGCATCTTTAGCAGATAAAGATAATAATTAAAGCCACAGGAGCCTGTAAGATTACCTAAGGAGAGAATGTAAATAGAGAAGTGGTGAGAGGTCTGAGGACAAGAATTCTTCAGCATTTGGCAGCTAAGAATATGATGCTGAGAGCTAAGACATAGTTCCACATGCCAGAAACTCTTCAGCAGTTTGTATCTATTAATCATTTCAGCCTTGCAGCCCTCAGGGTTATCTTCATTTTATAGATGGGGAAACTGAAACACTTGGAGATGAAATAACCTTACGAGGGTCATGTAGCTACAAGTAGCAATGTTAGAATTTGAGGTAGTCTCACTCCAACAGGAGCCTGAGCTTTTGACCACTATCTATACTGTATTCTGCAGCAAAGGATACTGAGAAGATACAGCCCGTGGGCTAGGATACAAATGTAGAGGGAGATAATCTGGAAGCCAAGTATAGTTTGTAAGCAGGAAAGAGGGAGAGAGAGGTGAATTATCAGATGACACTGATGGATGAAGAAAGAGTGCTGCAACTTGGCGGCTGGCTTTAGCAAAATGAAGGCTCCTGGTGACCTTGAGAAAAGTGCTTTCATTGGATTGATGAGTTCAAAAGCCCAGTTATATAGGGTCGTCAGAGAATGGGAGATGAAGGATACAGTTAGGATTTTGAACATCTCAGGAGATTTGCTATAGAGGAGAACAACAAAATGGGGTGATATCTGAAAGGAGATGCAGGGTGAGGGAGTTTCTAATTTTTGTTCTTGTTTCTGAAAGATGGACAAAAACTACGGCATCCTTACCATTGGGAAGCCCAGTAGAGGGGAACATGTTGGTGCAAGCAAGAAGGGCTGTGTGCTAGATTGTGATGTAGGTGAGAGGGGATAGATCCAGGATACGAACAGTGTGTGTAACCGTTGGAGCACAGACAGTCACAGACAGTAGGACTAATGTGAATTCAGGTGCAAGTAAATTGGTAGATTTGGTGGTATGTGGGTGGATGAAAAAGTCTTTTTCTAAAGACCTTTTTTAAAAAATGATAAGCCAACTAGGGTAACTAAAATATGGCATATTCATGTAATGGAATATTAGTAATAAAAAATGAAGGACTTAAACATGCAACATGGATGAACCTTGAGAAGATACACCAAGCAAAAGCCAGTCACACAGGACCACATATTTTATGATTCCATTTATACAAAATGTTAATAGGCAAACCCACAGAGATAGAAAACATTATGTGGTTGCTTGGGGCTAGGACAGATGAGGGGAAAGCTGGGAAACAGATGGCCTATGGTTGCAGGATTTCCTTTTAGGGTAATAAAAATGTTCTAAAGTTGATTGTGATAGTTGCCCAATTCTGTGAATACACTAAAACCATTGAATTGTACATTTATGTGGGTAAATTACAGGCTGTGTGAATTTTACCTTACTAAAATTACCAAACAAAACAACTAAGAGTAGACAGGATTAAGGAGAAACTTGAACATGTGTCCTCATCCAGGACATGAGAATGTGGATTGACTAGTAAAATGTTAGATTACTGGCCAGAATGAAGGGTGCCCTTCGGTTATAGTTAGGAAAATTTGAAATGAGAGCGGTCAGCATTACTTCACGTCCAGGTGGAGATTAGGCAGAAAAGTTGCATTTAAAACCAGTGTTGGGGATTTTCCAGGCAGATATGGTGAGGGAGAGCCATGGACTCCAAAGCAGGTAAGGAGGAAGATAAAAACATGAAGGGCCTTGGCGGGGGTGGGGGCATGAGCCTGGTGGGATTGAAGATTGTTTGGGGAAAGGAGATATGGAGAGAATAATCTGGAAAGAGGAGAAGCGGGTAAAGAGTAGGGTACTTGAAATTGGGAATTTGGAAGTAATGAAATTACTTGATTAGTGATCAAACATCTAGAGCTCCTAGAGGTGGTGGCTCTGGTAGAATGGAAGATAGGGTTGTTGACCAAAACAGGTAGAGGAACTGACTCGTTCCTCTTTCTGTGAAGATCTCACTGAAATTTTGCGTCCTCTGCAACTGATGCAGTTGGTCACTCCCACAGTATTTAAATCAGACGTTATACATTTTATGTTTTGTATCTGTCTCCCTGACTGCATACACTCTGTGGTCCTTGACAGAAAGCCACCCTATTCATTTATATGCCTTTTGTATCCCTTATGCACATTTTCCTGAGATTTCAGGGTCCACATTGGACTCCAGCTATGAAATCAACCTTCCTTTCTCCCACCTCCCCTATAGCCCTTTAATGTACTTGTTCTTTATTTCACACCATTTCAGGCATCTTTGCTGTAGATGGCAATGGTGTCTCCCCACCCCCTTTTAAAATTGTAAAACAACTTTTTTGGATCATCATAGGAAATATTTATAGATTCTTGGTTATTTTTAGTTAAATTCCAGTGTGTTTTCTTTACTTCTCAAATTTGAATTCAAGCACTTAGAGCTGACACTCGTTTGGTCTGCCCTAACGCCTTGCTGTATTAAAAAAATTGTTTCCCAGGTCTGAGCCCTTTTTTGTTTCACCTGTATTCCAGGGGAGTTAACACCATCACTCTTCTGATCTTGCGTTGACAGCTGCATCCGCTCAGTTAAGGCAGAGAGCTGTGTTCCTTCATCGCTTTCACCCCATCCTTCCTGTCCACTTAATGTCTTCTGTGTCCTCCATCTCTAGCACCTCTCTTTCACTTCAATCTCTTGTCATTATCGCTGTCACTGCTGGATTCTCCGAAATGGCATTCCCCTCTTGGCTATCCTGTACACTACTTGCCAGAAGCGTCTATCAAAAACCATCATAGAATCGTTTATCCCTGCTAAAAATTCCTTGGTTTTCTGCACCACTAGAGGTCGAAGTCCAGGTTCCTCTATGGCACATAGGGCCTCTGAATTGCCCTGACTTACCTCTTTTAAACCTCGTCTGTATTTTCTCCTTTCTTCTTAGTTTTCATCAAAAGTCATTTTGTTGTGGTTCTCTGAACCACACACACCACTGCTTTACCTTGCTATGCCTTTTCAAAAGCTGCTAGTAATGTCTTGATAGTAATGTCCTTCTTTAACTCACTAGCCTTGTCTCTTTTCCTTTGAGATCCAATTCAGACACCCCCAATGACTGCCACTCAGATGCACACACCAGCTTTATGAGTCCCACCTCTATACCACCATGCTAGCTTGTACCATCTCCTACAGAAATTGAAATTTGTCCGTTTCTACCAAAGTTTGTCCCTTTTTTGGAGAAAAGGACTATTAAATGACTTAATAGATAATTCAGATATTTAATACATAATGTGAATGAATTGGGTTTTTAAACATTTATAACTTTAGAAAACTTGTCGGTGATACCGCACATCGTATTTCCAGATGAAATGAATAATTGCTTTGAATGCCCTTTTCACCTAGGTGACTCACAATATACTCCGATGGTTTATGCCTAATGCCAGCTTTCCTAATAAGGAGTTCCTAGCTAGCATGCTTTCCAAAGTCTTCTGCCACCTAATGTGTTTTTAATATACCTAATTATAAAAGCATTACATGTCCACTGCAAAAGGGAAAAAAAGGAACTACAGATAAAAAAAAAGTTTTTTGTGGTCTGAAGGCCATCTGGGGCTATGGGCATATTCTATCAGAAATCTGTCAATTTAGTTGGCTCTCAAAGGTTTAAAAGGAAACCCAGCTGGCCACATCTTTTTAGCTTTATTTACGAAGAAGGGAAGGGATTTGAGTGTATAATGTTTTAAGCAGATCCCACACAAATATCCACATATATCAAATAGGCAATTCTTTATAAAAATTGTGCTTTTATATGAGGTTTATGATTACTGTAAATTTTAACCCTGTTAATTTATACCCTCAAATGAATGCTGTAAAGTACCTAAGAGATGTGGTCCTTCAGACTGGGGTTTGTATTTTATCATCAGGGCCCATTTTCTCTCTGTAAGTTGAGATGGCTTTGCATCCTTTGGCCACTGTCAGATACTTGAGGACGCCAAGTCATGGGGCAATGACGAGTAGGACCTTCCCATTGCCCTTCAGGAATCACTCTCCTTTTGAAGACTCATCTCAACTAAATTCTCTTGTTATAATAAGATGCTTTGAAACTGTTTCTTCCGTTTTTCTGGTGTTGTTTTAAAATTTGGCACAGCCACTTGAACCTATAGATAGGCACCAGAATGTGCTACGCTGACCTCTGTAACAGTAAACTTTGGTCATTTTAGTCCTGGAAAACAGATCTTTCCTAATAAAAGGTGATGGGAAAGTAAAGTTCTCTTTGTTTCAGGTGTTTCTGTATAATGATCCCTCTATTAAAAGACTGTGCCTGGGCATATACATTTTATGTTTTGGACTAAATTCCACAGGTGTTGGAACTACACTATTCCTTTACAAAGTGAAAGCAAGGACGTATGCTTCTCTTACCCCAGGGTATGGTATATACTCAGTAAATATTTCCCAGATGATGTGAAGAATGTTTTATTTCTATCTGAGATAAGGTGTAGCTGGTGTCCTGTACATGTTCATTGTCTGGGATTTTCCCAAAGAGTCTAAAGAGCCTGTGAAGAGTCATCACCGCATCCATTTCACAGTTTCTGGCGTTTTTGCTGTGGTAGTCAGCATTTCCCAACTTTAGACCTGACGTGAAAGCTCAATGTATTTTTTCCAGTTACCAAAGTACTTGAGTTTATGGCAGGTGTTGAAGAAGCAGGAGGAGTTGATTAAGATTTTAATTATCAGAAATGGAAAATGTGTTTATTTTTTGCAAAATCAAATGTTTAGTATTAGGATTTATTACTTTTCTAAATAGATATGCAGAATAATCTCACAGCTACAGGAGCCAAACACTGAACTCACTCTTGTGTTTTATCCTATTTGATCTCAACAAGTGGCAGGTATTATTACTATGCCCATTTTATAAGCCAGAATGCTGAGGCACATGTCCAAGATTATATTTCACCAAACATAATATATTCCTGTTTAGGCATTTAGAAGAAGATATTTTTGTTTATGTAAATACCAAAGCTGTTGAGTTTTTATGTTAAAAGAGTTATAAACTAGTTTACATACCTTTTCAGGCCCACTTTAGTGCTAAAGTGTGACAAGTACTATTGGACAACACGTTGTGGGTAGCAAAAACTAAAGTAGATGTTCTTGTTTAGCATGATATAGTTATTAGTACATAAAATCTAGAAACAGGACTTTTGCTAAATTTGCTGAAGTAGGTCGGAAGAAGTTTATTCAAATTGTAAACCTAAATAACATGATGTTGGGGAAGAAAGAAAGAAACTAGTACTAAAGTATTGGTCATTTTTCTGTCAGTGTCACCCAAGTATTTTTCTTACCATTGCCATAACTTGCCCAAAGACCTTTCTGCAGCACATGGGTAAACAGCATATTCTTAACAGTATCTGGAACATTTTCCATTATCAGAATAACTCCTTTCAGTCATAGTATTATGGTATTTGTCTTTTAATATTTATATTTGCAAAGGAATAAATTGAGAGATTCCAGTGCTTTTGTTACCTAAGTGGTAAACCCCAAGCAGAAAAAGATAGGTTGTTGAACTTATGTGACTCTTATATCAGTATGAGCAAACCCTCATGTAGATGGGAAAATAAAACCCACGAAGTCACTGTTATTTCAGCAGCACCAACCTTACCAGACTTGCCACCTTTGGAAGAATGAATAGAAAGAATGAATAGAAGGCGAACAGCTGAACATTGAGCATTATTCAGGTCATGATGACCTCACAAGTTAGATATTGTGCTGTGCCTTGAAAAAGGAACTGTGACAATAAACTTCACGTTTGCGTATGGATCTTTGTTTTGTAGACATTAGTGTTTAATTGATGCACAGTGCATAGTAACTGCATGAGGCATTTTAATAATATGGACTAAGTGTAGCATGGAATCAAAGAGATCTTCCTCTTTACTGGGTTTTCTAGGTCAGTGACCTCATTTTTTTCTAGTAGTAAGAAGACCTAGGGGGTAAGTTTTCTGTGTGCCCCTGCCGTCTGCTTAGTTAGCTTGAATAGTTACTGATGGTGAATGTTCATCTCATGAGGACTTAGCACATTGTGTTTCTGAAATGTATTTGGAGTTGGAAACAGCTTCTGATGAAAGCTACAGGAGATTCTGACATAGGCTTTGGAAATTGGTATTACCATTACTATTTTATTTTCCAGTTTATTCTGGCCCTTACCTGTATTAGATACTTTAAAAATCTCTTTGCAGTTGCTTGCCTTAGGTTGTTACTAGGCCTCACACTGGGTTTGTGATGGGTAGACTGGCCCACAGTATGAAATTTGAAGATTGTGGGTTGAATTTGATTTTGCTTTAAGCTCCACAGAACACAGCTGAAACTGGAGTGCCATCTTCTGTGGTGTTGACGTTTTTATTTTTGTCGTCTTTTAGGCACTCAAGGAGTTGCCCCTGGTCCTGTAATTGGACTTCAGGCACCATCTACTGGTCTTCTTGGCGCCCGGCCCGGTCTCATCCCACTCCAGCGCCCTCCGGGAATGCCCCCACCTCACTTACAGCGGTTCCCTTTGATGCCGCCCCGTCCCATGCCACCGCACATGATGCACAGAGGCCCGCCGCCAGGACCAGGGGGCTTTGCGATGCCCCCACCTCATGGAATGAAAGGTCCCTTCCCACCACATGGCCCGTTCGTTAGGCCTGGTGGAATGCCAGGGCTCGGGGGCCCAGGGCCAGGCCCAGGGGGTCCTGAAGACAGAGACGGAAGGCAACAGCCGCCGCAACAGCAACAGCAGCAGCAGCAGCAGCCGCAGCCGCAGCCGCAGCCGCAGCCGCCCCAGCAACAGCAGCAGCAGCAGCAGCAGCAGCAGCAGCAGCCGCCGCCATCACAACAGCCTCCACCAACACAGCAGCAGCCACAGCAGTTTAGAAATGATAACAGACAGCAGTTCAATTCAGGTAGAGACCAAGAAAGGTTTGGAAGAAGATCTTTCGGAAATAGGGTGGAAAATGACCGGGAACGGTATGGGAACCGTAATGATGATAGAGATAATAGTAACCGTGACAGGAGAGAGTGGGGAAGGAGGAGCCCTGACCGGGACAGGCACAGAGACTTGGAAGAGAGAAATAGACGCTCTAGTGGGCATCGAGACAGAGAGAGAGATTCTAGAGATAGAGAGTCTCGTAGAGAGAAGGAAGAAGCACGAGGAAAGGAAAAGCCGGAGGTGACAGACAGGGCAGGTGGTAACAAAACCGTTGAACCTCCCATTAGCCAAGTGGGAAATGTAGACACTGCTTCAGAACTTGAGAAGGGGGAGTCTGAGGCTGCAGTCCTAAAGCCTTCTGAAGAGTTACCTGCTGAGGCTACCTCATCCGTTGAACCCGAAAAGGATTCTGGCTCAGCAGCAGAGGCTCCTCGTTAAGAGACTGGAATTTGTGAAAATGTGACAGTGACACTTCTGGAGTGTAGAGCTTGAGGTGTACAGATGCTGTATTATATCCGCTCCCGCTGTACTGCAGCCCCGCGCCAGCTGGTGGGGAACTGTAAGCAATTTGATTGCTTCCCTTCTATTTAAAAATAGCCACAAAATAACAAAAAATACTGAAAATATGAATAAATATTACCCTTTTTGCTGTAACTTTTTAAAAGTTTTGACTTTAAAAAGTTTACAAATCGTAATTAGAAGTGCTCTCTATTTTTTTTTTTTTTTAATTTAAGACAAGGTAACGGTGAAAGCTCCTCAAAACAATAGGGATGTTTTTAATAAACTCTATTTTCGTAACAAACTTTAATGTGTGCTATTCTTCCTACACTGCATTAAGGTGGAAAAGGATTGTTCACCATCAAAGTTTGAGCTGTTAATACTGTATTGGAGTCTAAATTAGACTTATTTGATGAAAATAGACATTTTATGTAGTTATTCTCACTTTCATATGTAATACTTTTGAATTTTAGTGTTTCAGTCATAAGGTAAAGGTTAGTTGTTTTAATGTCAATTGAAAAGCTGTGTTTGCAATTCAATCGAGGTTTTTTTTTTTTCCCCATTGGCTTTGTGGTATATGTTGCCCTAATTAATTTGTAAGATTTTGCTGGGGGAAAAGTTAATTCCAGTGTTACATGTTGTACTATAAATTATCTGACTGCGTGGGTATTACGTTAGAAGGTTGCATGTGTGTGTGTGTTCTTTTTTTTTTTTCCAACCATCCCACTGAATTCTTCAAAAGGGTAAAAGAATCAAGGTTAACATTTGCAATCTAAAAGCTTTTTGTTGTGTTTGAGGACTTCAGTGCAACCTATTATTGTTTCCTTATATAAGCCTTGCCTATTGCCTTTCTTTACCACTTTTTTAATTCCCCTGCTGGGCAGAGGTAAACTGAACTTTTCCCCCACATACACTTTTTTTCTTTTGCTTAAAGTTGGTGGGTTAACTAGGAAAAATTGTTGTAGGTTATCCAAGAATTACATGAAGACATCCAAAGCCAAGTCAAGCCTTTATCTGAAATTGCAGGAAATCCAGTGCCAAGACCTGATGTCACACTATCCAAATATTTATGGCCTTCAAGTTGTTTTGAATTACTTTTTTAAACTCTTGGTTTCAGTATGCTTAGCAGTTAACTTTGTCTTTGCCGTCATCCTCAGGCAAAGCTGCTTTATTACTCTGGTTTTTAAATAATACTCAGCAGCAAGGCCTTTGGTTTGATGGGGAGAATGTATCTAGGGCAATGTCCTTATATTCCTGCCTTTAGAAAATGAGAGAAAATTGTTGTATCTGTAAATTTAAATTATAAAACTTGTCCTTAATTTTACACTGGCCCAAAAAAAAGTCCTAACAAATGGCTTCTGGAAGAAAACATGATTACTCAACATCCAGACTTGAAGGACTTACAGCCTGTATTTCCAACTTAAGAGCATCCTATATGCACATGAAATGACTACTCCTAACTGGTAGCGTGATAATATTTGAAGTTTGAAAGGCGTGAGTCTCTAATTCCACATAGGCAACAAACTACATCAGGGAAATGGGTTAAATACTGTTTTTTAAACATTACCGAGATTTAAAGAATGGTGGTTTTAACCACTTACTGTAAGCATATTGTTCTTTAACATAATTTTAAAACTTTGGAAACACTACAGATTTGTCTTCCCAATTTAGCTTTTCCTCTCCTACATTTGATAAAGTACGTATTTATGAACAGATTGTCACTTATTCATGGTTTATCAGAAATATTCTACAATTTACAATTTCCAATTCAATAGTCAAACCTGAGTTAGGTTAACATTTAAAAGCATTCTCTCTCAGGTACGTAAATACATTGAAAGTGACTCATTTCACTAATTCGGTGTGTAAATTAATAAACAGCCAGAACCCACAGTCAAACATTTCCTTGGTTCTATCTTCCAATGCTATAGATTTCTTTAAAGGGCTAATCTGTTAAGTAGGTTGTGCCAACGTCCACCCTTGAATGTACAATTTGTGCCATTCTGGCAGGTAGATAATCTTATTAGCTAGCTGAGGCTGTAACTTGCCTTTTAAACTCACTAAAAGTTATCAAATGGCTCTCTTACACGATAACGTCTTTTTAAAATGAGGTACTTTATGAATCAAAATGCTAAAATGACTAAGCAAGAACATTTCCCTAAAGCTTTCAAAGGACAGCCTGTTGTCTAAGCAGAGTTGTGTTCGTATTAGCTAAAAGACCTGCTGTTTTAAAAGTATGCATTTTGATGATCTCAAAACACTTTCAAAGTAAAATGCTATCACTGTTAGCATTACTAAATCTGTTCCACTGAAGCTGTTTATATAAATAAGTATCAGAGCTAATTTAGTTTGAACTTGGATTCTTTTAATAGACTCAAAATGAGTGCCATACAGGGTTTTTATTCACAGGCTTGAATGAGAATTGAAGAAATTCTGACAAGTTTAATACCCATCTGTGATTAAGTCTGGCAAAATACAGGTCATTGAAACAGACATTTTAATTGAGTTTTATAAAACTATACAAATCTTCCAAGTGATCATCAACCAGTTTCTCATTACAGGTACTAAGCAAACGTCACACAATTACACTTCTAAGATTACAGTGTTTAATGTTTATCAAGATACATTTCTACAGCTAGCAGGATAACAGATGAGTTAATGGGCCTCAGACTACATCCAAGGGAATGTTTATTGGGCGATCCCAATTACACCACAAGCCAGACGACCTCCAGCGTTTCCTGTCTTTTTACTTTCTTCATTTCCACCTTTGCCCAAGTCATCTGCTTTTTCATGGACCTGTAAAAAATTGTAAGAAGATAACTTTGGGCTGTCAAGTAATCACTACCTCCTCCCAACAATACCCAAAAGATGTTTAAGAACCTCATAATATTAGAAAAATAACATTAATCCTAGTAGATATACTAATACTTAGTAGTTTAAAAGTAAAAACTACTATTCAAAGCTTTTTCTTGGTGTTGCAAAGACATTACCTTTAAACATTAGGTAAGTGTTGCTATCTCTAAATGAAATACTAAAAACCCAAATAACTATGTTGTAGACCACCACACACTACCCTTAGTCCTCCATGATAAGTTACAGTAACTGTAGTTCAGCAGTCACTCTTTGGCAATTTAATTGCTTTGGAAAAAAAGGAAAGTGAAAGTAACGCTCAAAATTTCATACCAAATGAATGACAGGCCTATAAATAAGACATAATCCTAAAAAACCTTAATACTTTAGCAACAGTATTTTGAATTTTGTTCAACAAACCTTTGTAAACAATTTTTCTGCTTTACAACTATGGCTCAAGAAAACCTTAAAAATAAAAGGGTTAACTGAGTGGAAGTGACTAATGAATGTTAATGCCCTCAAAGGGAGGTAAAAGAGAGCCAGTCTACCTGGTGTTTTGCATGAACCAGATGCATTCCCCAGAATAACTTGGGGCAACAGCTTCCCACAAGTTAAACAAGTCATGATAACCTGCAGTCCTGGATGAACATGAATACTGAAGTCCATCCCAGGTTTTAAACTTAACAAAATGTTCTGTTTCACAAGTGAGAAACCCAATCCTGGCAAGAAAATCTGGCCATTTTAAAACTAAAGACTACTCTGTTTTCCAAACTCAGATCTAATATGGTCAAATGTAACCTGCTTTCTCCTGCATCTTAGCAGAACAGTGTTCTTGACTGACCCAGATAAAATAATTGATTTTCACCATAATTGTCCAATAAAATTGCTTTTCCTAATTTGAACTGCAAGTATAATTTATCTGGATCTTTAGAAACCACGACTAACAATCATAAAGTGAAGAGATACATGACTGTATGTTAGACGAAGTTTTATGTAGATCCTTTTATGAAAACTCACCACCAATGTGCGGCCAATGATGGAATGGTCTCCTGAGAGTGAGATCACAGAATCTTCGAAAGACACCTTGGCCACACCATCTTTGCCAGCAGTCACATTGCCCAGGTCTCCAACATGCCTAATAATGGAAAAGCATCAGATGGATTAGGGCTGACTCCACTGAACATCAAGGTAGTTCATGAGCTAAATTAAAACTTGACTGAGCAAACACAAATTTGCAAACAAGTAGCTAGGCATTCTAAACACAGCTCTTCAAACAAGGCTTCAAGTCTACAAACTCATGCTCTGGGAAGAAAGATGGGGGTGCACCTCATTTCAGAAGTACCAAAGGGTAAACTCTCAGTTACTGAGTTATGCCTGTTAATTATTGGCATAGCTAACAAAGCTATGTCCCAAGGCCTCTGATATAAAAATCTTGTCCTTAGATTTAGTATTTTCCTGAAAGGCTTTCAGAAAACATACACATACAAATGGAGTCTTGACTAGTTTTCAATATCAATTTTTTTTTTAATCTACAGACGCTTCCTATGTTTCACGATGATTGATTCTGCTAGTGGTTGACAGTACTGTTACTCATGACATTTCCTGTATAAGTTCCCCTTTGGCACCTGTATTAGTTCTATATTCAATAAATGCTACAAAACCAAATCGTTTTAAGTGTCCCCATTTGTCAATTCCTTTAAGCCCAGGAAGTAAAAGCATTCCAGCATTTGGGAGCAGGGGTTTAGATGAGTCAGCAAGTTCAAAAACAAAGGTGGGGGAGAACACGGAATTATCTTAGCACATATTTACAAGTAGTATACCATATGAACTCCAGAAAGCTATCGCCATTATTACAAGAGTTAAGCATCTTGTTACCTTTCTTCATCCTTTGGCCCACCGTGTTGTCTGGATAGAGGATTAAAGTGAGGACCTGCACTGGTACAGCCTATTTACAAGAAAAAGAAAAAAAAAAAAAGCTAAATTATGAATTAAAGTTCCCAAATACATTCTAAAAAGAAACATTGCTAAAACTTCCCATGGAGAGAGCAGGGACCTGCATCACAACTTCTGGGATAAGCAACACCTTGGTACAGGCATGGTGAGAAGGGAACAGAAACAAGTCTATGGCCGGGCATGGTGGCTAACACCTGGAATCCCAGCACTTTGGGAAGCTGAGGTGGGTGAATCATCTGAGGTCAGGAGTTTGAGACCAGCCTGGCCAACATGGCAAAACCCTGTCTCTACTGAAAAATACAAAAATTAGCTAGGCATGGTGGTGTGCACTTGTAGTCCCAGCTACTTGATAGGCAGAGGCAGGAGAATCGCTTGAACCTGGGAGGCAGAGATTGCAGTAAGCTGAGATTGCACCACTGTACTCCAGCCTAGGCAACAGAGCAAGGCTGCGTCTCAAAAAAAAAAGCAAGTTCTAACTACTATCTGACACTCGTAAAGTTAACACCCTTCCTCAGGGCTTCGGCTTCTTCACTGTACAATAAGGGACCAGACTCATCTTCAACAGTTTTTCTATCATTAAAATCCCATGGTTAAGATCCAAATTTGTAAGAATGTAGTACACTTTAACTACAAAAAACTCATCTCCCCAGCAACATACTGCCAAGCAGTTCTACCTGTGCCCTTTACTTGGTGCAGGCAGAATATTCAACAGCATCTTATGTGCAAGGGCCAAGGCTGCTGCCTT
Organism: Macaca nemestrina; assembly: GCF_043159975.1. Classification (NCBI taxonomy): domain Eukaryota; kingdom Metazoa; phylum Chordata; class Mammalia; order Primates; family Cercopithecidae; genus Macaca; species Macaca nemestrina. The sequence continues at coordinate 174,765,876 of NC_092128.1, read as the reverse complement.
ACACAACTCCAGGGGGCGGCATTCCGACTGTACCCTGTGTAGAAGGTGCTCCTGTGGGCCAGGGGATGACATTCACAGAGCACAACCTCGACGGCACAGGAGGCCCTTTCGTAACACGGCTGCCTTCGTAACAAGTCCTCTCACCCCCAGGAGTCCCACACAGGGAGAAAGGCAGGCAAGTTACAGGAAGCAGCAGCGCAATCACCTCCCAAACCAGAGGCGGGAAGCCAAAAAGCAACTTGGGGAATTTCAGCAATTACAGAAATGGATCAAATCTGATCACTACAAATCACTATTTGAAACTAAATTAGCAAGATGAATAAAGTTAATTTAAGAAGAAACCTATAAACAAAAAATTCAGATTACTCAAATATGGCAAAAGACCACTAAATGCAATTTAACTCATAAACTTTTGTTAACTTGCTTCCAATCCCAAATTAAGAATATAAAACTTGGCAGTTTCTCTGAACCTACTCAGGTTCAGGGGCTGCCTGATTTTTTTTAAATACTAAAAAAATTTTTTAAGCATATTCCAAAGTACCAGTGATCCTCTGCATTCCATCTCCAGGTTGTATCCTACTTTTGTCCCACTAAGGAGCCTGTGTTTGCGGTGTGGAGCTACTCTTACATGACATTATGCAAACGAATGCAGCCCCTTCGCTTGAGGCACCCACCCTCAACCCCCAGCTCAAACACCTGGGATCATTACAAAAGTTAAGAACCCAAGTTATTTCCTATTGCCTTCTTTAAAAAACACTTTCTTCTGGCTGGGCACAGTGGCTCATGCCTGTAATCCCAGCACTTTGGGAGGCCGAGATGGGTGGATCACAAGGTCAGGAGATCAAGACCATCTTGGCTAACACAGTGAAACCCCATCTCTACTAAAAACACAAAAAAATTAACCAGGCGTGGTGGCGGCGCCTGTAGTCCCAGCTACTCAGGAGGCTGAGGCAAGAGAATGGCGTGAACCCAGGAGGCACAGCTTGCAGCGAGCCAAGATGGCGCCACTGCACTCCAGCCTGGGCGACAGAGTAAGACTTGTCTCCAAAAAAAAAAAAAAATCCTCTTCTACAATGATGCCATAAGACAAAAAACATCAACTCTTTCCCTTTCTTTTCCACACCTAGGTGACAAAAACCAGTTTTGTGGCTAATCTTAAGGTTGATCTTCAAAGTTATTTTAACTTCACTTTTTTTTTTTTTTTGGTTTCTAAAGATATACTACACCAAATCTTAAGACAAAGGGCACTGGGCATTAAGAAGCAGGTCCACCCCAGTCTTCACAATCTAGTGCAGTTACTTTTCTTCTTGTGTATACTCTGCTGGCATTATTACAAAAACCAAGATATGGTCCTAGTTTCTGCCATTTTAGCACAGTGTTTATACAATAAAGTTGACCTCTTTTTTTAAAAGAAAAGTTGAGGGTTTTGCCAGGCACAGTGGCTCACACCTGTAATCCCAGCACTTTGGGAGGTGCAGGAGGATAAACCACTTGAGCCCAGCAGTTCAAGACTAGCCTGGACAACATGAAACCCCACGGCTAGAAAAAAATACAAAAAGTAGCCAGGTGTGGTGGCGTATGCCTGTAGTCCCAGCTACAGGCCAAGGCATGAGGATCACTGGAGCCTGGGAGGTCGAGGCTAAGGTGAGCCATGATCGCACAGCACCACTGCACTCCAGCCTGGGTGACAGAGCAAGACCCTGTCTCAAAAACAAAACCAAGTTGAGGAGTTTTAACATTTAGGGGCTACTCTACTGTTTATCTAACTAGGTTGAACAAGTATGGGTCACCAGCACAGCACAACACCCACCTTGTGTATTATCTCCAAACTGATGAACATGGAATCCATGCAGGCCTTCAGTCAATCCTGTAATGCTTCCCCACACCTTCACTGGTCCATTACTTTCCTTTAATCAAAGAAAAGTGCAAAGTTGGAGAGAGTTTCTGAACAAAGAAAACGGCTGATTTACCTTTACCCCTCACAGTAAAGTAAAAAGAAGCCAGACTCGGGAGTGGAAAAATCTGTGTCCAAATCCCAGGCCGACCACTTTCTAGCCAGGGAACCTCCAGCAAGCTGCTTAACTGCTCTAGGCCTGTGTCCTCAAAAGGGAGATGGTAATCTTGTTCCCACACTCAATGCACAAGCGCCCTGTGGCCAGGCTTCGTGATTAAACATAAAAAGCACCAAATAGAGTGGTAAGCAAAGTGAGTACCTACACATCAGAGTTAAGATACTTCATAGGGTTTGACTATTACAGTAAATATGTAATATAAGTACCTATTTAGTAAACACTTGAATAGGTCATATTTGTACATGTTGAATATACATGTACACGTAAACCTTTTTGGTTTGTTTTGAGACGGAGTCTCGCTCTGTCACCCAGGCTGGAGGGCAGTGGCGCGATCTCGGCTCACTGCAAGCTCCACCTCCCGGGTTCACGCCATTCTCCTGCCTCAGCCTTTTTAACCCAAAAGGTGTATGTCTCATCATATGCTCTTTAGCCCCTTGCTGCTTCTCCATATAGACACTCTTCCATACGGCATACACACTTTAAAACAAAGAAAAAGGCACCCTGGAGACGTCCAACAGGCTACCCTAGGACCCCTGCTCTCCACTCCCCACTCAGTGTGTGTTTTTAAGTTTCCATCAAAGTTTTTTTGTTTTTTTTTTTTTTTTGAGATGGAGTCTAGCTCTGTCGCCCAGGCTGAAGAGCAGTGGCATGATCTCGGCTCACTGCAAGCTCCGCCTCCCAGGTTCATGCCATTCTCCTCCCTCAGCCTCCTGAGTAGCTGGGACTACAAGCGCCAACCACCACCAAGCCCAGTTAATTTTTTGTATTTTTAGCAGAGACGGGGTTTCACCGTGTTAGCCAGGATGGTCTCGATCTCATGACCTCGTGATCCGCCCCTTCGGCCTCCCAAACTGCTGGGATTACAGGCGTGAGCCACCACGTCCGGCTATCATAGGTATTTTTAATTAGCAGTCAGAAAATATCCTATTTCACTGCCCTCAGGAGAGGACTGATTCTAGTCTAACCAGAGGTACTACTGTTTTCTGAAATCTTTTCAAGCACTGAAACCTAGATAACCTTTCCACTCTACCAAAAAGAAAGCAAGCAGTATCGCCATTCAGGCAATGGTGACCGGTAATGGTGCTCCGTGGCTACATACAGAAATCAAGGACGTTACGAGTAGATCTCAGGACTAAAATAAACACAGCATCCACACCACACCGTCATACATGTTTGTGTCTCTTGTTTTTAGCTTGGTTTTCAAATAGGGACAACAGTTAAGGGGCATTAACCCTTAAGACATGACTTTCCACTGGAAAATACCACTGCTCAAACGAAGGATTCTGGCAATTGCGGCCTTTTAAAAATTCTTTTCTTTTTCAGAATAGACACTGTGACTCTTCTACAACCTCTAATTTTGGAAAAACTCAAATGTGAAAGTTGTCCCTCAAATATGCTGTGTTATCAAGAGCACAGGGCCAAAAAGAGGAGGTTCTTTCAAACCTCCATTTAACGGGTAATACATTGGGAACATGTAAGTAGCTGTGCTTAGGTACAACCCTACAGGGACCAGGCTGTGAACTCAAGTGAGTAACACAGGCCTGGAAAGCTCCAGCAGTACTGTCCTGGGCTAATGAAGGCTCAGTATGAAGAGATCTCCAACAATTCTTCAAGAGAAGCTAGGAAAACTGGACTATTAGGTGAAAGATTCTGATTTGTAAAAACTAGCCACGAGTCTAAGATTTTAAACACGGAATAGGCCACGCCAGGTAGTTTATAGCCAATTTATTATCTCTGCATATCTGGAAAGCTGGAATGCTCCACTATCCAAGGCTCTTTCTCAGGTACAAGGGGCACCAACCAAAACGAAGTCAGGCGCTTAAAAGGAGGAACTATGCACGCTGCTCAGGGAAGGTGGAAAATGACAGAAACCTGGGTTCATGCATGGATTCTCAAAGGCCAGGGAGAAGGAATTCCACAGAGGCGTCTTAAGACTAGTACTGGTGGCCGGGCGCGGTGGCTCACGCCTGTAATCCCACCACTCTAGGAAGGCGAGGCGGGTGGATCACCAGGTCAAGAGATCGTGACCATCCTGGCCAACATGGTGAAATCCGGTCCCTACTAAAATACAAAAAATTAGCTGGGCGTGGTGGCACGCGCCTGTAATCCCAGCTACCCGGGAGCCTGAGGCAGGAGAATTGCCTGAACCCAGGAAGCGGAGGTTGCAGTGAGCCGAGATCGCGCCACTGCACTCCAGCCTGGGCAAGAGAGCAAGACTCGGTCTCAGAAACAAAACACAACACTAGTACTAGTGAATTATGTGGGAATAAGAGGGACAAAACGAAGTCTGACAAATGAAACAGCAAAATGGAGTCAAATGCCAAAGAACCTTTTCCAGAAAATCTGGAGACGTATTAAAGAAAAAAGCTAAACTCGTATCTCCCTCATACACATTTCAGACACTTGCACAGACTAACTGTTCCTGTCCTCTCACGTTTCTGTAAACCCCTTTAAAGACTGAATCTCATTCATATGATAAATATTCTCTCATGACTTTTAAGCCGAGTACGAGACAATTTTCCACCAGTTGGTAACTTCACTAAGGCTCTGGGGACAGTATTATCACAAGCACCTTCCTTGCAAGACGTTTTGCAATTTTACTGATAATAGTTATGAAAATATTTCTGTACATTTTACAAGAGTCGTTCAGAAGTTTGTCTCTGACCATCTTAGCAACCTGCCTACTGGCCGAGCAATTTTAAAGTCACTTCACAGAAAATGTGGCTTAAGAAATCCTCCGACAAGAGTTACTAAGTACCAATTCCGTGTAATGGAAACTTCAGGTCTTCCAATTTCCAAATCCCAAACCCCACCCACTGTCCTCAAACAACAGTCCTCAATCGTAGGTGCACATCAAAATCACATTTGGAAACTTAAAAAACAGCAATCATCACCTGCGCTGGGACAGGTTTTGATGTAATTGGTCTGAGGTTGGGCTCTGGTGTATTTTTAGTAAGATCTTCAAATAAGCTAACTGTGCACCCAAAGTTAAGAATCATTGCCCTCGAAAGTCCCCAAAACGGTCAGTTAAAACTCTGGCTCTCGGAGCTTAGGAGGAGGAAAAGGACCTCTATCCAAGGCTACCTTCTCTGCCCTTGCAGCCCAACCATGACCTAGAACAGAGGCCAACAAACTCCTGCAAAGTGTCACACAAACGGTCTCTGTTGCGTATTTTTGTTTACCAAAGCCTTTTAAAAATATAAAAACCATACTTAGCCTTAGAGCTGTACAAAAGCGGAGACTCCCTGACCCAGGGCGCTGAAGCCGGAACGCGGAGAGGGATGCTAAGACACCAGCCGGGCCCAGGCGCAGTCGCCACCCCGGGCCGGGCCTGTCACTGCGCCACTCGGTGTCCGCGGGACCCTCAGGAACGAGAACACAGCCAAACAAGGGAGGAGCACAGCTGCTCCAAGCACCACGACAGAGCCCGCGGCGGCCGCCCACGGACCCCGGAGGGCAGCACGCCCACGCCCGCCCCCGCGGCAATCCCTCCCCGCGCTCCCGCCACGCGCAGGCCCAGCCCCGCGGCGGCCTCGGTCCCACACCCCGCACCCGGGCCCGCCCGATGACTCAGCACTTAGCCGGCACCGCACCGCTGGGGGCAAAGGCACCGACCGGGCGGCACGGGCCGAGGCCGGGCGCGGGACCAGGGCGGTCCCGAGGCCTGGCTGGCCACCCGCTCCTAGCACAGGTGCTCGGGGCGACGAGCGGGCGGGAGCGGCCTCGCAAACAAGCCTCCGCCCCGGCCCTTGCCTTCTGCTCGAAATTGATGGTGCCCTGCACTGGGCTGTCGCCCTTCAACACGCACACGGCCTTCATCGCCATGACTTGCTAGGCCACGCCGCGGTCCTGCTTCCGAATATTGCGAGACTGACCGCAAACGCTGCAGGAGACTACGCCGCAAAGCGGGACCTCGGCGCCGCGACTACTTTATAGGCCGGACCTCCGCGCCCCGCCCACTCTGGCCCCAAACCAGTCACAGCGCACGCGCTCAGCCCGCCCCCTGCGGCAGCCTCGGGACGCGAGTGGCAGGAAATGACTGGGGGCGGGGCCAAGGGGCCGCGTGCGCCTCAGACTTCCCCCCGCCCCGCAGCCGGGAAAGGTCCAGAACCCCGAAATGTGGAAAAAAACACAGCCTTTTTTTCACAGGGGCGTGGCCCGACGGTTGCAGGACGCGAAATTGGCAAAATGATGTAAACAAGGTACGCCTTGAAAATCTGAAGTCACTTTGTCTAGAAATGTCATTGGTTATGACTGACTTTCGCCACAGCATCTCATTTGTTACTCAGAAATTAGGACGGCCCAAGATGGATGCTTTTGTAGTTTTCTTTTTTTTTTTTTTGTCTTGTTTTTTAATTTTCTGAGGGCATAGAAAGTCGCTACACCTCAATCCCTGGCCTCACCTTTTCTTCCCCTGCAGTTGTTTTAGTCCTTAGCACATAGTTTCTTATTTGGTTGGCAGAATTCGGTATTCTTTTTATATTTTTCCTGTTTGGCAACGCTACAACCCCACAGATAACCAAAACGGCAACTAGTTGGCTTCTAGGCATCTCCTGCGTTTTTGCCTGGCCCCAAGGCCACAACACTCAAGGAGGGTAGAATGGTGAAATAATTTGTGATGTCTCCATACAACAGGAATGATAAATATGACTTACCTTTCAAGGGAAATATTTCAAAAACTTTGATGAAATGAGAAAATAGTACAAACTACTTTTGTCCGGGGCGAAGGGGTTGTTTATTTGATTTTTGAGACAGGGTATTGCTCTGTCACCCAGGCTGGAGTGCAGTGGCACGATCATAGCTCACTGCAGCCTCGACCTCCTGGGTTCAAAAGTCATCCTGCTGCCTCAGCCTCCCAAGTACCTGGGACCACAGGCATGTGGCACCACACCTGGCTGATTTTTGTGTTTTGGGTAGAGATGGGGTTTTACCATGTTGCCCAGGCTGGTTTCAAACTCTTGAGCTCAAGCCAGCCGTCTGCCCACCTCGGCCTCCCAAAGTGCTGGGATTACAGACATAAGCCACCACGTCCAGCCTAGTATTTCGTACTGAGCATGGCAAAATACTCAGACTTAATTCAAGTCCAGCGTGAAACAACGATAGAAGCTATTCCAGCCTCGTTTGGAGTACACTACTATCTATTTATTTACTTATTTATTATTTATGTTATTTAGACCCTCAGACTCTAATGCATCCTCTATCAGAGAAAACACAATTCACATTTTTTATCATCCTCTAGGAAGTATACATATTTGCAGTTTTGCGTGTTGTATTTAGTAGTAGTTTCCAGATAATTCGTATATTCTAAACGGTTGCATAAACAGTGCAAATGCTGGCCAAACGGCCTTTGCCCAAGGCTGAAGTTTCTCTGGGTTCCAGGAAGTTTGGCCGAGTTCAGTTCATTGTAAACTTGCCAAGGGAGCCGCCCACAGACACAAGAGCGCTGCTTTGGGACAGTGAATTACTTTTCTTTTGAGATGGTCTAATGATGCCTGGGTAGTGCCTTCCTAGGACGGTCCTCACACCTGAACAGGGGGTGCCAGGCCCTGGGCCCCATACTTTACAGGGCCCTATTCTGTCCCTCTTCTGGCATCATCTCCCATGGAGAAAAGAATGTGTCGAAGCCAAGAAGATGCTCCCACCAAGAACATCATCTCTCCTAGAACAGGGGTAAGAAATTTAACTCTGTGATATTTAAGAGTATTTGTGTCTTCCTAATGCAGGGCGTCGAATCTGGGCACTATGGACATTTTGGGCCAGACAATTCTTTGCTGTGGAGGCTGTCCTGTACACTGTAGGATGTTTAGTAGAATCCCTAGCCCCTGCTCACTAGATGCCAGTAATACCCTGTCCCTCCCTGCCGGGCTGGGATAACCAAAAATAATTCCAGATGTTGCCAAATCACTCCCAGTTAAGAATCACTGTTTGTATTTATTTATTTATTTATTTATTTATTTATTTATTTATTTATTTTGAGATGGAGTCTCACTCTGTCACCCAGGCTGGAGTGCAGTGGTGTGATCTCGGCTCACTGCAGCCTCCGCCTCCTGGATTCAAGTGATTCTCCTGCCTCAGCCTCCCAAGTAGCTGGGACTAGTGTGCGCACCATGCCTGGCTACGTTTTTGTATTTTTAGTAGAGATGGGGTTTCACCATGTTGGCCAGTCTGATCTCAAACTCCTGATCTCAAGTGATCTGCCTGCCTCAGCCTCCCAAAGTGCTGGGATTACAGGTGTGAGCCACCACGCCCAGCCAAGAACCACTGTTTAGAACATCACTTGAGTACCAGGATCCTGGAATTTCCTGCCCAAAGAGCCCTGAGCCTGGGTATAGGATCCTGAACAGGCCACACAGGGACTGTCCCACATTGAGTACACTGCTAGCCTTAAACATAGGCCCTGCCCAGTGCCGCAAAGAGCAGGGGTGGGGAAAGGGGGAAGGGCCAGGAGCGGGCAGGCAGCCAGCTTTCCACTGCTACCCTCCTACACAGAACTGAAAGAAGTCCAAGAATTCCACATTTGAACCTGCCTTCCAGGTCTTTATGAAGGTATATTTGTTAAGGCAGGATGCTAGAGCCTGGGTGGTTTGGAACCCTGGAACATAGATTGAATCTGCTACATGTAATTAGCCGGGCATGGTGGTACACCCCTGTAGTCCAAGCTACTTGGGAGGCTGAGGTAGGAGGATTATGTGAGCCCAGAATGTTGAGGCTGCAGTGAGCCGTGATCGCACCATTGCACTCCAGCCTGGGCAACAGAATGAAACCCTGTCTCAACAACAATGATCATCATCATCCTGGGGTATCTAACTTAAAAAATAAAATAAAATAGGGAAATCAGATGAGAGGGACCTTTGCACTTGAACCCCAGGGTTTAAAGAAGCAGAACAGGCAAGACCCTGTCAGAAAGAAAGAAAGAAAAAAAGAACAAGAGGGAGAGAGGGAGGGAGAGAAAGAAAGAAAGGAAAGAAAGAGAAAAAAGACATAAAAGAGAGAGAAAGGAGGGAGGGAAAGGAGGGAAGAGAGGGAAGGAAGGGAAGGGAAGGAAGGGGAGGGAGGGAGGAAGGAAGGAAGGAAGGAAAGAAGGAAGGAAGGAAGGAAGGAATGAATGAATTAGAGAAAGAGGAGCATGTGGCACATATAGACAGTCCAATTTTGTCAGGAAAGGTGAGGAGGAATAGATGCCTCAAATCAGATGGCACATGCAGATGACTAAACCGCTTGCTTGTAATGTGTCATCTCAGCCTCCCTAAGAGTGAAAATTCATGTTTGGGGACCTCTTTGCATAAAAGGTGGGCAAAAAGGTAGACCAGAAATTTTTATTTTTATTTATTTATTTATTTATTTATTTATTTATTTATTTTGAGGTGGAGTGTCACTCTGTCGCCCAGGCTGGAGTGCGGTGGTGCAGTGTTGACTCGCTGCAGCCTCACCCTGCTGGGCTTAGGCGATTCTCCAACCTCAGCCTCGCAAGTAGCTGGGACTACAGTTTCAAAAATTCTCTCTAGACCTCAGCTGCAAATCAAAGGCACTGGGCCTAGATGCAGTGTTTGTCAACCCTGGCTGCACAGTAGAATCACCTGGGCAGTTAAAAACAAAAACAAAAAACACTGTGCTTAGGCCCAATTTTATTAAAATTTAAAATTGTATATCTTTATACTGTAAATACACATTTCATTGCTGTAAGTCATAAGAAACCCTCAATGGTTATCAATGGGAGTGGGCTGCTTATCTGTGCACTTTTCATCACATGAGAAAAACCTTTATTTGGTTAAATAGCATAGCCAGATTTCTGTTAACATGCGGTCAAAAGCAATTTCTAACTGAGAGAGATGAGAAGCCACCAGAGGGGCGTCCCCAGGGAGTCAGAATGGTCTCTGGAATAGCTGAGTGGGTGGACTGAGAGCTGATGGGGTGAGACTCAAGGCAGAGAGACCATTTGGGAGACAGGATAAGAGCCCACCTAAGGCCATCACTGGAAGAAAGCTGGGAGATCATGGAAATGCAACCACAAGTCCAGCCACCCATTAGAGGTGCATGGTGAGAGAGGGAAGATAAGGGCAGCCCCCAGGTTTCTAGCCCCCTTGGTGCTGTTTACAAGGAAAGCAGGTTCAAGGACAAAGGGCTTAATTCAGGACAGGGTGCATCTGAGGTGCCTGAGGAACCTAGAAGTACCAGGCTGGAATCGTCCTCTTGGATACGGGTCTAAGCCTCGGGATCATTCCTAAGCCTGGACGCCATCTCAGAATTAACACACATCCTATTCAACCTTCTTGTTTTGTTTTGTTCTGTTTTTATGGCGCTGGGTCTCACTCTGTCACTCAGGCTGGTGTGTAGTAGCGTGATCTCGGCTCACTTTGCCCTCGACTTCCTGGACTCAGGTAATCCCCTCACCTCAGCCTCCCCAGTAGCTGGGACTACAGGTGAACACCAACACATCTGGCTAATTTTGTATTTTTTGGTAGAGACAGGGTCTCCCTATGTTGCCCAAGCTCATCTAGAACTCCTGGGCTCAAGCAGTTCACCTGCCTCAGCCTCCCCAAGTGTCATGAGCCACTGTACCCAGCCTCAAAGTTGTTTTTTAAAAATGTAATGATCTATTCCCTTTAAGGGACATAATTTTCTTCATGATCCTCTGCCCTACTAGATGGGTAGGAGTTGGGTGAGACTTAAACTCGATAATGCCTCAAGTTCGTGTGGTTTAAACCAGGGGTCCCCATCCACTGGGCCACGGACCAGTACTACACTGGCTATATTTGAAGAAGAAGAATTTTCTTGGGCCACACATAAAATACATTAACGCTAACGGTAGCTGATGAATTTTAAAAAAAAATCGCAAAGACAATCTCATCATGTTTTAAGAAAGTTTATGAATTTGTGTTGGGCTGCATCCAAAGCCGTCCTGGGCCACAGGCAGCCCATAGGCTGCAGGTTGGACAAGCTTGGTTTATAGGCCTCAAGTGTGGTGGGACTGGTGTTTTAAAAGTTTCATCAGTGAAGATTTTACATACTGCATAAAGATTGATATTTAAGTTGAGATAAAGGATATAAGAGGATATATTTTGTTTGAGATCATTACATTTCTGAACAGTTAATTGAGTTGCGTGTTTTTCACGTAAGTATTATTTAGTCATATCTTTATCATCACAGGATGATTCTGCTCCACAACTTCTTTCTGTTTATAAGGAAACGGGCTGGGCGTGGTGGCTCAACCCTATAATCCCAGCACTTTTGGAGGCCAGGACAGGCGGATCACTTGAACCCAGGAGTTTGAGACCAGCCTGGGCAACATGGTGAAACCCCGTCTCTACAAAAAGTACAAAAACTAGCTGGGAATGGTAGCACGCACTTGTAGTCCCAGCTGCTCAGGAGACTGAGGTGGCAGAATTGCTTGAACTCGGGTGGCAGAGGTTGCAGTGAGCTGAGATTGCGCCTCTGCACTCCAGCCTGGACAACACAGTGAGATCCTCCCTCAAAAAAAAAAAAAAAGGCACTGGTTTATTGTTACTGTTCTTTTTAAAAAAAATTGCTGCTCCCCAACCTGGGAGGTTTGGTTTGGTTTATTTATTTATTTATTTATTTTAACAGTTTTATTAAGATACAATTTATATACCATACACCATACAATTCACCCTTAGTAAGCACTTTAATGATTTTTAAAGTAATTTTATGTAGTTGGCAGCTACTAGCACAATGCAGTTTTCAAACATTTCCATCAGCCCAACTTTCCTCATGCTAGTTTTTGCTTAATCCCTTCTCCCACCCCAAGCTGCAAGCAACCACTGACCTGCTTTCCGTCAATAAATTTGCCCTTTCTGGACACTTCATATAAGTGGTATAATACAATGTGTAGTCTTTTGCATCTGGCCTATTGTCCTTAGTATGATGTTGTAGAGCTCAGTTCATGTTACAGCACTTATCTGTAGTTTGTGCCTTTCTATATCTGAATACTGTTCCGTTACATGGATAGACTGTATCTCAGATCGTTTTTCCGCTTACAGGATGAGGGACATTTGGATGTGTTATGGGTTGAACTGTGCCCCATCCGCAAATACGTATGTTGAAGTTTTAACCCCCAATAACTCGGAAGGTGACCATGTTTGGAAATGGGGTTTTACAGATGTAATTAGTTAAGGTCATACTGGAGTAGGATGAACCCCTAAGTCCAGTATAACTGGTGTCCTTATAAAAGGGGAAATTTGGACATAAGCACACAGGTATTGTCAGCAAACCCCAAAAAGCTAGGGGAGAGGCATGGAGCAGATTCTTCACAGCCTCAGAAGGAACCAGCCTTGCTGACACCTTCATCTCTCCTAGCCTCTGAAACTACGAGACAATGTCTGTTATACAAGCCACTCAGTTTGTGGTAGTTGTTTTTCTGGTTTGTTCGTTTTTCTGAGACAGCGTCTTGCTCTGTCACCCAGGCTGGAGTGCAGTGGCACGATCTCAGCTCACTGCAACCTCCACCCACTGAGTTCAAGCAATTCTCCTGCCTTAGCCTCCCAAGTAGCTGGGATTACAGGTACCTGCCACCACACCTGGCTCATTTTTTGTGTTTTCAGTAGCCACAGGGTTTTGCCATGTTGGCCAGGCTGGTCTCAAACTCCTGACCTCAGGTGATCCACCCTCTTCGGCCTCCCAAAGTGCTGGGATTATAGGCATGAGCCACCGCATCCAGCCGTGTTCATGGTAGTTTGTTACAGCAGCCTTAGATAATGCATACAGGAGTATTTCCAGTTCTTGAATATTATGAATAATGCTGCTGTAAACACTGATATTCATGCCTGTGAACACATATGGTTTTATTTCACTTTGGTTTATTTTTTAACTTTTGTCTAACTTTTAAAAAAAAACTGCCAATTGGCTTTTCCAAATGTCTACATCCTTTTACATTTCCATCAGCAATGTTTGGTGGTTCCACTTTCTCCCCATCCTCACCAACACTTGGTATTGCTTTTCTCTTTTGATTACAGCCATTCTAATAAATGTACAATAGTATTTCATTGTAATTTTAATTTGCATTTTTCTAATGACTAATGTTGAGCACCTTATAATGCTTATTAGCAACTTGTATATCTTCTTTAATGAAATGTCCACTTAAGTCTTTTTTCATCTTTATGGCCTTATAATACTGTCTGGGACCCCCAGGGCAGTGTTGAATAGAAGTAGCAAGAACTGACATTTTGCATTGTTCCTGACATTTCAGGGAAATGTTCAGTCTTTTACTGTTAAGTATGATGTTAATTGTGGGTATTTCATAGATGCACTTTATCCAGATTGAGGAAGTTCTCATCTATTCCTAGTTTGTTGAGAGTTTTTAACATGAAAGAGTGTTAAATTTTGTTAGAATGTATTTCTGCATCTATTATTGAGAGGATCATGTAGTTTTTGTCTTTTGTTCTGTCAATATAATATATTACACTGGTCAAGTTTCAGACGTTAAACCAACCTTGAATTCCTACAATAAATCCCACTTGTTCAGAGTATATAATCCTTTATATATGTTGCAGAATTTGGTGTGTTAATATTTTGTTAAGGGATATTGTTCTGTGATTTTATTTTCTGGTAATAAAAATGTCTTTATTAACTATTCTCATTGAATGAGTTGACACTCATTGCACATATATCAATTAGGTCACATAGGTTAATCATGTTTTCTAAGTCTTTCATATCCTTGCTGATTTATTGTCTAATTTTTTCATCAATTAATGAGAATAGAACATTGATATCTTCAACTATTGTTGTTGAACTGTGCATATCTCCTTATATCTATTTTAATTCTGCCAGTTTTATTTCATGTTTTTGAGGCTTTGTTATTAGATATGTACATATTTATGACTTGTACATTCCTGACATATTGACTCTTTTATCGTTACTAAATGTTCCTCGTTGTCTCTAGTAATATTTCTTGACGTAAAGTTTATGTTAGCTGATAGCCACATAACTAATGACTGCAACTCTCTTATGGTTACTATATATATATGTTCTTTTGAGACAGGGTCTCACTCTGTCTCTGTCACCCAGGCTGTAGTGCAGTGGCCCAATGATGGCTCACTGCAGCCCTGACCTCTGAGGCTCACGGATCTTCCCACCTCAGTTTCCGAATAGCTGGGACTACAGACACGCACCACCATGCCCTAATTTTTGTATTTTTTATAGAGATGGGGTTTTGCTGTATTGCTCAGGCTGATCTCAAACTCCTGAGCTCAAGCAATCTTCCCAGCTTGGCCTCCTAAAGTGCTAGGATTTTAGATGCATGTGCTGCCATGTCCAGCCTACTATTTTCACAGTATATCTTTTTCCATGTTTTTACTTTCCACCTATTTGTGTCTTTGAACCTAAGGTGTAACTCTTGCAGACTGCCTGTAGTTAGATTTTGCCTTTTTTATCCAATCCAAATATCTTGTTTTTTATTGGAATGTTGAGACCATTCACATTTAATGTAGTTAATGATGTTTGGATTTACATTTACCATTTGCTATTGGTTTTCTTTTGTTGTTGCTTAATTTGCTTTTCTTTGTTTTTTTATTTTTTATTATTTTAGAAACAGGGTCTCATTCTATAGCCCAGGCTAAAATGCATTGACCACCACACCCCACTAATTTTTCTTTTTATAATCTTATAGAGATGGGGTCTCATTATGTTACCCAGGCTGGTCTAGAGTTCCTGAGCTCAAGCAATCTTCCCACCTCAGCCTCCCAAAGCATTAGCATTGCAGGCATGAGCCACCATACCCAACCTGCTGTTTGTTTTCAGTATGTCTCCTATTTTTGTTTCTCTCCCCCTCTTTCACTGCTTTCTATGTTAAATACTTTTTAGTACACAATTTAAATTCTTTTTTTTACTATTTAAAAATTTATTAGTCATTGCTGTGTGGATTACAATATGTATTTTTTAACAAGAGCCATCTCAAAGTAATTTTTTCAGCTTTATTGAGGTATAATTGAAACTATTTAAGGGATACAGCTTGATATTTTGATAACAATATGCATCTTATCTAAATATAGTTCAGATTAATACTAATTTAATTCAGATAAAACATAGAAACTTTGCTTTAATAAAGCTCAATTCTCTTCCCTCTTTTTTGTGTTATCATATGTATTACATTTATACATGCTATAAACCCAACAATACAATGTTATGATTATTGCTTTATACAATATTATGTCTTTTTTAAAAAGTAAAAGAAGAAATGAGAAAAATATATTTATGGAGTCTTTTCTATCAGCCCACATATTTAACATTTCCAGTGGTTTTCTTTTGTGTGTGTGTGTGTGTGTGTGTGATGGAGTCTCGCTCTGTCACCCAGACTGGAGTACAGTGGCGTGATCTTGGCTCACTGCAACCTCCACCTCCCGGATTCAGGCGATTCTCCTGCCTCAGCCTCCCGAGTAGCTGGGACTACAGGCATGCACCACCACACCCAGCTAATTTTTATATTTTTAGTAGAGACGGGGTTTCACCATGTTGGCCAGGACGGTCTCCATCTCTTGACCTGGTGATCCACCCGCCTCGGCCTCCCAAAGTGCTGGGATTACAGACGTAATCCACCGCGCCCGGCCTATTTTTGTCCTGTGCATTAAAGTTGCTCTCTGATGTTGCTTCCTTTCAATCTAAAGGACTTCCTATGGCGTTTCTCGAAAGGTAAGACTGTCATCACTTCCCCTGACAGTGCCATAGGTGTGGGCGTCACCTGCTACACCAAATCCAGTAAGCCCCCTCCAACCTGGCAGCACCACTGCAGGTTCTCATGCCTGGCCCTGCCC
This sequence comes from Macaca nemestrina, assembly GCF_043159975.1. Lineage (NCBI taxonomy): Eukaryota > Metazoa > Chordata > Mammalia > Primates > Cercopithecidae > Macaca > Macaca nemestrina. Next base: position 174,750,041 of record NC_092128.1, on the reverse strand, counting down.
TGGCAAAACCTCCATACCCACTCGGCTAGAGGAGATGGGAGCAGTCCTAGGAAAGAACGCCTCAGACATCCACTGTTCTTACCCAATGTTCAGCATGTTTTCAAGCTTAAACATTTCTCAGGTGGTTGTATAAGTTTTATTGATTTCCAGAGCACTGAAAGAGTTGTTCTTGTCAGTTTTGTTCAGACTTATAGTTGCTTTCTGGGGAGAGGATCTGCTGACTTTTCACATGGCTGTGGCTGGAAATACGCTTCCACCCCCAGTGTTTCTGATTCATTAGACCCGGGGTGCAATTGGAGAATTTGCATAGCCCAAAAAAGAAGTGTGTTACAGTTCCTCCCCCACTCTCTCTCTTGCCCCTGCTTTCACCATGTGAAATGCCTGCTCCCACTTTGCCTTCCGCCATGAATAAAAGCTTCCTGATGCCCCCCATGAAGCTGAGTGATGTTGGTGCCATGCTTATACAGCCTGCAGAACTGGGAGCCAATTAAACTTCTTTTCTTTATAAATTACCCAGTCTCAGGTATTTCTTTATAGCAATGCAAGAATGGCCCAATACAGCACACCCAAAATAGCAGCTCACATGTGCCCACAAACCAGAGGCATCATATGGCCTCTGTAATTGTCCATTTTCACGCTGCTGATAAAGACATACCTGAAACTGGGCAATTTACAAAACAAAGAAGTGTAATTGGATTTACAGTTAGTTCCACGTGGCTGAGGAGGCCTCACAATCATGGCGGAAGGCAAAGGGGGAGCAAGTCACATCTTGAATGGCAGCAGGCAAAGAGAGAGAGCTTGTACAGGGAAACTCCCATTTTTTTGTTTGTTTCTTTCTTTTTCTTTTTCTTTTTTTAATTTGAGACAGAATCTCGCTCTGTTGCCCAGGATGGAGTGCGGTGGCATGATCTCGGCTCACTGCAACTTCCGCCTCCCAGGTTCAAGCAATTCTCCTGCCTCAGCCTCCCCGGGCAGCTGGGACTACAGGGACGTGCCACCAGGCCCAGCTAATTTTTTTGTATTTTTAGTGCAGACGGGGTTTTGCCATGTTGGCCAGGCTGGTCTCAAATGCCTGACCTCAGGTAATCCATCCACCTCGGCCTCCCAAAGTGCTGGGATTACAGGCGTGAGCCACCGTGCCCAGCTGGAAACTCCCATTTTTAAAACCACCAAATCTCATGAGACTTAGTCACGGTCACAAGAACAACATGGGAAAGACCCGCCCCCACACCTCCCACCAGCTTTCTCCCGTGACACGTGGGAATTGTGGGAGTTGCAATTGAAGGTGAGATTTGGGTGGGGACACAGCCAAACCATATCAACCTCTGTCTTCTTCCTCCTCTGTTCTGGTTTCTTGTTCCTGTCCATCATTCACAAAGCCACGTGAAGTTTTACCATTGCCACTGCCATCATGAGGACACCCAATTCCATGTCAAGGGTACTACCTCCAGATACCCCCTATTTCCCTGGTACTGGAGCATGGCTGGGTTTCATGCTGAGGCAGAGAGTTATAGCCTTCCCCCAACTCCCTACCACAGTTCCCTGGGCCCCAAGTTGGGTACAGTATTTCAAAGGCCATGCCAATCAGATTTGCTGATGGTTGAGATGTTGAATGCAAGAGGACAGGAGTCCAAGGTAACTCCAAGGTGCTGGTTCAACAGAATGAGTTGCTGTTAATTAATATGGCCAGGGAGGCTGCCAGAGGAGCAGGTGTGAGGAAAAAGACCAGTAGTTTCATTTTGGACACAGTTAAGTTCATGGTATCTCTTAGTTATCTGAGATAAGAAAGGTAATGATGGATGGATCTCCTTTTTAACTCATACACAATTACCGTAGGCAAAGAGCAGAACTGAAATATCAAGATGATTTTCCAGTTCGCTGGCACTATAGACTGCCTCCCCACCAGCCCTTTTCCCTTTCTTCCACTCTGACAGACCCAACTTTATTCTAGTGTCTATCATTCCTTATATGGCCAGAGGAAATCTCAGTTGTCTAAACCAGCCATGGTCATTCATTCTGCTTATCAATGATGAGTTTAGGGGTGAGCTGAAGACCCACCCAATTCTGGTTATTGACCCGGAGGGGTACGCAGTTGGGAACTTCTGGGATATGTTCTTTTTCTTTTACAAAAGATATATAGGTTGGCTGCGGTGGCCCATGCCTGTACTCCCAGCACTTTGGAAGGCCAAGGTGGGCAAATCACGAGGTCAGGAGTTCAAGACCAGCCTGGCCAACATGGTGAAACCCCGTCTCTACTAAAAATACCAAAAATTAGCTGAGTGTGGTAGCAGGTGCCTGTAATCCCAGCTACTCAGGAGGCTGAGGCAGGAGAATCACTTGAACCTGGGAGGCAGAGGTTGCAGTGAGCCAAGATTGTGCCACTGCAGTCCAGTCTGGGCACAGTGTGAGACTCTGTCTCAAAAAACAAAACAAAAAAAGATACACAAAAAGAAGAATTGGTCTCAGTTCTTCTCATGGATATCTAGAGCAATCATCTTGCAAACAAGTTAGACTGCATAAAATAAGCCAAAGGTGGTAGAGTTAACAGACATCATCTTCCAGCCCATGTGTGTGTTAACACGAAGCCACACTTTCTCTGGATTTCTTCTTCTGCGAGATAATACATTGGTGAAGCCATTTGAGATAGAGTTTCTTCACTTGCTGGGGAGGGGGCCGAGGGAGAGGATTATCCTGAATATTTAACTAACTTTAAACTGAAGAGGAAACCACTGAAAGTTCCAGGCAGTAGATTAGGATACCCAACCTATTACTGTCAAGACCAGGACGGTGCCAGCAGCAGGACTATGTGCAGTGCAAGGGACTGACTTGGTATATGACTTGAGTTAGAAGCTGCTTGTTTTGGCACAGATCTATCCTTTCTTTTTGCCAGAGAGGGCAGGAGTTGCAACTGCACCTGTGGTCCTTATCACTAATGACTTCCTCTATGTTCTTCCTTCACGCACAAGACTTTTTCTGGGCACTGAGAGTCAAAGTCCATGAATTGCTTTCTCCTTTTTGCACTTTGTACTCACAAGCCGTTGTTACCAGGCCAGGCAGATATTGTTATCCCTATTTATAAACTGGATATTTTAATTAAGGACTCAGGGAGGGAAGTGATCACAACCTAGAAATGGGAAGAACCCAGGCTCAAACCTTGGTTTTCTGAGTTCAAGGCCAGTACTCTTTCATCCCCACCATGGCATTCATTTTAGAATTTAAAAATGGCGTCTAATCATTGTTCTTACTTGATTATTCTAATTTTGCATATTAAGTACAGTATGAGTAAACTATCATTAAGACTCTCATGCATCTTGATTCAACAGAATATATGCTAAGTACCCAGGCCTTCTAGGGTATGCTTGCTTTTCTTATTTTCTCTTCTCTTGTTTTTTGAGAAAGGGTCTTGCTTTGTTGCCCAGGCTGGAGTACAATGGCACAATTACAGCTCACTGCAGCCTGTCTCTCCCAGGCTCAAGAGATCCTCCCACCTCAGCCTCTGGAGTAGCTGGGACTACAGGCATGTGCCACTACACCTGGCTAACTTTTGTACTTTTTTGTAGAGATGGGGTTTCACCATGTTGTCCAGGCTGTTTTCTTATATTAATAAAAATAAAAATTCTTCTTCCTATGCTACTTGATCAGGACTCTCTTCCCCTTCCAGTTTTCTTACAACATGTGCTTTGAGTTAATCTTCTAGTGCTGCATAGAACAAGGCTCAGAATCACATTTAGTTAATTTTATTTATTCATTTATTTATTTTCAAGAGTTTCGCTCTTGTTGCCCAGGCTGGAGTACAGTGGCGCAATCTTGGCTCACTGCAACCTCCACCTCTCAAGTTCAAGCGATTCTCTTGCCTCAGCCTCCCGAATAGCTGGGACTAGAGGAACATGCTACCATGTCAAACTAATTTTTGTATTTGTAGTAGAGATGGGGTTTCACCATGTTGGCCAGGCTGGTCTCGAACTCCTGACCTTAGGTGATCCACCCGGCTCGGCCTCCCAAACTGCTGGGATTACAGGCACGAGCCACTGTGCCCAGCCATATTTACTTATTTATTTTTTGAGACAAAGTCTCACTCTGTCCCCCAAGCGGGAGTACAGTGGCATGATCACCACTCACTGCAACCCCAGCCTCCCAGGCTCAAGCAATCCTCCCTCTTCAGCCTCCTGAGCAGCTGAAACTACAGACACATGCCACCGTGCCTCGCTAGTTTTTGTATTTTTTGTAGAGATGGGGTTTCGCGGTGTTGCCCAGGGTGGTATCAAATCCCTGGGCTTAAGCAATGTTCCTGCCTCTGCCTCCCAAAGTGCTGGGATTACAGGCATGAGCCACCACACCCAGCCCTTAAATTTTACTTTATTTTTTAAAAGAAATTATTTTCACATAGTTCAGAAACCGAAATACAAAAGACAATAGGCTGGGCACAGTGGCTCATGCCTGTAATCCCAGGACTTTGGGAGGCCAAGGCGAGCGGATCGTCCAAGGTCAGGAGTTTGAGACCAGCCTGGCCAACATGGTGAAACCCCCTCTCTAGTAAAAATACAAAAATCAGCTGGGCGTGGTGTGGGCTTGTAATTCCAACTACTCAGAGACTGAGGCAGGATAATCTCTGGAACCCAGGAAGCAGAGGTGAGCCGAGATTGCACCACTGCACTTCAGCCTGAGCAACAAGGCAAAGACTCCGTCTCAAAAAACAAAAAAACAACAAAACAACAACAAAAAAATGGGAATAGATGGGAGGTTTTCACTTCCATCTTTAGTGCTGTATGTACCACTATTTATTTATTTGTTTGTTTGTTTGTTTGTTTGTTTGAGACAGAGTCTCACTCTGTCGTCCAGGCTGGAGTGCAGTGGCACAATCTTGGCTCACTGCAGCCTCCACCTGGGTTCAAGTGATCCTCCTGCCTCAGCCTGCAGAGTAGCTGGGACTACAGGTGCACACCACCATGCCCAGCTAATTTTTGTATTTTTAGTAGAGGTGGGGTTTCGCCACATTGGCCAGGCTGGTCTCGAACTCCTGCCCTCAAGCAATCCACCCCACCTCGGCCTCCCAAAGTGCTGGGATTACAGGTGTGAGCCACTGCACCCGGCCTGTACCACTATTTATTGAACTAACCCTTATACAATATTTTCTGGGGGGCCATAACAAATTACCACAAATTGCATGGCTTAAAACAACAGAAATTTATTTTCCCACAGTTCTAGAGGGGAGATTTGCAAAATCAAGGTCTCAGTGGGGCTGCAGTCTCTCTGACAGCTCTAGAAATGAATCCTCCCTTGCCTCTTCCAGCTTCTGGTGGCTCGTGGTGTTCCTTGGCTTATGACCCCATCACACCAATCTCTGCCAATGTGGTCACATGGTCTTCCTCTCTGTATGTGTCTGTTTCTGTGTGTTCTCTTCTTCCAAGGACACCCATCATTGGGTTTAGGGTCAACTGTATATCTCATATTGTGGTAGGAGTTATTAAGAAATTATTTTAGGCAGATAGAGAGGAAAAGGGGTCCTTGGGAAGTTTTCATTTTTAAAGCTGCTCTGGACACGTTTCTTGTAAAGCCCAGGCTCTTAGAGCCGGGCCAGCAACCTTTGATAGGCACATGCCGGCCATTAGAAACTGGATCTACCCAAACATGACGATTCCCACCCTCTTCATCTTGCCCTTGTCCCACAAGTGCCTGGCAACATGGCTGCCCCCACAGATCCCCAAGTGTGTAGAACATCATGGTGCTCTGCATTTGCATATTAAAAGGCTAGGGTGGGAGAACCAGCTTTTTCCTGGGCTACATGAATGACGTGCCTGGTCAAACCAATCCCCTGAGCCCTATGCAAATCAGACACCACCTTCTCCAGCCTCTGTATATACTTGGCTTGTTTCCACCGCACTTGGCATCTCCTCTTTCGGCTTTGGAGCCTCCCTCCCTCTTGTCTCTGTATGAGGGAGCTTCTTCCTTCTGCCTTCTCCCTTCTTGCCTATTAAACTTGCCTGTTAAAACCACTCCAGTTGTGTCCATGTTTTATCTAAACCGGCATGTGGAGCAAGAACCCTTGTGTTCCTCCAGTCATCGCAGCCGCATCAATATTGCCGTATCTTAACTCAAGGGTCCCCAGTCCTTGGGCTGCAGACCAGTACCGGTGTGTGGCCTGTTAGGAACTGGGCCACACGGCAGGAGGTGAATGGTGGCGAGTATTGCCACCTGAGCTCCGCCTCCTGTCAAATCAGTGGCAGCATTAGATTCTCACAGGAGCATGAACCCTACTGTGAACTGCGCATGTGAGCGATCTAGGTTGCCTGCTCCTTATGAGGATGTAATGCCTGATAATCTGCGATGGAACATCCCAAAACCACCCTCTCTCCATGGAAATACTGTCTTCCATGAAAGCAGTCCCTGGTGCGAAAAAGGTTGGGGACCATCGTCTTAACTAATCACATCTGCAGAGACTGTGTTTCCAAATAAGGTCATATTCACAGGTATGCCATGGATTAGGACTTAAACTTATCTCTTTTAGGGGACACAATTCAACACATCACACCTGTGGATGGACTTGTAGATGTTTTCAGTTATTTGCTATTAGAAGAGATGTATGCTTTCTATGGACGTGTGTATGTTCTTATGGACTTGCGGCATGCTTCTGAGATACAAATTGCTGAAAGTGGATATGCTGACAGGTTTTTGCCAAATTGTGTTTCAAAATGGTTGTGCTTATAGCCTGGCCAGCATGACAAAACCGCGTCTCTACTAAAAATACAAAAATTAGCCGGGTGTGGTGGTCCAGGCCTGTAATCTCAGCTACTCGGGAGACTGAGGCATGAGAATCGCTTGAACCCGGGAGGCAGAGATTGCAGTGAGCCCACATCACACCACTGCACTCCAGCTTGGGAGGCAGAGTGAGATCCTGTCTCAAAAAATATAATAATAATAGAATAAATTTAAGAAACAAGATGGTTGTGCTTAATTCCATTCCTACTCTGTATATTTCCCTAAAGCCTCACCAAACTATAATACCAGTCTCTTTACCTACCAATCTGAGAGTTGAAAAATAAAACCTCATTTTAAATGTCTACTTATTTGATTATTCATGCTAATAAGTACATGTTCATGTGTTTATTAGCTTTGTGTAAGTCTGTGAAATGCTAGCAGTTTCTTATTCCCTGTAGGGTTGCTGGTCTATGTTTTGTTTAATCTATTTCAGACATTTCAAGGGCTTTTTGTAAGGTCATAATCTTTTTATTGTTGTTCTTTTATTGAAAGGAACTTGATCTTTTATATAAACCTAAAGCAACAGATTGTGTGAAATTATATATCTATAATGTAAGCCTATTAGCTATGTGAGTATGGGAAGTGTTTAATAAGATTATGATACTAGAGAGAGAGAGAGAGAGAGAGAGAGAGAGAGAGAGAGAAGTGTAAACAGTAACACCAGAAACAAGATGTGATTGAAAGAATGTCAGTGAGTGGGACCTTATATGAATCTGCCAGAGGGTAAAAAAAAAAAAAAAAAAAAAAAAAACCTTTCCTGGCCAGACATGGTGGCTCATGCCTGTAATCCCAGCACTTTGGGAGGCCGAGGCGGGTGAATCACTTGAAGTCAGGAGTTCAAGACCTACTTGGCCAACATGGTGAAACACCGTCTCTACTAAAAATACAAAAATTAGCCAGGCATGCGAGGCTGAGGCAGGAGAATCGCTTGAACCCAGGAGGTGGAGGTTACAGTGAGCCGAGATTTCACCACTGCACTCCAGCCTGGGCAACAAAGCAAGACCTTGTCTCAAAAAAAAAAAATTCCCTTTCCTTCATTTTATTTATTTTATTTTATTTTTTGAGACGGAGTCTCACTCTGTCGCCCAGGCTGGAGTGCAGTGGCACGATCTTGGCTCACTGCAACCTCTGCCTCTCGGGTTCAAGTGATTCTGATGTCTCAGCCTCCTGAGTAGCTGGGACTACAGGCGCGTGCCACCATACCCGGCTAATTTTTGTATTTTTGGTAGAGACGGGGTTTCACCATATTGGTCAGGTTGGTCTTGAACTCCTGACGTCATGATCTGCCTGCCTGGCCACACCCTCACTATTTTTAATTACAAACAAAATGGCTCTGTGTTGAAAAATGAAAGTCAGGATGGGGACGCAGTCTGTTGAATATTTACCACCAGTTTGATATCTTAACTGGAGGTCCTCATCTAAAATGAAGAAAAGGGGCCAGGTGCGGTGGCTCACACCTCTAATCCCAGGACTTTGGGAGGCCTAGGTGGGCAGATCATTTGAGGTCAGGAGTTCGAGACCAGCCTGGCCAACATGGTGAAGCCCCCGTCTCTACTAAAAAAGTACAAAAATTATCTGGGCATGGTGGTGCGTGCCTGTAGTGCCAGCTACTTGGGAGGCTGAGGGAGGAGAATCATTTGAACCTGGGAGGCAGAGGTTGCAGTGAGCCGAGATCACACCACTGTACTCCAGCCTGGGTGACAGGGCCAGACTCAGTCTCAAATAAAATAACCGGTGCTGTGGCTCACACCTATAATCCCAGCACTTTGGGAGGCTGAGGCAGGCAGATCATTTGAGGTCAGGAGTTCGAGACCAGCCTGGCTAACATAGTAAAACCCTGTCTCTACTAAAAATACAAAAACTAGCCAAGTATGGTGGCGGGCACCTGTAGTCCCAGCTACCTGGGAGGCTGATGCAGGAGAACTGCTTGAACCTGGGAGGTGGAGGTTGCAGAGAGCTGAGATTATACCACCGCACTCCAGCCTGGCGACAGAACAAGACTCTGTCTCAAAAATAAAAATAAATAGTAAGGGGGCAATTCCACTTCTGGGTATATACCTACAAGGATTGAAAGTAGGACATGAGTAGATATGTATACACCTGTGTTCATAGCAGCAGTATTCACAATAACCAAAAGGTGTAAGCAACCCAAGTTTCCATTGTCCAATGAATGGATAAGTAGAATGTGGAGTATCTATTCAACAGAATATTATTTATTCTTAGAACAGAAGGAAATTTTGACACATGCTACATCATGGATAAACTTTGAAGACCTTATGTTAAGCAATATGTGCCAGACAAAAAAGAACAAATAGGCCAGGTAAGGTGGGTCATGCCTATAATCCCAGCGTTTTGGGAGGCCGAAGCAGGAGGATTGCTTGAAACCGGGAGTTTGAGAACAGCCTGGCCAATATAGTGAGATCCTGTCTCTACAAAAAAGATAAATTAGCCATGCAAGGTAATGCATGCCTGTAGTTCCAGCTACTTGGGAGGCTGAGGCAAGAGAATTGCTTGAGCCCAGGAGGTCAATGCTGCAGGGGGCTATGATCATGCCACTGAACTCTAGTCTGGGCAACAGAGTGAGATCCCATCTCTACAATACAATAAAATTAAATGAAAAATATCATATTATTTCACTTATATGAGGTAAACAGAGTAGTCAAATCCATAGAGACTAAAGGAGTGGAATGGTGGCTGTCAGGTGCTAAGGCAAGGGAGGGATGAAGAGTTATTGTTTAATGGGTATAGAGTTTGGGTATAGAGTTTTAGACTTACAAGATGAAAAGAAGTCTGGAGACTGGTTCAACAACAATATGAATATACTTAATGCTACTGAATTATACATTTAAAAATGGTCAAGAAGGGCCTGGTGTGGTGGTTCATACCTGTAATTCCAGCACTTTGAGAGGTCAGGGCAGGAGGATCACTTGGGCCCAGTAGTTTGAGACCAGCCTGGGCAACAAAGAAAGACTCTGTCTCTACAAAAAGTAAAATAATCAGCGGGACATTGTGGCCTGTGCCTGTAGGCCCAGCTAATCTGGAGGCTGAGATGGGAGGATCCCTTTTGCCCAGGCATTTGAGGCTTCATTAAACTATTATCACACCACTGCATTGAAGTCTTGGCCACGGAGTGAGCCCTATCTCTAAATAATAATAATATTAATCATAATAATAATAAATGGTTAAGAGGAGAATATATAAGGACATGTATAAGGGAGCCCCTATAAGACCATGAGTTGATTTCTCAGTGGAAACTTTGTAGGCCAGAAGGGAATAGGGTAATATAATCAAAGTACTGAAAGGAAAAAAAAAAAACTTGTCAACTAAGAATACTATGCCTGGCAAAATAGTCCTTCCAAAATGAAGGAGAAATGAAGTTTTCTCATGAAAAACAAAAGCTAAAAATAGTTTATGACCACTAAACTTGCCTTACAAAAAAATTCCAAAGGGCGTTCTTCAAGTTGAAACAAAAGGATGCTAAAACAGCAAAACAGTTGCATAAGAAAATATAAAACTTATTGGTAAAGGTAAATATAAAGACAAATACAGAATACTGCAATACTGTATTGGTGGTGGGTAAATCACTTCTGATTCTAGTATAAAAATTAAAAGACAAAAGCATTATAAATACCTATAGTTAAAGGATACATTAATAGATACATAATATAAGTACATGTAAATTATGACAACATAAAGTGTGTATAGGGGATAGATAATAAAAGTATTATGTTTTGTATACAATTGAACTTAAGTTGTTATCATCTTAAAATAGACGGTTCTAACTGTAAGATTGTTTTTGTAAACCCCATGATAATGACAAAGAAAATATCTGTAAAAATTACACAAAAGAAAAAGAGGAAGGAATCAAAGCATATCAATACAAAAAAAACAAAACAAAAAGAAGACAGCAAGAGAGGAACAGATGGACAAAAGAATTATAAGACTAACACAAACCAGTTAATAAGGCTGGGCATGGTGGCTCATGCTTGTAATCCCAACACTTTGGGAAGCCAAGGTGGGCAGATCACTTAAGGTCAGGAGTTTGATACCAGCCGGGCCAACATGGTGAAACCCCATCGCTACTAAAAATACAAAAATTAGTCAGACGTGCTCACTTGAACCCAGGAGGCAGAGGTTGCAGAGAGCTGAGATCGTGCCACTGCACTCCAGCCTGGGCAACAGAGCGAGACTCTGTCTCAAAAAAAAAAAACCAAAACAAAAACAAAAACAAATAAACAATAAAATGGCGGTAGTAAATTCTTCCCTATAAATAATTACTTTAAATGTAAATTGATTAAACTCCCTAATCAAAAGATAGAGAATGGCTGAAAGGATAAAAAACAAGACTACAGGCTGTCTACAAAAAACTCACTTTACATTTAAGGACACACATAGAGCACTGTGTGTCCTTAAACTTATTCCTTGCAACTGGTAACCAAGAAAGAGCAGAAGTGATTATACTTGGATCAGACAAAATAGAGTTAAAATTTAAAACTGTCATGAGAGACAAGGAAGGACATTATATAATGATAAAATGGCCAGTTCACTAGGAAGCCATAACAATTATAAATACTCAACATCAGAAAACCTAAGTATATAAAGCAAACACTGACAGAACTAAAGAAAGAAAGCAATACAATAATATCCAAGCCTCTGACTACTTTGTAAAAAGGAGAATAAAAGGAATACAGTTATAGTAACAGACTTCAATACCCCACTTTCAATAGTGGATAGAACGTCCAGATAGACTATTGATAAGGAAACAAATGATTTGAACAACACTGTAGACTAAATGGACCTGACAGACATACACAGAACATTCCACCCAACGGCAGCAGAATCCACATCCTTTTGAAGTGCACATGGAATATTCCCCAGCGTAAATGGTAAGGTTAGGCCACGGCCTTCATCTGTGTTGCGCTGCTATATGAGAATACCTGAGGATGGATAATTTGTAAAGAACAGACATTGATTTCTCACAGCTCTGAAGACTGGCAAGTGAAAGATCAAGGTGCTGGCAAGTTTGGCTGCATCCTTCAGAGGGGAAGAACACAGCACACTTCCTCACGTGGCGAAAGTGCAGCAGACGATGAACCCGCTCCAGATAGCTTGTTCAAGTGCAGCATTAATCCACTCACGAGGATAAAGCCCTCATGACCTAAGCACCTCCCATTAGGCCTCCCTTCCCCAAACTGTCGCATTGGTGATTAAATCTCCAACACAGAAGTTTAGGAGGGGACCAACGTTCAAACCGTAACAGTCACGAACAAGTCTTAACAAGTTTAAGAAGACTGAAATCATACCAAGTATCTTTTCTGACCACAGTGAAATAAAACTAGAAGTCAATAGCAGAAAAAAAACAACTCTAAGGCCAGGCATGGTGGCTCATGCCTGTAATCCCAGCACTTTGGGAGGCCAAGGTGGGCAGATCACCTGAGGTCAAGAGTTCCAGACCAGCCTGACCAACATGGTGAAACCCCGTCTCTACTAAAATTACAAAAAAAAAAAAAAAATTAGCTGGGGGCATGCCTGTAATCCCAGCTACTCAAGAGGTTGAGGCAGGAGAATCGATTGAACCCAGGAGGTGGGGGTTACAGTGAGCTGAGACTGCACCACTGCACTCCAGCCTGGGCAACAAAAGTGAGACTCCTTCTCAAAAAAAAAAAAATTAATTAATTAATTAATTAAAAATAGAACTACCGTATGACCCAGCAATTCCACTTCTGGGTATTGATCCAAATAATTGAAACCAGAATCTCCTTCCAAGAGTTATTAGCACTGCCATATTCATTGCAGCATTATTCATAATAGCCAAGATGCAGAAACAAACCAAGTGTCCACTAGCAAATGAGTGGATAAAGAAAATGTGGAATACACATGCAGCGGAATATTAGTATTCAGCCTTAGAAAAGAAGAAACTTCTGCAATATGGGACAACATGGATGAACTCTGAGACATTATGCTAAGTGAAATAAGCCAGTCACAGAAGAACAAATACTGTGTGATTCCACTTAAAATTAGTATCTAAAATAGGCCAATTTATGGAATACAAAAGTGAAATGGTAGTTGCCAGGGGCTGGGCAAAGATCAATGGAAAGTTTTTTTTTATTTTTTTGAGACAGTCTTGCTCTCTCACTCAGGCTGGAGTGCAGTGTGCAGTCGTGTGATCTTGGCTCACTGCAAGCTCCGCCTCTCAGGTTCAAGTGATCCTCCCACCTCAGCCTCCCCAGTAGCTGGGATTACAGGTGTGCACCACCACACCTGGCTAATTTTTGTATTTTTAGTAGAGATGGGGTTTTGCCGTGTTGGCCAGGCTAGTCTCGAACTCTTGACCTCAGGTGATCCACCTGCCTTGGCCTCCCAAAGTGCTGGGATTACAGGCATGAGCCACCATGCCTGACCTCAATGGAAAGTTTCTAATCAACAGGCGTAAAGTGTCAGTTAAGCAAGATGAATGAGTCCCAGAGACCTGCTGTACAACACTGTACCTATACTTAGGGATACTGTATTGTACACTTGAAAATATATTAAGAGGGTAGCCGTCATGTTAAGTATTCTTACCACAGTAAAGTAATTCTTTTTCTTAAGTGTGCCATAAATTGAGGAGTATGATTAAATCTACCTTTGGAACCTGAGTTCCAAAATGAAATAAAATAAATCCAACATAAAAAATTTAAATGCTTTAACTATTATAAATACTATTAAGGCAAATTTTACAAGAAGTATGATTCAGTTATCATGGAGACTAAGTTAAGATTTTCAGTTCCTAGAGATTTTTTTCCTCCAGAACTGAAAGCTAGCTCACAGGGGTATCTTTTGTCCATTTCTTTTTTCAGACAGGGTCTCACTCTGTCTCCCAGGCTGGAGTGCAGTGGCATGATCTCCGCTCACGCAACCTCTGCCTCCCAGACTTAAAGGAACTTCCCACCTCAGTCTTCCAAGTAGCTGGGACTACAGGAGCACACTACCATGCCCAGCTAATTTTTGTATTTTTTGTAGAGACGAGGTCTTGCCATGTTGCCCAGGCAGGTTTCTAATTCCTGGGCTTTAAGCAATCCACCCGCCTTGGCCTCTCAAAGTGCTAGGATTACAGGCATGAGCCACTGCATCTGGCCTTTCGTCAAATTTAACCTTGCCTGTCATGTTCATTATTAAACCTCCAGTCCAGGCATAGTGCCAGCACAGAGTCAACTCGAATAAATACTTGATGAGTAAGTGCATATCAAAACAAAATGCAAGCTGCTTCCATTCTGTAATTCTGCATTTTGCTAATGAAAGGATATTTGAGTCATAGAAATCGGCAAAGTAGGTATTTGTTGTTCATTTATGGAGATGATAGGTGAGAACCTCAGGTTTTAGGCTTGGCCAAGATCTCAGTCTGTTAAAACCGGACAAAGATGGAAAGTTTCTAACTAAGGAGGCATGGAAGCCAGAGATGCTAGCAAACTCCCTGTAGGGCAGCCAGAACGACCCTTATGAAGGGCAGTCATAAGTTTGATCATGTCACGTTCATGCTGGAGAAAGAACGAACCAACCATGAAATGATCCCAGGACAAATATGGTCATATGGGGTCCATCTGCAGACACCTAGATTTGGAAGACCATAACAGACTCTTGTCTGAGGATGTCAACTGAAGCCTCAAACTGAGAATATAAGTGACAAGTGACAAGCCGCTGACATTTCAAAGTGAGGAGTAAAGGCAACCCCACATAACTTGCTAAGAGGTGGCAGGACCAGTTCTCTGACCTGGAACCTATTTCTTTCCTGCAGGCTGTCAAGGGGAAAGGGGGCATCCATAGCCACATCAGAGCAAGCCTTTCTGTGAAGAGTATGGTTAGCTTGTGGGAAAGGGGTGATTTTCCACCCCATCCTTCCAACTCAAGGCAAGTAACTCCGCTTCGAAAGAAGCCCACCTGGAGTGTAGGTGTTGCCTGCCAGGAAGGGAGAAAGCCTGGATGCCAGGGTCCAGCCTGAGGAGGTCCAGGAGACGGCTAGTGGAAGGCAGGCCTGGGAGGGGGAGTTGTGGGAAGGAGAAGGACTTGTACATTTTATTTTTGCTCTCTGTTCTTCCTCCTCCCCCTCCCCCTCCTCCTCCTCCTCCTCCTCCTCCTCCTCCTCCTCCTCCTCCTCCTCCTTCTTCTCCTTCTCCTTCTCCTTCTCCTTCTCCTTCTCCTTCTCCTCCTCCTCCTCCTCCTCCTCCTCCTTCTTCTCCTTCTCCTTCTCCTTCTCCTCCTCCTCCTCCTCCTCCTCCTCCTCCTCCTCCTCCTCCTCCTCCTCCTCCTCCTCCTCCTCCTCCTTCTCCTCCTCCTTCTCCTCCTCCTTCTCCTCCTCCTTCTCCTCCTCCTTCTCCTTCTTCTTTCTTCTTTCTTCTTTCTTCTTTCTTCTTTCTTCTTTCTTCTTTCTTCTTTCTTTCTTCTTCTTTCTTCTTTCTTCTTCTTTCTTCTTTCTTCTTCTTCTTCTTCTGACAAAGTTTCTCTCTTGTTGCCCAGGCTGGAGTGCAATGGCGCAGCCTCAGCTCACTGCAACCTCTACCTCCTGGGTTCAAGCAATTATCCTACCTCAGTCTCCCAAGTAGCTGGGATTACAGGCACCTGCCACCATGCCCAGCTAATCATTTTTGCTCTTTTTTCTGTTTAACTTTTTTTCTTAATTGTGAATATGTTTTTTTTGTTTGTTTGTTTTTTGGGTTTTTTTTTTTTTTTTTTTTTTGAGATGGAGTCTCACTCTGTCACCCAGGCTGGAGTGCTGCGGCACAATCTCAGCTCACTGCAACCTCCATCTCCCAAGCTCAAGCGATTCTCCTGCCTCAGCCTCCTAAGTATCTGGGATTACAGGCATGTTTCACCATGCATGGCTACTTAGGTTTTTTGTTTTCTTTTTTTTTGCATTTTTAGTAGAGATTTTCACCATGTTGGCCAGGCTGGTCTCAAACTCCTGACCTCAAATGATCCTCCTGCCTCAGCCTCCCAAAGTGCTGGGATTACAGACATGAGCCACCACACCTGGCCTACTTTTGTAATTTTTAAGAGGCTGGATGCAAATATATATATATATCTTTTTTTGAGATGGAATTTTGTTCTTGTTGCCCAGACTGGAGTCTAATGGCGCGATCTTGGCTCACCGCAACCTCTGCCTCCCAAGTTAAAGCAATTCTCCTGCCTCAGCCTCCCTAGCAGCTGGGATTATAGGCATCCACTACCACACCTGGCTAATTTTGTATTTTTAGTAGAGATGGGGTTTCTCCATGTTGGTCAAGCTAGTCTCAATCTCCTGACCTCAGGTGATCCACCCACCTCGGCCTCCCAAAATGCTGGGATTACAGGCATGAACCACCACGCCTGGCCGAAGCTAGTTATATTTGTATTCAATTTGAAAGACACTTTGGTCCGGGCATGTGGCTCACACCTGTAATCCCAGCACTTTGGGATGCCAAAGAGGGTGGATCATGAGGTTAGGAGTTTGAGACCGTCCTGGCCAACATGATGAAACTCTGCTTCTCACACTTCAATGTGCATAAAACCACCTGAAGATCCTGCTAACAGTGCAGGCTCTGATTCAGTAAATCTGGGGTGTGCCCAGAAGTTCTTCATTTCCAACAAGCTCCCAGGGGCCATGGATACTGCTGGCCCAGGTACCACATTTGGAGTAACAAGCGTTGAGTGACTTGCCCAAGGCTACCCAGCCAGGACTAGAATTCAGATCTCCTGCCTCCCAAAACAAGATGGACTTATTCTTGCCTTTTTCTCTGCTTGTGTTGACCACCAGCTGGAAATCAGAACCATGTAGATGGTAACAAGCCACTTGCGTCATCTTCTGTGATGGCTATTTCCATGTTGATGTGGGAAAGTGTTTATATTTAAAACAATTATGGGTAATTCTGGGAAATCTCAGCCATCCACAGAGTTGTTTCCCCTTAAGTAGTTACATAACCTGTTATGTAACAGCTGCGTGAGATAATGCTGTTTGTCCTTTGCAAGAAGTTTGCTAGGAAAGAGTCCTTCAGGTAGTAAAGGCATTTCTTCCTCCCTTCCAGGTCCTGGGGCTACAGAAAGCACCTCTTTATTCCACCAAGCAATCTGCTTGGGCCACTTCGGGAACCTCTGATGTGTGGCTGCACACCACCTTATTTTTTTCTTTTTTTTTGAGGTAGAGTCTCACTCTGTCACTCAGGCTGGAGTGCAGAGTGCAGTGGCGCAATCTCACCTCACTACAAACTCTGCCTCCCAGATTCAAGTGATTCTCCTGCCTCAAACTCTCAAGTAGCTGGGACTACAAGTGTGCACCACTACGCCCGGCTAATTCTTCTTCTTCTTCTTCTTCTTTGTCGTCGTCATCTGCTTCTTCGTCTTCGTCATCGTCGTCGTCTTCTTCGTCGTCTTCTTCTTCGTCGTCGTCGTTGTCTTCATCGTCATCTTCGTCGTCGTCGTCGTCTTCGTCGTTGTCGTCATCTTCATCGTCGTCGTCTTCTTCCTTTTCTTCGTCGTCGTCTTCTTTGTCTTCATCGTCTTCATCATCGTCTTCGTCTTCCTCATCGTCTCCTTCGTCGTCTTCATCATCTTCATCGTCTTCATCTTCTTCGTCGTCGTCTTCATCTTCGTCTTCATCTTTGTCTTCTTCGTCTTCATCTTCTTCGTCTTCTTCTCCGTCTCCGTCTCCTTCTCCTTCTCCTCCTTCTCCTCCTCCTCCTTCCTCTTCTCCTTCCTCTTCCTCGTCCTCTTCTTCCTCTTTTTTTTTTTTTTGAGATGGAGTCTTGCTCTGTCGCCCAGGCTGGAGTGCAGTGCCTTGATCTCGGCTCACTGCAAGCTCCACCTCCTGGGTTCACGCCATTCTCCCGTCTCAGCCTCCCTAGTAGCTGGGACTACAGGCACCTGCCACCATGCCCGGCTAATTTTTTGTATTTTTAGTAAAGACGGGGTTTCACCATGTTAGCCAGGATGGTCTCGATCTGACCTCGTGATTCCCCTGCCTTGGCCTCCCAAAGACCTGGGATTACCAGGGTGAGCCACTACTCCGGGCCTGTTTTTTTTTTTTTTTTTTTTGAGACAGAGTCTCACTCTGTTGCCCATGCTGGAGTGCAATGGCACAATCTGGGCTCACTGCAACCTCTGCCTCCCAGGTTCAAGCGATTCTCTTGCCTCAGCCTCCTAAGTAGCTGGGATTACAGGCGCCCGCCACCAGGCCCAGCTAAGTTTTGTATTTTTAGCAGAGACGGGGTTCACCATGTTGGCCAGGCTGGTCTCTAACTCCTGACCTCAGGTGATCCACCCGCCTTGGCCTCCCGAAGTGCTGGGATTACAGGCGTGAGCCACCGCGCCCGGCCTGCACACTACATCTTAAGGTCCTTCATGTCAACTTTATGACAATGCTCTGCACACATGGCCACATGTAACCCTCGCAGTCCCCCTGAATGGGAGGGTTCTCATACCCCGTTTACAGATGAGGAAACTGAGGCTCCAAGTCATTAAGTATTTGCCTAAGGTCACACACCTAGAATTCAGTGCTTTGTCTCTGATGCCAGAGTCCTCACTTGTCCCCACCCCACTATACTGGAAATGATACGGCTCACCAAGTTAGGGCCAAGTCTTAGAGAAAGCTTCTGGAGGCTTTCTGGTGGGTTTCAGTAGAGCCACCCAAGACCCAGTTCTTTTGCCAGCCTCTCCCTTGGTGGTGAGGATTGTAGCTTTCTTAATTTTCCTATAACTAAAATGCGTTATGTTTCGAACACTCCTTCCACTGGGTGTGTAAACTCCATCCTCAGCCAGTTTGGTTAGTCTTAGTTGATTCCACATGTTCTAGGGCAAGTCCGGGCTTCCTTAATCACTTTAAGGGATTTTTCCCCAACAGAAGCTATTAACACTACTGGTTCATTCTTGTCTTTCAGCTCTTTGTTTAAATGTCACCTTCTTAAAGCAACCATTCCTGACATAGCTAAGAATGCCCACCCACTCATCCACTATCAGACACTCAGTTTCACTCCTTCATAAGCAATAGTCACCATCAGATACTTTCCTGCTCATTTTTACCGTCTGTGTCTTGTCACCACTCCAAATAATGCTTCACTTCTCTTTATTTTACTCTTGTGCCTAAAATAAGATCATCAAGGCTTTGGTACCCAAGTTTTGAGTTTGGGACCTATTTAGCTTTTGTCTACAGCATAAGGAAATAAAACAGCTGCTTATAGCCCAGGCTTCCTATCCAAGAAGGTGGGAGGAGACTGGAAATCCTGAAAAAGACAGCTGGAGTTGGGAGGGAAACTAGAGCAAAGAGAAATATCTCCCCTCCTTGTTGAAGACAGCTTAGTTGGTGTAGAGAAGGCAGCAGGGGGCGAAGCAGAAAAAGGTTTATTTCCTCACTCACAACTCCCTAGCCCTCCCTCCCCACCTCGCCCCTGCACCCTCCACCTTCCCACTGCCCCATTCTCCCACTGCACTGCAGGGGGGCCTCACTCAGGCTCCCCTGCTGGCTAAACTCAGTTGTTAGTTTTGTATGAAGCCCTGCCCTTGTGGAAAAATGCCTGCAATTTGTTCTGTGCCACGCTTTGCCCATATTTGTCTTCCTCTCCCCTCCTCCTTCCCTAAATAGCACGCCTTGGCCCGTCCCTGTTGAACTTTGTCCTATTGGCAGTGGAGTATCTTTCCAACCACCACAGCAGTCCCGTGGCAAAGATTTACTAAGTGAATCAAGAGGAGAACTTACACCAACTGCACAAATTGAAAGCCAATTCTTATTGTAATCTTACCTCATTGGGAAATGTAATTTGACAGAAGAGGTTTGTTGAAGGCTGGAGTGCAATGGCACGATCTCGGCTCACTGCAACCTCTGCCTCCCGGGTTCAAGCGATTATCCTGCCTCAGCCTCCCAAGTAGCTGGGATTACAGACATGCGCCACCATGCCTGGCTAATTTTGTATTTTTAGTAGAGATAGGGTTTCACCATGTTGGTTAGGCTGGTCTCAAACTCCCGACCTCAGGTCGGGATCCACCTGCCTCAGCCTCCCAAAGTGCTGGGATTACAGGCGTAAGCCAATGTACCTGGTCAAGATCCGATGTTTTTAAAAAGCGGAGTTTCCCTGCACAAGCTTCTCTCTTTGCTTGTTGCCATTCCACGTAAGATGTGACCTGCTCCTCCTTGCCTTTTGCCATGATTATGAGGCCTCCCCAGCCATGTGGAACTAACACTTCAGTTATGGAAGATCAAGATGAAGATGAGTCCCCAAAGAAAAATACTCCTTGGCAGATAAGTAATGGAACATTGTCTGTGATTGTCTCCAGAAGCAGGCCATCAGAAGGAAACTACCAAAAAGAAAAAGACTTGTGTATTCAATATTTTGACCAGTGGTCTGAATCAGATCAGGTGGAATTCGTGGAACATCTTATTTCCCGAATGTGTCATTAGCAGCATGGACGTATTAATTCTCACCTGAAGCCCATGTTGCAGCGGGACTTTATTGCTGCTCTACCTGAGCAAGGCTTAGATCACATAGCAGAAAATATTCTTTCGTACCTGGATGCCAGGTCTGTGTGTGCAGCAGAGCTGGTATGTAAAGAATGGCAGCGAGTGATCTCAGAACGAATGCTTTGGAAGAAGCTGATTGAACGAATGGTACGCACTGACCCCCTGTGGAAAGGACTTTCAGAAAGAAGAGGGTGGGATCAGTACCTGGTTAAATACACTGACCCCCTGTGGAAAGGACTTTCAGAAAGAAGAGGGTGGGATCAGTACCTCTTTAAAAACAGACCCACAGCTAGCCCTCCAAATTCATTTTATGGGTCATTATACCCAAAGATTATCCAGGATATAGAGACTATAGAATCCACCTGGCAGTGTGGCCAACACAGCTTGCAGAGGATTCAGTACTGCTCTGAAAATAGTAAAGGCATCTACGCTTTACAGTACAATGATGAAAAAATTATCAGTGGCCCACAAGATAATTCTATTAAGATTTGGGATAAAACCAGCCTGGAATGTTTGAAAGTGTTAACGGACACACAGGCTCTGTCCTCTATCTGCAGTATGATGAGCGTGTCATTGTAACTGGCTCTTCGGAGTTTACGGTGAGAGTGTGGGATGTGAACAGGGGTGAAGTTCTTAACACATTAATCCACCACAATGAGGCTGTACCGCACTTACGCTTCAGCAGTGGACTGATGGTGACCTGTTCCAAGGACCACTCCATTGCTGTGTGGGACAGGGCTTCTGCGACCGATATCACTTTACGCCGTGTCCTGATTGGCCACTAAAGCTGCTGTCGATGTAGTAGACTGACGACAAATACATCGTGTCCGCCTCGGGTGACAGAACCATCAAAGTCTGAAGCATGAGCACCTGTGAATTTGTTCGTACTGTCAGTGGGCACAAGCGAGTCTTGTTTCCAGTACAGGGATGGGCTGGTTGTTAATGGATCATCAGATAATACCATTAGGCTCTCGGATATTGGATGTGGCTTCTGTTTTAAGAGTCCTAGAGGAACATGAAGAATCGGTCGCAGAAGCCCTGTCCCACAGGGCAATGGAGCGGTCCTTGGAACAGGTCACCATCAGTCCACTGCTGAAGCGTAAGTGCGGTACAGCCTCATTGTGGTGGATTAATGTGTTAAGAACTTCACCCCTGTTCATATCCCACTCTCACCGTAGAATCCGAAGAATCTATCTCACCAATGCATCCGGTTTGGTAAAGAGGATTGTCAGTGGGGCCTATGATGGGAAAATTGAAGTTTAGGACTCGCAAGCTGCTCTTGACCCTCGAGCCCCAGCAAGCACTTTGTGTTTGCACACATTGGTGGAACATTCTGGACGTGTGTTTCAGCTACAGTTTGATGAGTTTCAAATCATCAGCAGCTCCCACGATGACACTATCTTGATTTGGGATTTCTTAAATGTGCCTCCCAGTGCCCAGAATGAGACCCATTCCCCCTCCAGAACATACACTTACATCTCTAGATAACAGTCTGCACTTTCACCCATTTCCGGGTTTTCTAGTCTTGAACTACTGCCTACTTGGCTATCAAATGCCTAAGGGAGTTCATTCACAGCTGAGTTATGAAGCTGGAATTGGTTCTAGATGCTGGGTACATGCAAAGTAGCCTAACTCTTCAAGTCCCGACATTTCTCACCTCTGATTCCGGCTCTACTTTGAGAAGGAGACCTTAGCATCACCGACTTGAAAGTAGCACAGAAGCCCATGTCCTTCCCTCATCAGTGAAAAAAATCTAATGTTTCAAATGTAAACTGTTCATAGAAAAGGAACATAGGGGCCGGGCGCGGTGGCTCAAGCCTGTAATCCCAGCACTTTGGGAGGCCGAGACGGGCGGATCACGAGGTCAGGAGATAAAGACCATCCTGGCTAACACGGTGAAACCCCTTCTCTACTAAAAAAATACAAAAAAAACTAGCCGGGCGAGGTCGCGGGCGCCTGTAGTCCCAGCTACTGAGGAGGCTGAGGCAGGAGAATGGCATAAACCCGGGAGGCGGAGCTTGCAGTGAGCTGAGATCCGGCCACTGCACTCCAGCCTGGGCGGCAGAGCGAGACTCCGTCTCAAAAAAAAAAAAAAAAAAAAGAAGAGGAACATAGAATTTGTTTTACCGAAGTAAATCAACCATCAAGAGAAGACTTGGCCTCTATATTGCTTTGCACTTTGGCTTGACATTAAGAAACAGCATTCTTCTTCAGTGAGATTGTGGGTGCCAAACACCTACTCAGAACGTCCAGGGCTTTCATTTTCAAAAGTTAGCATTGTCCTTTTGACCGTCCAAGTCATTATGAATTCTGACTTGTTGGATTAGGAACACGTCGGACAATGGAAAAACCTCTCTGGGTTGTTTTAGTCATATTTTTTGGATTATACTTCCTTTCTGTACCAATTTCTTTTAATTTAAAGAACTGTAAGTCAGTTGGCCGGGTGCGGTGGCTCATGCCTGTAATCCCAGCACTTTGGGAGGCCGAGGTGGGTGGGTGGATCGCGAGGTCATGAGATCAAGACCATCCTGGCTAACACGGTGAAACCCCGTCTCTACTAAAAATACAAAACATTAGCCAGGCGTGGTGGCAGGCACCTGTAGTCCCAGCTACTCGGGAGGCTGCGGCAGGAGAATGGCCAGAACCCGGGAGGCAGAGCTTGCAGCGAGCCAAGACTGCACCACTGCACTCCAGCCTGGGCGACAGAGCGAGATTCTGTCTCAAAAAAAAAAAAAAAAAAGAACTATAAGTCAGTTATATTATTCCCCAACATAGCTCTTTTATTTTATTTAAAAAATTTTTTAAATTATATTTTAAGCTCTGGGGTACATTTGCAGAACATGCAGTTTTGTTACATAGGTATACACGTGCCATGGGGGTTAGCCCTTTTATTAACTATTCTCTGTCCCCCAACGATCTCCTGATATTTGGTAGAGTAACACCTTTATACATGTGCTTGCCTCCTAACTTAAAATACTGTGTTCGCATGTAGATATAATGTACATAACAGTTTAACCTCAAAGTTGCTGGAGTCAGGGCCCTGTGTGCTTGAGACACTAATAGAGTGTGTTCGCACATAGCCGTGAGCTGGGCTCAAGAACCTGATACCAGGGTTGATGTGGATTACCTGGAACCCTTCCCACAGTATTCCTACAGTGTTTTTATTTTGTTGTCATTGTGTGTGTGTGGTTTGTGTGTGTTTTTAATGAGAATCTTGTTTTAAAATGTAATTTCTAAAGTTCAACACGAAATGTTTTATTTGTTGTGCAGTATGTATTATATAATAGAGAGATAACAAACATTTTTGTTCTTATTCTTTTTCTCATAAGTACTCCTGAGTACTAGTGGTCACTTCCCATAGTATTCATTTGGCTTCACTGTCAAAAATCATTATTCTGTGCAGTTGTAGCCCTGGGAAGGGGAAATAAGAAGGCCCTATTGACGGGCTGTCCTGGCTCTGGAATTCATGCATCCTGGCCTTGCCAAGGTTCTGGCAGGGCCCGCTGGTGTGTTGGAGCCTGCAGGTCAGGTCAGACTGGTTCAGAGGCCCATGCTGAGGGGAGAGCACTCCTAAGTGGTATAAAACCTCAAGCCCATGATTCCCACCCCAGTCATCTCTGGTGTCACCTGCGGCTGCAGCCTCAGCAGGTTCTCAAAGCTCCCAAGTACTCCCGAGTACACAGTCCAAATGTGTAAATGGCACTGTTGCCCCGACGGTGCACGGAAAGGACATTGGCATCCAGTTGGCACTCTTTCTCCCTTATTCAATATTAGGTTTGATTTGCCCTTTGCTGTTGTTTCCAAAGATCAAGGAATGTCAATAACTTTTTTTGTTTTTTTTTTGAGAGGGAGTCTCGCATTGTAGCCTGGGCTGATGTGCAGTGGCGTGATCTCGGCTCACTGCAACCTCCTCCAGTTTATTTTGCTAACCATAATTGAGCAAATGTAAATTACTGCTATATTAATGTTTTAAAGCACTGGGATAGTCTAATTCTAACTTGTAATTAATTATGTTTGCCAATTATCTGTTTGAAATAAATTTGTGTCTTAACAGATATTGAAAGTGTTCAGTTGTACAGATATTATTCATGACAGCTTTGTACTGTGGAATGTGCTTAATAAAAAACAAAAAAAGTTTGAAAAAAGAAAAGAAGAGGTTTGTTGAACTTTCAGATTCCTTTTTTGTTGTTGTTAACTAATTGCCGTCCAAGCTGGAAATCAACGCCATCTAGGGGTCCTCGATGTTATAATCAGAGAACAAGACTAAGGCCTGCTGTCTCCGATGTGAGCCACGAGCAAGCTCCAGTGAGCCCCTTTGTTCCACATTTGATGAGTAGAGGAAAATATTGGGGGTGAATTTTCAGTAACCTGAATCGATTGCACTTTTTCTTGTAGACTAGCCATCATTAAATCCACTTACACGCTCCCCTGTGCGGTTCTCTTTCCTTCTGGAATGTTCAGTGCCTGTTTCCAGTCCTGTTTTTCAGTCAGATGGGATTGCCCTTCATTACAGTTATGTGGGTTATGAGTTACGAGCTCTTCCTCTGTGAGGGCCAGCAGGGCACCCCCACTTTCCTGTAGTAAGGAAAGGGTATTGTGTAGTAAAGAATTTTAAGCTTGAAGTGAGATCTGGGCTTTGCTCTTGACTCTTGGGAGGTGATCTCTAAGCCCTTAGATTGTCCTGCTTGATGATAGCGCTTTGTTTACCTGGAGGCCATGGGCCATGCCAAACAGAAACAACATGTTAGACCAATGTGATTTACAGTGGGAGATTTGGCCACAACATATCAGCTTGACCCCTGAAGGAACAGACTAAGGTCAAGCCAGTCATGTCCACAGGATCAAGCCCTACTATACACTCTGGACACCAACAGCCTGGTGAGTTTCCTTGGTTGGCAATACTGCATGTATATGGTCCATGTATACAGTTTCCAGAAGGAGTCCATTAGTCCACTGGGAGAGGACTGCTGGAAGCTCTCCTGGACGCTGCCCTATGTGTCTCTTCCCTTGGCTGATGTTAATCTGTGTCCTTTTGCTGTAATAAACTGTAAGTAAGTATAATAGCTTTCAGTAAGTTCTGAGAGTCCACCAAGGGGATTCTTGAACTTGAAGGTGGTTGTGGGGACCCCTAAACTTTAAATTGGTATCGGAGGTGGAAGTGGTCTCGGGGACTCTTTCCTAACTTTATAGTCATGTACTAGGAATCTGAGCACATGGTCTCAGCAAAAACAACAAGAAAGAAGAGAGAGAGAAAGGAAGAAAGAAAGAAAGAGAAAGAAAGAAAGAAAGGAAGAAAGAGAAAGAGGAAGGAAGGAAGGAAATGGAAGGAAGAAAGAAAGAAGAAGAAAGAAAAGAAAAAGAGTAAAAAGAAAGAAAGGAAAAAAAAGAAAAAACTGCAAACAAACAAAAATGAAGAGATGGTCTAGTCCTGGATTCTCCACTTACTGGCTGGGTAAACCACTTCATTCTTTGAACCTCCTTTCCTACCCACTCAGTGAGGAGGATGTTATCTGTGTGCTGAAGAAGGCTGCTGTGGCGGTTTAAATGGAAGGAAGTGTCTAGAGGGAGGAAAGAGGGGTTGGGGCTGAAGAATAAGGACCCGGAGCCTGAGTGGAAGCCATTTCTAGAAATTAAAGTTTTTTTTTTTTTTTTTTTTTTTTTTGAGACGGAGTCTCGCTGTGTCGCCCAGGCTGGAGTGCAGTGGCCGGATCTCAGCTCACTGCAAGCTCTGCCTCCCGGGTTTTTACGCCATTCTCCTGCCTCAGGCTCCCGAGTAGCCGGGACTACAGGCGCCCGCCACCTCGCCCGGCTAGTTTTTTGTATTTTTTAGTAGAGACGGGGTTTCACCGTGTTAGCCAGGATGGTCTCGAACTCCTGACCTCGTGATCCGCCCGTCTCGGCCTCCCAAAGTGCTGGGATTACAGGCTTGAGCCACCGCGCCCGGCCGAAATTAAAGTTTTAGGAACCACTCACATAGTGGGTGAATGCAAGCTCTATTTACATAATAATATAAACAAATTTAAATTGCAATACACCTATTGCCCATCAGAATGGCAGAAACTCAAAATCTTTACAAACCACTTATGTGGTGAGGCTGTGGGATTCACACAATGGTGCAATCCAGTTGAGGGGAACTGAGCAATATTCAACAAAATTACACAGCATTTACCCTCTGATGCAGAAATCTCACTTTTAGATACTTACCCTGAATTCCTGAATGACCTCTAACAATTATATATATACACACACACATATATACACACACATATATATATATATATATATATATTTTTTTTTTTTTTTTTTTTTTTTTTTTTGAGACGGAGTCTTGCTCTGTCACCCAGGCTGGAGTGCAGTGGCCGGATCTCAGCTCACTGCAAGCTCCGCCTCCCGGGTTTACGCCATTCTCCTGCCTCAGCCTCCCGAGTAGCTGGGACTACAGGCGCCCGCCACCTCGCCCGGCTATTTTTTTGTATTTTTTAGTAGAGACGGGGTTTCACCGTGTTAGCCGGGATCGTCTCTCGATCTCCTGACCTCGTGATCCGCCCATCTCGGCCTCCCAAAGTGCTGGGATTACAGGCTTGAGCCACCGCGCCCGGCCTTTTTTTTTTTTTTTTTTTTGAGACAGAGTCTTGCTCTGTTGCCCAGGCTGGATTGCAGTGGTGCGTCTGCCTCCCTGGTTCAAGCAATTCTCCTGCCTCAGCCTCCCGAGTAGCTGGGACTATAGGCACATGCCACCATGCCCAGCTAATTTTTTGTATTTTTGGTAGAGATGGTGGGTTTCACCGTGTTAGCCAGGATGGTCTCAATCGCCTGACCTTGTGATCTGCCCGTCTTGGTCTCCCAAAATGCTGGGATTACAGGTGTGAACCACCGCACCTGGCCTACATATATATTTTTATACATATATATGTGCTTATGTACAAGGCTATTCAAGCGTAATTTGTAATTGCAAAATATTAAAAACAACCTCAATGTCCATATGTAAGAAATTGTTTGAATAAATTATGGTGTGTCTACACAATGGAATAGCATGTCACTGTAAAAGCCAACAACGAAGATCTCTATGAACTGACACAGAGTGATATCCAGAATATATTGTTAGGTAAAAAAAAAAAAAAACACCAAAGTTCATCAGAGTGACTATCGGTATAATATTACATTTGACTAAAAAAAGAATCCATGAATCAGAGTGACACCAAAGAACAAATACGTACGAAGAAAAAGGAAAGATCTTTCACTATCAGGGAAAGTAAAATGCTCACTAACAAATGTAGAGGAACAGAGCCAGGTGCAGTGGCTCATGCCTGTAATCCCAACACTTTGGGAGGCCAAGGTGGGTGGATCAACTGAGGTAAGGAGTTCAAGACCAGCTGGCCAACATGGTGAAAC
Source organism: Macaca nemestrina (assembly GCF_043159975.1). Taxonomy (NCBI): domain Eukaryota; kingdom Metazoa; phylum Chordata; class Mammalia; order Primates; family Cercopithecidae; genus Macaca; species Macaca nemestrina. Next base: position 174,722,437 of record NC_092128.1, on the reverse strand, counting down.
CCCGTCTCTACCAAAAATACAAAAATTAGCCAGGCATGGTGGTGGGTGCCTGTAATCCCAGCTATTTGGGGGGCTGAAGCAGGAAAATCACTTGAACCCAGCAGGCAGAGGTTGCAATAAGCTGAGATCACATCACTGCACTCTAGCCTGGGCAACAGAGTGAGACTCTGTCTCAGAAAAAAACCAAAGAACTGGGCCGGGCATGGTGGCTCCAGCCTGTAATCCCAGCACTTTGGGAGGCTGAGGCACGAGGTCAGGAGATCGAGACCATCCTGCCAACATGGTGGAAACCCATCTCTACTAAAAATACAAATATTAGTTGGACATGGTGGTGTGCACCTGTAGTCCCAGCTACTTGGGAGGCTGAGGTAGGAGAAACGCTTGAACCTGGGAGGCGGAGGTTGCAGTGAGTCAACATTGCACCACTGCACTCCAGCCTGGCGACAGAGTGAGACTCCATCTCAAAAAAAAAAACAACAACCAAAAAAACCAAAAAACAAAAAACACATGTAGAGGAAGGAATACAAGTAGAAAATCAAATCACAATTTTGCATCCATCATAATAATCATTGATTCAGGCTAGAATCATTGGTGGATGCTAAAACCACTGATTGTTGGGGAAAAAAAGATATTTACAATATTTCTACAATCTTTAGGCAACTACCCCAGATTACTTATGAGTTATAAACTGACCAGTGACAAAGAGGATACCACCTTAACTAGAGATTAAAATTAACATCTCCAGAGGCTGGGCGCGGTGGCTCACACCTGTAATTCCAGCACTTTGGGAGGCCGAGGCGGGTGGATCACCTGAAGTCAGGAGTTCGAGACCAGGCTGGCCAACATGGTGAAACCCCATCTCTACTAAAAATACAAAAAATTAGCTGGGCATGGTTAGCACATACCTGTAATCCCAGCTACTTGGGAGGCTGAGGGAGGAGAATTTCGTGAACCTGGGAGGCAGAGGTTGCAGTGAGCCGAGATCATGCCGTTGCACTCCAGCCTGGGCAACAGAGCAAGACTCTGTCTCAAAAAAAAAGAAAAAAATTAACATCTCCAATAATAGGACAAACTGAGTAACATGTTCCTGATGGGATGCATGAAAACACCACACAACACCACCAATAGAGTGTTCCTATAAAAAATGTGCAATCTGAATTAAATTCCAGGAAACAATTAAACCCAAGTTGAGGGACATCCTACAAAATAATGGCCTGGCTCTCCAAAAATATCAACGTCATGAAAGGCAAAGGCCAAAGAACTGTTTCAGATGTAAAATGACTAAAGACTACATCAAAATTAAACCCTCTATGCATCAAAGGACACTATCAACAGAGTGAAAAGGCAGCTACAGAATGAGAGAAAATATTTGCAATGGTTATAAGAGGTGATAAGATATATATCCAGAATATATAAAGAACCCCTATAAATCAACAACAAAAACAAATGCCAGGTTCAGTGGCTTATGCCTGTAATCCCAGCATTTTGGGAGGCCAAGGCAGGTGTATCACCTGAGATTAGGAGTTCGGGACCAGCCTGACCAACATGGTGAAACCCCATCTCTACTAAATATAAAAAATTAGCTGGGTGTGGTGGCGCATACCTGTGATCCCAGCTACTTGGAAGGCTGAGGCCAGAGAATTGCTTGAACCTGGGAGGTGGAGGCTGCAGTGAGCCAAGATTGTGCTGTGCACTCCAATGTGGGCAACAAGGGCAAAATTCCATCTCAAAAAAAAAAAAGACATGATTTTAAAATGGGCAAAACTTGAATAGACAACCCTCCAAAGAAAACATACAAATGGTTAATAAGCAGATAAAAGATGCTCAGTAACATGAACCATTTAGGAAATGCCAATCAAGACCACAATGAGATATAAGTTCACACTCGGCCGGGATCGGTGGCTCAAGCCTGTAATCCCAGCACTTTGGGAGGCCGAGACGGGCGGATCACGAGGTCAGGAGATCGAGACCATCCTGGCTAACACAGTGAAACCCCGTCTCTACTAAAAAATACAAAAAAATAGCTGGGCGAGGTGGCGGGCGCCTGTAGTCCCAGCTACTTGGGAGGCTGAGGCAGGAGAATGGCGCAAACCCGGGAGGCGGAGCTTGCAGTGAGCTGAGATCCGGCCACTGCACCCCAGCCTGGGCGACAGCGCGAGACTCTCTCCCAAAAAAAAAAAAAAAAAAAAAAAATAAGTTCACACTCATAGGGATCAATATTTTAAAAAAAGAAAAAAAGAAAAAAAAGAGAAAATACCAAGTGTTGTGAGGATGTGGAGAAATTAGAACACTTATGCACTGTTGGGGTATAGTCACTGTGGAAAACAGTATGGCAGTTCCTCAAAAATTAAAAATCGAACTACCACAAAGTCCACCAATCCCAATTCTGGATATATAAACAAAGGAATTGAAAGCAGGGAGTTAAACAGGTATCTGCACACCTGTGTTAGTAGCAGCATTATTCACGACAGCCAAAAGGTGGAAGCAACTCAAGTCCATCAACAAATCAACAGATGAATAAAATGTGGTCTATCTATACAAAGGTATATTACTCAGCCTTAAAAGGAAATTCTGTCTGGGCGCGGTGGCTCACACCTGTAATCCCAGCACTTTGGGAGGCCAAGACAGGCAGATCATCTGAGGTCAGGAGTTTGAGATCAGCCTGGCCAACAAGGTGAAACCCCGTCTCTACTAAAAATACAACTTAGCTGGGCGTGGTGGCTGCGCCTGTAATCCCAGCGACTTGGGAGGCTGAGGGAGGAGAATCGCTTGAACCCGGGAGGTAGAGGTTGCAGTGAATCGAGATCGTGTCACTGCATTCCAGCCTGGGGAACAGAGCGATACTCTGTCTCAAAAAAAAGGAAGGAGGCCAGGCGCGGTGGCTCAAGCCTGTAATCCCAGCAGTTTGGGAGGCCGAGACGGGCAGATGACGAGGTCAGGAGATCCTGGCTAACACAGTGAAACCCCGTCTCTACTAAAAAATACAAAAAAAAACAAAAAAAAACAAAAAAAAAAAACAACTAGCCGGGCGAGGTGGCGGGCGCCTGTAGTTCCAGCTACTCGCGAGGCTGAGGCAGGAGAATAGCGTGAACCCGGGGGGCGGAGCTTGCAGTGAGCTGAGATCCGGCCACTGCATTCCAGCCTGGGCGACAGAGCGAGACTCCGTCTCAAAAAAAAAAAAAAAAAAAAGGAAATTCTGACATATGCTACTGATACAAGAGCTACACAGAAATTATTTAGGCAGAGCCTGGTGTGGTGGCTCATGCCTGTAATCCCAGCACTTTGGGAGGCCGAGGCGGGCGGATCACAAGGTCAGCAGATCGAGACCATCCTAGCTAACACGGTGAAACCCCGTCTCTACTAAAAAATACAAAAAATTAGCCGGGTGTGGTGGCGGGCACCTGTAGTCCCAGCTACTCCGGAGGCTGAGGCAGGAGAATGGTGTGAACCTGGGAGGCGGAGCCTGCAGTGAGCCGAGATTGCGCTCCTGCACTCCAGCCTGGGCGACAGAGCGAGAGTCCGTCAAAAAAAAAAAAAACAAAAAAAAACAAAAAAAACGAACGAAAGAAAGAGAAATTATTTAGGCAGATAGTGGGTAAAATAGGGCAAAACAGTCCTCAGCAGAATTTTCCTTTTAACAAAAGCAGCCCCCAAATCATTATAAAAGGCAGCCTGAAAAACCAAGCTGTAGACATAGATAAGAAAGCTGGAAGCTTGCACAGGTGAACGCAGGCAGCTGTGCCAATAGAAAAGGGCTACCTGGGGGCCAGGTATGTTCAGCATGGAGGCTCCATCTTCCCTTTCCATTGTCATCACGTGAACAGTAAAGAAAAAGGCAACATGGCCCCGGCCAGAGAACACATCCGCATAATAAAAGATTAGGGTGGGGGCAGCCAGGTTTTTGCCCCCTATGCAAAGGGCACACCTGGTCCAACCAATCTTTCATGCCCTGTGTAAATCAGACAACGCCTCCTTAAGCTCATCTATAAAACCCCTTACATTCGCAGAAGCAGCAACCCATTTTTTCGGGACCCCTCTCTGCTGCAGAGAGCTCTTCTCTTTCACCTATTAATCTTCCACTCTGAACCTCATTCTTGTGTGTCTGCATCTTAGTTTTTCATGGTTGTGAAACAACAAACCTTGGGTATTTACCCTAGACAAACAATACCGTTTCACTACAATATGGATGAAGGTTGAGGACATTATGCTTAACGACATAAGCCAGTCACAAAAGGACAAATACTACATGATTGCACTTACATGTGGTAATAAATAGTCAAACTCACATCAAATTAGCTGGGCATGGTGGTGTGCATCTGCTGTCCCAGATACTTGGGAGGCTGAGGCTGGAGGATCACTTGAGCCTAGGTGGTGGAGGCTGCAGTGAGCTATGATTGTACCACTGCACTCCAGCCTAGAGTTCGAGACTAGTCTGGCCATGATGAAACACTGTCTCTACTAAAAATACAAAAAAATTAGTCAGGTGTGGTGGCATGCACCTGTAATCCCAGCTACTCAGGAGGCTGAGGCAGGAGAATCATTTGAACCCAGGAGGTGGAGGTTGCAGTGAGCTGAGATTGTGCCACTGCACTCCAGCCTGGGTGACACAGCAAGACTCAGTCTCAAAAAATTAAATAAGTAATTAATTAATTTTAAAAAGATAATGTTTCTGTATTAATTAGTTATTGCTACTAACAAATTATTCCATTTATAGTGATTTATAACAACAATCATCACTTGTTTTCTGTCATGATTTCAGTGGCTCAGAATATCGAGCATGGATTGACTGGGCAATTCCGTTTCAAATTCTCTCATAAAGTTGTAGTCAGATATTGGTTGAAGTGGGCTGCAGTCATCTGAAGGTTGGCCTGGGGCTGGAGCATGCACTTCCAGGATGGTCCCCTCACATGGCTGGTATGTTGGTGCTGACTGTTGACGGGAGGCCTCAGCTGCTCTCTGTATGAGCCTCTCAGAAGGTGCATTGAGTGGCCTTGCAACATGGCAGCTGGCTTCCCTCAGAATGAGTAATCCAGGAGAGCAAGACAGAAGCCACAATGTCTTTGATGACTTCGCCTTGGAAGTCACTGTATTAGTCCGTTTTCACACTGCTATAAAGAAATACTTGAGACTGGGTAATTTATAAAGGAAAGAGGTTGCATGGCTCTGTGGCTGGGGAGGCCTCAGGAAACAATCACAGCCGAAGGCAAAGGAGAAACAAGTACCTTCTTCACAAGGTGGCAGGAAAAGAGAAATAGTGAAGGAGGAACTGCCAAACACTTATAAAAGCATCAGATCTCATGAGAAGCCGCTCACTGTCACGAGAACAGGATGAGGGAAACTGCCCCCATGATCCCATCACTTCCCATCAGGTCCCTCCCTTGACGTATGGGTATTACAATTTGAGATGAGATTTGGGTGGGGACACAGAGCTGAACGATGTCAGCCCCACACCATCATTTTCCCAGAATTCTATTCACCACAATGGTTAGCTGATACTCGGGGGACACACTGGGGCATAAACCCCTTTTTCACACAAGGAGGCAAGGATCACTGAGGGCCATCTTAGCAGCTTCTACCACAGTGTCATATCATAAATAATATTCACCAGAGTTAAATTTGATGTGTGAGGGCCAGGCATGGTGGCTCACACCTATAATCCCAGCACTTTGGGAGGCTAAGGCCTCCTCACTTGAGGTCAGGAGTTCAAGACCAGCCTGGCCAACACAGTGAAACCCCATCTCTACTAAAAATACAAAAAGTAGCCAAGTGTGGTGGTGGGCACCTGTAATCCCAGCTACTTGGGAGGCTGAGGCAGGAAAAGTGCTTGAACTCAGAAGAAGGAAGTTGCAGTGAGCCGAGATCGTACCATTGCACTCCAGCCTGGGTGACAAGAGCAAAACTCCATCTCAAAAAAAAAAAAAAAAAAAAAAGAGCAGAGTGGTCTGTTTCGCATTGCTATGCAAACTCAACTGACTGAAGACTCCTTTGGGGACGGTTATGAAGAGACCTCTTAATGCAAAATCAGGCCATTTTAATAGCACACCATAGTCCAGAAATGTGTTTAGTGAAATCTGACAATAGGCCAGGCCCTCCTTCTTACAGGACAGGAGAGTTGCACCCAGCTTACATTTACATATAAATCAATGATATATATGCATATTGAGGGCAGAGGGAGAGAATATGAGTTTACATCATAAAAGATTTTGTCTGCTCTTCCTATCAACAATTTTATGCCCTGGAGTAGGAGGAAGACTGGTGATTTGAATCCAAAATTCCTTCACACATTGTCAGTCTGTAGATATCACTCATGGTGTGAGCATCTCACCTTGTGAGTTGATTCTGCTATTTTAAGTACATATTTTTGACACAACAAGGCCCTGCATAACCAAGCAATTCCTTCAGCTGATGCTCAACTGAAAACAAACACACAGAAACAGCAATCTGTTCATCTCTAAGAGCAGGGAAAAGGACTATTTTTAAGTTGATATGCCACTCAACAACATATTGTGTAAAGATGGCTCCATACACCAGACCTTATTGAGAACCAAAGACTCATAAAAGTAATTCTGGCAATACTAAATTCCAGCCTTACATGCATATATTCTTTAAAACTAAGTTCCTGGTTGGGCAAAGTGGCTCATGACTGTAATCCCAGCATTTTGGGAGACCAAGGCAGGACGATCACTTGAGCCCAGGAGTTCAAGATCAGCCTGGCACCATAGAAAGACCCTGTCTCTACAAAAAAAAATTAAAAATTAGCTGGGTGTGGCAGTGTGCACCTTTAGTCTCAGCTACTTGGGAGGATGAGATGGGAGGATCACTTGAGCCCAGAAGATAGAGGCTGCAGTGAGCTATGATCACGTCACTGCACTCCAGCCTGAGTGACAGAGTGAGACCCTGTCTCCAATAATAATAACTAGGTGTCTGAGAAAGCAGACTGCTGTTTTCAGCCTGCAAAATGGGTGTTCTAGGTAGAGGTCTCTACAGAAATAATTGTGTGTACGTGCGCACATGCAGGCGTGTGTATGTGCGTGTGCGTGTGTGTGAGAGAGAGAGATTATTTTAAGGAGCTGGCTCATGTAATTGTATGGGCTGCAGGCCGGGCTTGGTGGCTCACACCTGTAGTCAGAGCACTTTGGGAGGCCGAGATGGGTGGGATCACCTGAGGTCAGGAGTTCAAAACTGGCCTAGCCAATATGGTGATACCCCGTCTCTACTAAAATTAGCCAGGTGTGGTGGCGGGCACCTGTAATCCTAGCTACTTGGGAGGCTGAGGCCGGAGAATCGCTTGAACCTGGGAGGCGGAGGTTGCAGTGAGCCAAGATCGTGCCACTGCACTCCAGCCTGGGCGACAGAGCGAGACTCTGTCTCAAAAGAAAAAAAAAATTGTAGGGGCTGCAAGTCCTAAATCTGCAGCGCAGGCCAGGAAAAAGTTGATATTGCAGCCTTCAGTCCCAAGGTAGGCTGGAGACAGAATTCCTTCCTCTTCAGGGGACATCAGTCTTTTCTCTTAAGGTGTTCAACTGATAGATACGGCATTCCCACATTATGGAGGGTACTTTTCTTTACTCACAGTATACTACATATATCGAAATATTAATCACATTTTTTTGTGAGTCAGGGTCTCTCTCTGTCGCCCAGCCTGGCGTGCAGTAGCACAAACATGGTTTACTGCAGCCTCGAACTCCTGGGGTCAAGTCATAAAGCCATACTCACATATCAGCCTCCCAAGTAACTGAGGCCACAGGCACACACCACCACACCTGGCTAATTTTTGTATATTTTTTTGTAGAGACTCACCATCTTGCCAGGCTGGTATCAAATTCCTGGCCTCAAGCCAACCTCCTGCCTCAGCCTTCTGAAGTGCTGGGATTACAGGTGTGAGCTACCACATCTGGCTAATCACATTTTAAAAATACCTTTACAGGCCAGGTACAGTGGCTCGCCCCTATGATCCAAGGACTTTGGGAGGCCGAGGCGGAGAGATCACTTAAGCCCAGGAGTTCGAGGCCAGCCTGGCCAACATGGTGAAACTCCGTCTCTACTTAAAATACAAAAAAAAGAAAAAAATTAGCCGGGCATGGAGGCACATACCTGTAGTCCCAGCTACTTGGGAGGCTGAGGCACAAGAATCCCTTGAACCCAGGAGGCAGAGGTTGTAGTGAGCAGCAATTGCACCACTGCACTCCAGCCTGGGCGACAGAGTGAGACTCTATCTCAAGAAAAAAAAAAATACCTGTACCTTTACAACACCTGGACTGGTACCTGACCAAATAACTGGGTACCATGGCCTAGCCAAATTGACACAGAAAGTTAACCACTACAACAGCTACCATAGGAATCACTGAACCAACAAAAGCCCAAATGATCCCTTTGTTGATTTCATTCTTTTTCCTTTGTCATCAAATGCAATTACTTCAGTTTAGTATACAAAACTGAAATCCAAATGAAGAAAAACACCAACTAGTTTCCATTATTGTCATCAAGACACGTCTTTGGAACTCTCCATGGGCAACAGCTGCGCCTTTAGAAGTGGGAACAGAAGTGGAGTTTGCAGACGAGGTCCCCAAGGAGAATTCTTCTTCTTCTTTTTTTCTTTCTTTTTTTTTTTTTTAAAGTAAAAGGTATTTTTAAAACATGATTGGCCAAAGGGCAAAGGGCACAATGTCTGCTGAGCACTTCCTTTTTTTTTTTTTTTTGAGATGGAGTCTCACTCTGTCACCCAGGGTGGAGTGCAGTGACACAATCTTGGCTCACTGGAACCTCTGCCTGCCAGGTTCAAGTGATTCTCCTGCCTCAGCCTCCCAAGTAGCTGGGACTAGAGGCGCCTGTCACCATGACCGGCTAATTTTTGTATTTTTATGACAGATGGGGTTTCACCATGTTGGCCAGGCTGGTCTCAAACTCCTGACCTCAGGTGATCTGCCCACCTCTGCCTCCCAGAGTGCTGGGATTACAGGTGTGAGCCACTGTACCTGGCCTGTTAAGCACTTCCTTATAGCGGATGCAGCCTCTGGGCTGCAGAGGCAGAACCTCCCCTAGAAGGAGCTCCTGCCGGGCAGCAGAGACAGGGGAACCTTCCCAGGGAAGGGGTTCCAGGGACCCTCCTCCGTGGAGTCACCCGAGCGGAGGGGGCTGCTGTGAAACCCCATACTTTTCTGGGGTTCACACGCTGTGAGTCTGTAGACCTCTCTCATGGTGTGAGCATCTCACTTAGTGGGTAGATTCTATTTTAAGGACATATTATTGATACAACGAGGCCCTGTATACCCAAGCAATTCCTTCAACTGGTGCTCAACTGAAAAAAAAACACACACAGAAACAGCAATCTGTTCATCTCTAAGAGCAGAGAAAAAGACTATTAAACAAATTTGTCCCTCCCCTCCCCTCCCCTCCTCTTCTCTCCTCTCCTCTTTCGACAGGATCTCACTCGACAGGATCTCACTCTGTTGCCCAGGCTGGAGTGCAGTGGTGCAATCTCTTGGCTCACTCCATTCTCTGCCTCCCAGGTTGAAGTGATTCTCCTGCCTTAGCCTCCTGAGTAGCTGGGATTACAGGTGTGTGCCACCTGGCTAATTTTTGTATTTTTAGTAGAGACGAGCTTTTGTCATGTTGGCCAGGCTGGTCTCAAGCTCCTGGGCTCAAGTGATCCGTCCGCCTTGGCCTCCCAAAGTGCTGGGATTACAGGTGTGAACCACTGCACCTGGCCACTTAATCCTTTTAAAAAACAAAAATGTAGGAGGAAATCTGTGTATTTGTAATTACCAACTACAGCCCGAGAGAATGCCAAGCCCACCAGGCATAGAACCTTTGCTGATCTTGTCTGGGAAGGTTCTTCGGCCTCTGCTGCCTGGCAGGGGTTCCTGCGAGGGGAGGTTCTGCCTTTGCAGCCCAGAGGCTGGTCACAAACTCCTGACCTCAGGTGATCCGCCCACCTCAGCCTCCCAAAGTGCTGGGATTACAGGCGTCAGCCACTGCGCCCGGCCCCATCCTGGATCTTACTGACATCAACAATATTACAACATATTAGTAACTAATTTAAGGCAGAGAAATCACACCACAGTCCTGTGACCCCTTCCTGCCCTTGCCGACTGGTAGAAATTTCTCATGGGGATATCTGCAGCGTCAGAGCTCTCCAGCAGGGCACTCTTAGGCACACTCAAATGGAATTCTAGAAAGAATTTAACAGAGCGTCTGTTTACAAACTCGCGTGCGGGGCTAATTTTTACAACGTGGGACGGTGAAACCCCTCGGCATCACTCACCATAGTAGAGGTCAGGGGAGGAGAGAGCATGACTGAGCTGGGTGAGAGCTGGATCTGGGGAGGCGGAGCCCCAAGCCACAGGCAGCATCACTACAAGAAGTGGGGAGAGACAGGGAAGAAAGCCCCCGGCTGCTTCTCTTGCCCTCCGACCTCTTCTCAGGGCCTCATTAGCCAAACCCACAGGAAGACAAAGGGGAAAGAAACTCAGAAAATGTGTCCACAGAGGTCAAGCCCCCAGGGCGCAGAGCAGGGCTGGGAAGGAGGAAGAAAGCATAAGGAGGGCACGGAGAATAATCAGCTCAACAACTCACACTCACTGGTTCACGCTTCACAGAAGCCCAAAGCGCTTACACCTGGAGGCTTAGGAGGCAGCCCCGCCCCTCCAGCAAGTCCTGGTTAAAGTGGGCTGTCATCTGTATTGTTAACTGAGAAAAGCCAATACCTACGAAAGTGTTACTGTGCCAAATTACCGTATCCTCAAGGGGGTAGGCTTGCAGGTGCAGGTGAGGTGCTTGTGCCTTGGGGCCCAGTGTCACTGAGAAGGGTTCCTACACCTCCAAATCTCTTGTGCAGGCTTTACCAAGGGGGGCCTCACAAGAGAAGGGGAACGAGGCAGAGGACAGTTAACTAAGCAAGGACTTCACCTGACCTCTGCTAGTTCTCCTTCTCTTGCCTTTTTTTTTTTTTTTTTTTTTTTTTGAGACAGAGTCTCACTCTGTCACCCAGGCTGGAGTGCAATGGCGTGATCTCGGCTCACTGCAACCTCTACCTCCCAGGTTCAAGCAATTCTCCCGCCTCAGCCTCCCGAGTAGCTGGGATTACAGGCACCTGCGACCACACTCAGTCCATTTTGGTATTTTTAGTAGAGACAAGGTTTCACCATGTTGGCCAGGCTGGTCTCGAACTCCTGGCCTCAAGTGATCCTCCTGCCTTGGCCTCCCAGAGTGCTGGGATTACATGTGTGAGCTAGCATGCTCAGTCAAAAAAATGATAATCTGACACATGCTACAACATAGATGGACCTTGAGGACATTATGCTAAGTGACATAAGCCTGTCACAGAAGAGCAAATACTTTATGATTCCACTTACATGAGGCACCTAGAGGAGGCAAATTTATAGACACAGAAAGTAGAATAAAGGTTTCTGGGAGCTGGAGGAGCAGGAAAGTGGTGAGTTATTGTTAAATGGATACAGAGTTTTAGCCTAGGATGATGGAAAGTTCTGGAGATGGATGGTGGTGATGGCTGAACAACAATGTGAAGGTATTTAATGCCACTTTGTCCCCTTAAAAATAGTTAAAATTGTAAATTTTATATTATGTGTATCTTACCACAATAAAAAATAAAAATAAAACAAAACCTCCCTAGCTGCTTCCCATGGGGAGGCACAGCCAGGGCTCTGTCTTCAGGGTGGGCGCTGCCCCAGGGTTGGCCGTCCCTGCCGCCAGGGGGACAGAGCGAGACTCCGTCTCAAAAAAAAAAAGAAAAAAAAAACAAACATTAGCGGGGCGTCATGGCGCACGCCTGTAATCTTAGCTACTCAGGAGGCTGATGCAGGAGAAACTCTTGAACCCAGGAAGAGGAGGTTGTGGTGAGCCCAGATCTTACCTAACTGCACTCTAGCCTGGGTGACAGAGTGCAACTCCCTCAAAAAAAAAAAAAAAAAAAAGAGAAAAGAGAAGAGAAGAGGCTTAAGTGGCTCAGGCTTCTACAGGCTGTACAGGAAGCATGGCAGCTTTTGCTTCTGGGGAGACCTCAGGAAACTTTTACTCATGGCGGATGCAAAGCGGGAGCAGGCTCGTCTTACATGGCAGGAGCAAAAGAGAAAGCGAAGGAGGATGCGCCACGCACTTTCAAACGACGAGGCCTCGCAAGAACACACTCACCATCAGGAGAACAGCAACAAGGGGACGGTGCTAAGCCATTGATGAGAAATCCGGCTCCATGACCCCATTGCCTTCGACACTGGGGATTACCATTCGACCGGAGATTTGGGTGAGATCACAGTTCCAAACCATATCAGGGAGAAAGTGGAGGCTGGGAATCTGCACACTGCTCCTCTGAAAACCACCCATGTGCCTTCGAAGCCTTTGGAAAATCTTCGAGACCCTCTCCACCACCCCTAAGTCTACCCAGACCCTGTTCGAAGGCTCTGTTAGTCACTCTGCGGCAGACAAAAACAAGGCTAAGGGCGGTCAAGTAATTTACCCAACACCACCTGGCAAGTGGCTGCATTGGAATTCGAACTTGGGATGAGCTACGAAATCCATTGCCTTTCAACCATGCTGTCCTATGAAAACAAGGCTTGTGTGTTTTCCCTAGTATCATCTAAGTGCAAAATTACCCATTTGTGGACATCGGAAATTGTCTTGTGTGTTAAAATCCCTAACAATGTTATTACTACCTGCTGAGCACTCGAGGGCCTGGCAAGATTGGTTGTACAAAAATACAAGGAAATCATTCATCATTCATTTTCTCCTCTTCACACCCCCTAAGAAATCAAGCCTCAGTTGTCACAGAATTGTGTCCTAGTGACCAGCAGGTGGCACCACCACCTCATTGTTGTCTTGACACTGCCTTGGGGAGAATTTCATTTTGTAGGTAACCAGTGTAAATGGAAACAAAGTTTACCCCCCGGCCTTCTTTCCTACCCTGGCCTTGTTCCTCTTGTTTCTGCTCAAAGATGGGTAGCCTCCTGCTTGGCTCTAATTGATTTAGTTTCCTTGAATTTCATTTCTTTGACACTGAAAAGGATTTAGCTGGTAGTTTTGGCCATGAGGTGAAGGTATGATTGTAAGAACTCATTTACTGAGGGCTTACCTTGCACCCAGCACTTTGCTTGAATCATCTCATTTAATTGCTGCAATAAGAAAAGGAGGGGCCAGGCCGGGCGCGGTGGCTCAAGCCTGTAATCCCAGTACTTTGGGAGGCCGAGGCGGGCGGATCACAAGGTCAGGAGATCGAGACCACAGTGAAACCCCGTCTCTACTAAAAATACAAAAAATTAGCCGGGCGCGGTGGCGGGCGCCTGTAGTCCCAGCTACTCAGGAGGCTGAGGCAGGAGAATGGCGTGAACCCAGGAGGCGGAGCTTGCAGTGAGCCGAGATCGCGCCACTGCACTCCAGCCTGGGCAACAGCGTGAGACTCCGTCTCAAAAAAAAAAAGAAAAAAGAGAAAAGGAGATGAGTTCTGGTTTGGTTTGGTTTGGTTTTGAGACATAGTTTCCCTCGGTCGCCCAGGCTGGAGTACAGTGGCACAATCGCGGCTCACTGCAACCTCCACCTCCTGGGTTCAAGCAATTCTCCTGCCTTAGCCTCCCTAGTAGCTGGAATTACAAGCACACACCACCATGCTCGGCTAATTTTTGTATTTTTAGCAGAGACGGAGTTTCACCATGTTGGCCAGGCTGGGCTTGAACTCCTGACCTCAGGTGATCTGCCTGTCTCAGCCTCCCAAAGTGCTGGGATTATAGGCGTAAGCCACTGCACCCAGCCAAGTTCTGTTTTGATAATAATAGCACAAGCCTGGGGGCGCTGGATTCTGTTTAATTGTTTCAGTCTTTCATTGCTGGTCACTAGCCAATACTTCTGTGACAATTGAGGCTTGATTTCTTGTGGGGCTGGGGAGTATGATGATGAGAAACAAATGAATGATGAATGTTCTCCTTGTATTTTTGTACAACCAATCTTTCCCAGTCCTGGTATGTTCCACAAGTAGTATTAACACTAGTAGCAATTGTAACACACAAGGCAATTTCTGATGTCCACAAATGGGCAAAAAGACAACCCAAATTTCAATAGGTTTTTGAATGTTAGAAAAATATTACATCAATTTTAAACAATAAATGTTAGGGTAATATCACACGAGTTTTTCTCATTAGGAGTGTATTATATAAAACTTTATTTGATAATATATATTCTGGGTGACTATAATAAAATGTGATAAAAATAAAGTGACATACATAATATATATGATATTTTCGTTTATAACCATTATATGCACATTAATATTGCGTGTGTGTGTTTGTGTGTGTGTGTGTGTGTGTCACTGGGGTAAAGGCTGGGGGTATCAATCCTAACCCACTCACCTGATACCAACCAGCTCCAAGTTTTAAGAAGATATATACATGACTCCTTCCTACACGAAATATTATTACCAAGTATCACTATATGGCAAGATTTTCAAATCCAGGGCAGTCGCTCACTTAGAATCACGAGATTGATCCTGTATCACCCACCTAAACCCCTTAGCATGCAAATGAAGGCATTGTGACCCAAAGAAGGGGTGATTTCCTTGAGACACAGTGTTGGAATTGCAAGACCCCAACCCCCGACCCTATAATAAAGCTTCTTCGGCATGAACTGTTCTGTTCTTGTGTTTGAAAAAACAATGAATCCAAACACAGGGGTTCTCATTTATCTCTTGTTAAGTATGTTCTTTTTGATGTGAGTTTCCTGACTATTCAGATTTTTAAAAAGATATTAAATATGTCATCTAACTAATTGGCCATTTATCAAATTTGGTGCTACTTACAAATCTGATGGTGTCTTCTACGTCCTCTTCTGTGACTTTAATAAAAATGTCGAATGGCCAAGTTTGAGGACAGAGCTTACTGATCATTTACAAATTTCATTTAGGATCCTACTGATTCATGAAACCCAGGACTGGCTGGCTACATAATTTACAGGGTCCAAGGCAAAATGAAAATGCAGGCAAAGTGGAAATAGTGGAGGTTTAAGCCAAGCATGTGCCCTTCTGAATGTGGGGCCCTATGTGACTGCACTGGTCACACCCCTAGGAAACCAGCTCTGATTAAATCCCTTGGTTTCAATCATTCAACCTGCTACAAATCGATTTATCTAACATATGTCCATTGGAATAGCTTCTAGCCATGAGCAGCAGGAAACGCAACAAACAATGGCTTAAGCATGTAACAAGCAATCCAGGAGCAGGTAACCAAGGACTGCTGCAGCTGCTGATGGAACCCTTCTCTTTTCCTTTCTCTCTCTCTCTCTCTCTCTTTTTTTTTTAACAGAGTCTCACTCTTGCTATCCAGGTTGGAGTACAGTGGCACAATCTCGGCTCCCTGCAACCTCCATCTCCCAGGTTCAAGTGATTTTCTGGCCTCAGCCTCCTGAGTAGCTGGGATTATAGGTGCACACCACCACGCCTGGGGAAATTTTGTATTTTTAGTAGAGACGGGGTTTTGCCATGTTGGCCAGGCTGGTCTCGAACTCCTGACCTTGTGGTCCGCCTGCCTCGGCCTCCCAAAGTGCTGGGATTACAGGCTCGAGCCACTACACCTGGTCCTGCCTCCTTTCCCTCTCTTTAGCATCCAGTTTTCTTCTTCTTCTCCTTCTCCTCCTTCTTTTTGTTTTTTGGACTCTGGAGTCTCATTCTGTCCCTTAGGCTGGAGTGCAGTGGCACAATCTCGATCTTGGCTCACTGCAACCTCCACCTCCCAGGTTCAAGTGATTCTCCTGCCTCAGCCTCCCAAATAGCTGGGATTACAGGTGCGTGCCACCATACCCAGTTAATTTTTGTATTTTTGGTAGAGACAGGGTTTTGCCATGTTGGCCAGACTGGTCTCAAATTCCTGACCTCAGGAGATCTGCCCGCCTTGGCCTCCCCAGGTGTGGGATTACAGGCGTGAGCCACCACGCCCAGCCTGTCATTTTCTTCTCCTGACCTGAATAGCTGCAGTACCTTAAACCGTCATATCCATATCCCAGGTGTGAAAAATGAGGCATGGCAAAGGACAGAGAGCAAAACCTTCTTCTCTAAAGCATCTGCCTTTATATTCAGGAAAAGAAAGCTTCCTAGGGCTTTCAACTGACATCTCATTGACTATATCTCAAAGCTGCATCACATGGTCACACTTAGCTTCAAAGGAGGCTTGGAATTAGTGTTCCACTGTCCACTGTCTTCAGCTGAGAAAGTTGACATATATGTGGGTAGTATTTCTTTTCTTTTCTTTTCTTTTCAGACAGAACCTTCCCCTGTCACCCAGGCTGGAGTGCAGTGGTGCGATCACTGCTCACTGCAGCCTCTGTCTCCCTGGCTCAAGGGATCCTCCCACCTCAGCCTTTTGAGTAGCTGGGACTACAGGCACACGCCACGCCACCATGCTTGGCTAATTTTTTTTTTTTTTTTTTTGTAAAGACGAGATCTCAGCCAGATGCAGTGGCTCACGCCTATAATCTCAGCGCTTTGGGAGGTCATGGTGGGTGGATAACTTGAGGTCAGGAGTTTGAGACCAGCCTGGTCAACATGGCAAAACCCATCTCTACTAAAAATAGAAAAATTAGCAGGGCATGGTGGCATGTGCCTGTAATCCCAGCTATTGGGGAGGCTGAGGCAAGAGAATCACTTGAACCTGGGAGGCGGAGGTTGCAGTGAGCCAAGATCATGCCACTGCACTCCAGCCTGGGCAATAGAGAGAGACTGTGTCTCAAAAAAAAAAAAAAAAAAAAAAAAGACAAGGTCTCACTGTGTTACCCAGCTTGGTCTTAAATTCCTGAGCTCAAGTGATCCACCCACCTCAGCTTCCCGAAGTGCTGGGATGACAGGCGTGAGCCACTGTGCCCAGCCTGTGGGAAGTATTTCAAAGACCTGTTGCTGCAGAACAAACTGCCCCAAGTGGATTACAACATTTTGTTATATCTCATGACTTTGGAAGTCAGGCAGGGCTCAGCTGGGTTTTTGTTCCTCATGGCATTTTGGGGAGTGACTTGGTCTGTCCGGAGGAGTCTGTCCGGGGAGTCCAAACAGCTTCATTCACATGTCCGGCATGTTGGTGGGGATGGCTGGCAGGCTGGGCCCAGCTAGGATTGTTGTCTGGAGCGTCTACATGTGGTCTTTCCAGCATGGTGCTCTAGGTTCCTGCACCAGAGTAGAACTTGCCACTGCCTTTACAACAGGCTTTTGGAATCACAGACAGTCACTTCTGCTGCACACTTGACCAAAGCAGTCACCAACCTGCCTAGGTCCAAGAAGAGGAGACAGCAACCCAGTAGTAAAGTACAGGCAGCTGTACTGGCCAGTGAGAACCAACTCATATTTCAAAAACATTGCAAGCTGGTTGTTAAACGTAGCCGTCCTTAACATTGGCCACAGCGGAAATACATACATCAGAAACTGGCAAACACTACACATCAGGACTTTTTCCCCCAAAAAGCCAATTGTGAAACATTTACCAGTACAACACTGTTCACCTCTCTATAGAAAGAGTATGAAAAAATTCACAGCCACATTTTAAATCTGCTATAAACCAACCTCAGTGTTCTTCAGATTCACTTTCTTTTGTCTGGTCCAGCCCACATTTGTTTGGTCCTCAGGAATAGCATGAGAGAACTTGTCAAATGCTTTCTGCAACTCATGACCCAATGGCCTAGTTATACTATGTGAAAACAAAATGAGATGCTTTTGGCTTACCTTGTTCTGAATGAGCCCGTGCTGCCTCCTAGCATCACCACTTTCTCTTTTTTTTTTTTTTTTTTCTTTTTTTGAGACGAGTCTCACTCTGTCACCAGGCTGGAGTACAATGGCACGATCTTGGCTCACTGCAACCTCCATCTTCCGGGTTCAAGTGATTCTCCTGTATCAGCCTCCTGAGTAGCTGAGATTACAGGCACACGCCACCACTCACGGCTAATTTTGTATTTTTAGGAGAGTCGGGGTTTCTCCATGTTGGTCAGGCTGGTCTTGAACTCCCGACCTTGGGCGATCCACTTGCCTCGGCCTCCCAAAGTGCTGGGATTACAGGCGTGAGCCACAGCACCCGGCCAGCATCACCACTTTCTTTTTCAAGTGCTCAAACTAACTCAGGTTAACAACTTGTTCCAGATTCTTCCCCCAATGAATATTTTGGTTTTTAATGTCCAAACACCTCCTTTGTTCTCTTTTGAAAATAAACTATTTTTTAAATTTGTTTTTGTTTTTGTTTATTTTTAATTTTTGAGATGGTCTCGCTCTGTCACCCTGGCTGAAAAGCAGTGGCCTGAGCTCAACTCACTGCCACCTCCACCTCTTGGTCTCAAGTGATCCTCCCACCTCAGCCTCCCACGTAGCTGGGACTACAGTCATGCACCACCATGCCAGGCTAATTTTTTGTATTTTTTTGTAGAGATGGGCTTTTGCCATGTTGCCCAGGCTGGTCTCAAACTCCTGGGCTCAAGCAATCCACCCACCTCAGCCTCCCAAAGTGCTGGGATTACAGGCATGAGCCACTGTGCCTGGCCCTATTTTTTAAATGTTTCAATTGTGTAATATAACACACATGCAGAAAGTTCGAATATAAATATGTACAAACTAATAAATAACTAGGAATGAAACATCCCTGGAACTATCACACAATCAATAAGTTGAATGTTGGGAGAAGCCGAAAAATCCACTGATGTGTCTCTTCCCAAGATTAACTTTCCCCTTCCCCTGTAGGTAATCGGTTTCCTGACTTTTTTTTTTTTTTTTTTTTTTTTTTTGAGATGGAGTCTTGCCCTGTCACCCAGGCTGGAGTGCAGTGGCGTGATCTCGGCTCACTGCAAGCTCCGCCTCCCGGGTTTACGCCATTCTCCTGCCTCAGCCTCCCAAGTAGCTGGGACTACAGGCACGTGCCACCACGCCCGGCTAATTTTTTGTATTTTTTAGTAGAGACGGTGTTTCACAGTGTTAGCCAGTATGGTCTTGATCTCCTGACCCCATGATCCGCCCGCCTTGGCCTCCCAAAGTGCTGGGATTACAGGTGTGAGCCACCGCGGCCGGCCCAGTTTCCTGACTTTAATGGTATTTACTCCACTGCATTTCTTCATTGTTACAGCCACTTTGTGTGCATTCCTAAGTCACATAGTTGAACCTTTACACTTTGTGTGAATGGAACCATACTGTATGTATAATTGGGACAAACGTTGCCCAACTCTGACCTTTTAGTGTGTTTTTCTTTCTCCATAGTTTCTCAAAGATTAACAAGACTGATTTCACAATCACCGTTGTAAAATCTTTTGCACAATTTTAGGCTAAAACCTCGAAAATCTTTCATGTGCTATCATGAGATTTCATCTGTATTCACAAAAAAGTTGTATTTTCAGGAAATAGAAAATTGAAGGTTTTAAGATGGTTCTTGTTGAACTGGATGGACCTAGGGCTTCTTCATCACCTATCAAGTCTACTTTAAGGAAAAAAAAAGTTACAAATATCATAATATGTGTAAAATATTATGAATTCATAAACTGCATATAAAACATTATGCCGTAATCCCAGCTACTTGGGAGACTGAGGCAGGAGAATCGCTTGAATCCAGGAGGTGCAGGTTGCATTGAGCCGAGATTTGCACTCTAGCCTGGGCAACAGGGCGACGCTCTGTCTCAAAAAAAAAAAAATAAAGATGCATATTATAGATACTATAAACAGGCCGGGCGCGGTGGCTCACGCCTGTAATCCCAGCACTTTGGGAGGCCGAGGCGGGCGGATCACAAGGTCAGGAGATCGAGACCATGGTGAAACTCCGTCTCTACTAAAAATAGAAAAAATTAGCCGGGCGCAGTGGCGGGCGCCTGTAGTCCCAGCTACTCGGGAGGCCGAGGCAGGAGAATGGCGTGAACCCGGGAGGCGGAGCTTGCAGTGAGCCGAGATTGCGCCACTGCACTCCAGCCTGGGCGACAGAGCAAGACTCCGTCTCAAAAAAAATAAATAAATAAACAAAAAAATAAAAAATAAAAATAAATAAGATACTATAAACAGAGTTGATATTTACATTCTAGCCTATATTCAGCCCGCTGGTTCTCACCCTGCCCTTTAGGCACCTTGCTGGGGGGCTCAGCTGTATTTGGTGGGGATGCTTCTCAAATCCAATTACGATACCTGGTGTTTGCTGACCTTGGGTGCTCTTCTTCCCATACTGCCAAGCGTTGACATTCCGACTTTTCTTCTTCAGGGGCCTCAAGGCCCACTGAGTAAATCCTGTGTCTTTTTTTAAATTCTAATGTTTCTCAGGTTTTTGGGGTAGTGTCATATCTGGGAGCCAGCAGGGGCCCAGAAGGAAGAGAGGATAACTTAGCCTCCCACCTCCAGGCCAGCCACCTGTCCACCCAATTCCCCGGCGAATAGCCTTGATCAACACACATAGGCCATGGGCACACATGCTTGCACACACGCACACGTATGCACACACATGCACATACACACACTTCCCTCCCCCATTCTTCTGATAAATATGTTGCACAGAGAAGTGAGGAATGCGAGCTTCCCTGGCACTCCCAGGGTCCCCACGGAGATGCAAGGGCATTGGAGAGCCTACGGCACTTCCTGAGGTGCCCCAACTCAAAGTCCCCTTCTTTTACTTCTGTTGCACTCCACCGACCTTTACCGAGGGCCTCTTCTGTATCAGGCACCTTGTGCTGGTGCTGTGGAGAATAAAAATGATGGCACAAGAAGGGCACCCATCACATGATCAAAGAAAGGACAAACTTTTTTTTTTTTTCTGAGATGGAGTTTTGCTCTTGTCGCCCAGGCTGGAGTGCAATGGCGTAGCCTCGGCTCACTGCAACCTTCACCTTCCAGGTTCAAGCGATTCTCCTGCCTCGGCCTCCCGAGTAGCTGGGATTACAGGCACCCGCCACCACACCTGGCTAATTTTTGTATTTTTAGTAGAGACAGGGTTTCACCATGTTGGTCAGGTTGGTCTCAAACTCCTGACCTCAAGTGATTCACCCGCCTCGGCCTCCCAAAATGCTGGGATTACAGGTGTGAGCCACCGCACCCAGTCAGGAATAAACCTTTCTGCCTTCAACACAGCTATGCAAAACATTTGGAAAAGAATAAACAGTTCACAAGCTGGTGGTGGTGTGGGGAGGATCCTTCTGCTCTGAAATATGTGTCTCAGGGAGACTGAAGTCTGTAAGCAAGGTAGAAAGTGATTGGGGGTGTGAAGGGGAACTGGCTGATCCTAACTGGCAGGGAAGGGAGATCACTGCAGTTTGGCTGAACAGCTTGAGTCAACGAACCGGCTTAGCACTCCCTCTTCCCTCCCACCCACTCCAAGCCTGTTCTCCCCGCCATGTCTCCCCATGATATTAGTTTACTAGGGCTGCCATAACTAAATGTCCCAGATTGGGTGGCATGGAATTTATCGTCTCACAGATGTGCAGGCCGCAAGTCCAACATCAAGAAATGGGCAGGTTTGGCCTCTTCTGAGACCTCTCTCCTTGCCTTGCAGATGGCCGCCTTCTTGCCATGGTGTGTTGTGGTCTTTCCTGTGTCCTTACACCCTTGATGTATCTTCGTGTCCAAATTTTCTCCTCTTGTAAGGACACCAGTCAGATTGGATTAGCATCCCCCCATACGACCCCATTTTAACTTAATTGCCTCTTCAAAAGTTCTATCTCCAAATGCAGTTACATTCTGGAATACTAGGGGTTGGGACTTCAACATGTAAATTTGGGGAGACACAGTTCAAGACCATAATACCCATCTTGGTCAGTGGCTTCACCGTTCAAGACCATGAGGTAACAAACATGAGACTCAGTGTCAACATGTTGAAGACAGTGGAGTAAAAGAGTTGAAAAACCTGGGTCTATGAAGACATCCATGTCACATGTCCTTCAATGACTTGTCAAATACATGATAAATGAACTTCTGGTTTAGATCACCATGAGTCAAGTGTCCTGTCTCCTGCAGCCGAAAGCATTCCTACCTAGTGACCTCCCCTAGCATTTACCACGGTGCCTAGCATACAGCAGGCACTCAATAAAGATGTTCACCTGAATGAACTCACTGATTCCAAGCCTTCAGTAGTAGCTCTCCATCCTCTCTGTTGAGAGACTTAAGCTCCTTAGGTCAGGTCAGCTAGGACTCTCTCTCTACTCAGGGTCTGGTCTCCAGCTTCAGCTGCTCCTCCGTACCTCACTCGGGCAGACTTGACCCTTTTTCTAGGATAAAATTAACCAAGAGGGATGCAGAGGATGCTCACAAGAGAGCCAAGGGCTGAGTGTGCATTTCAGAGTCTCGGGAAGCAGAGGTAAGTGTGAATGACACAGAGGAGATTTAGAGCAGGAGGAGGTTCAGCACAGGGCTGTCTCCAAAGGACCAAAGCCTTGGGGAGGGATTGGAAAGGCCTTGCAGAGACACAGGAAGGATGGCAGATACCAAGGTTAAGGAAGAATTTGCTTTCCTCCCACAAAACCAGAAAACATGGTTAAATGGAAAGTTGCTGTATTTATTTCCTAGGGCTGCCTTAAAAAGTACCACAAACTGGGTGGCTTAAAATAACAGAAATTTACTCCCTTACAGTCTGGAGTCCATAAATCCAAAATCAAGGTGTCAGTAGGCAGGGTTGGTTCCTTCTTGGGGACTCAAGAAAAAGTCTGTTCCATGCCTCTGTCCTGGCTTCTGGTGGCTGCCAACAACTCTTGAAATTTATTGGAGCTACGTAACTCTGGACTCTGCCTCACTGTCTCATGGCTACATGGCTGTCTCCCTCTGTCTCCATCTGTTTCTTCTTCCTTCTTCATTCTTCCTTCTTCCTTCCTTCTTCATTCTTCTTCCTTCTTCATTCTTCTTCCTTCTTCATTCCTCCTCCTCCTCCTCCTCCTTTTTGAGACAGTGTCTTGCTCTGTCACCCAGGCTGGTGTGCCGTGGTGTGATCACAGCTCACTGCAGCCTCAACCTCCAGGCTCAAGTGATCCTCCCACCTCAGCCTCCTGAGTAGCTGAGATTGTAGGCACATGCTACCATGCCTGGCTAATTAAAAAAAAAAAAATTTTTTTTTGAGATCTCCCTGTTTTGCTCAGGTTTGTCTCAAATTCCTGGCCTTAAGTGATCCACCTGCCTTGGCCTCCCAAAGTACTGAGATTACAGGCATGAGCCACCACACCCAGCCTCTTCTCTTTTTATAAGGACTCATCCTATTCCAGAATGCCCTTATCTTAACATACATTTTGTTTACATATGCAATGGACCGATTTCCAAAAAAGGCCAAATTCACAGGTACCAGTCCCCAAATCTGTGGTGCTTTGCTAGGGCCATTGTGACACCATAAACTGAGTGGCGTAAGCAATAGCAGTGTATTCTCGCACAGCCCTGGAGGCCAGAAGTCCAACATCAAGATCCCAAGCTGGCTCCTCCGGGGACTGTGAGGGCGGGATCTGTTCCAGGCCCCTCTCCTCGGCTTGTGTCAGATGGCTGCCTTCTCCCTGTCTCTTCATACCCTCTTCCCTCCGTGCATGTTAGTATGTTTTTGGGAGGCCCAGTTCAACCCACAACAATTGGCCACTTTGGGAGAGCTCTTGCAAGCCCAATGGGATATCCTGGATGGTCGCAGTTAACTGGGAGTTGGGGAGGAGAATTTTCACAACATTTTATACAATAGTATTTTTTTTTTTTTTTTTTTTTTTTTTTGAGACAGAGTCTCGCTCTGTCACCCAGGCTGGAGTACAATGGCAAGATCTAGGCTGCCTGCAACCTCTGCCTCCTGGGTTCAAGTGATTCTCCTGCCTCAGCCTCCCGAGTAGCTGGGATTACAGGTGCCTGCCACCATGCCTGGCTAATTTCTGTACTTTTAGTAGACAGGGTTTCACCACATTGGCCAGGCTGGTCTCAAACTCCTGACCTCAGGTGATCTGCCTGCCTTGGCCTCCCAAAGTGCTGGGATTACAGGTGTGAGCCACCGTGCCCCGCCTATACAATAGTCTTTAAAGAAAGAAAGATTTTCTATTCCTTTCTCTATTTCGTAGGGAGCTATCTATCTTGAGCCTTAGTCGTTTTTTATTCTCCATACATTTAACATAGTACAAAATAGGGCCTTGATAAAGGTCCATGGAGTTTACTGAGCCCCCTGCAGCATGGGCAGTGCCTGGCACTTACAGCAGAAGATGTGGTCGAGGCTAGTGAAAAAGAGGTTGACTTCAAAATTACACAGACCAGGTTCAAATCCTAAATTTGTTTTGTGATGACTCTCGTGGCCCTGAATTAACCCTCCAAGCCTCTGTTTGCTCATCAGTAAAATGGAAACTCTCAGAGTATCTACCCTTTGCGGTTGCTACCAGGACAAAATGATGTGATGCACATATGATGCTCAGCAGAGGGCCTGGCTCATGACAGGTGCCTCATAAACACTACAGTTGGGCACTCAGTGAATGTGTGTTGACTTGAACTGCATAGCAACATGATGTCCCCACTTGGAAAATATATTTACCTTCCAGCATTTCGGTGTGGATTGTAGAACATAGTCGGGTGCCTGGATTTCCCGCACACACTTGCCCAGCCATAACATGCATTTGACAACTTTCACATGATGGCCATCAACGTGAACATCGAAGGAAACCTGCCTCTGGGGCTTTCTTAATCTGAATTCAGTGATCATCTAAATACAACAGCTCTTTTCCATGGTTGTAAACTTTGCCTTGGATTGTTTGACCTTGGATATCGGGACTTTGTTTCTGAATTTGTTTCACAACTCAATTTGGAGAGGAAAAAAAAACAACGGAAGGTGGGAGAGCTGCTTTGCAAGAGACACACCTTGTTCAAGACACATGTCCGCCTAACAGCTCCAAGAGAGGGTGGAGAACCTTCGTTCCCTAAACCTGCATCGTGTCACAACACACAGTGACAAGATGCGCAGCAGCATTCCACTGGCTGTGGCAGACTGAGGGGAGAGTGAGTGGACATTGGAGCTATTTACATTCCCAACCAAGGCTGTGCTGGCTCCTCCCCTGGCCTTCCTGGGCCGATTCTGATAGACCTGGGTCAACAGAAATCCTGCAATAACTTTAGGGTCAGCCTCACCTCTGTGATCCCAGCACTTTGGGAGGCCGAGGCCGGTGGATCACAAGGTCAGGAGTTTGCTGGCCAACATGGTGAAACTCCGTCTCTACTAAAAATACAAAATTAGTGGGGCATGGTGGCATGCACCTGTAATCCCAGCTACTCGGGAGGCCGAGGCAGGAGAATCGCTTGAACCCAGGAGGCAGAGGTTGCAGTGAGCTGAGATTGTACCACTGCACTCCAGCCTGGGTGGCAGAGCGACACTCCGCCTCAATAATAATAATACTAATAATAATTTAGGGTCAGTCCCAGATCCAAATGAATCGTGGTTTCCAAAAGGCAAAAGAATAAAGACATGTGAGCTACACGATGCAATGGGCTAAGGAGATTTGGCCAGCTGGACCACAGGGCATGACATAACACACAGCTGGCTTCAGGCGTGGGCCACCCCCACCTCTCCTGACCCCTAAAAAGACCTTCATTGCTTCCAGGTAGAAGAAAGTGGTTTGAGCTTATAGAGGAGGAGGGTTTGCTACACTGGGTTGACGCCGAGGTTTCTTGGAAGTGTGGGGAACAGTGGGGAGTGGGGAAAAGATGATTGACAGGACAAGATAAATAAAGCTAGTCGATCAGGATTCTCTCACCTCTCAATAATGTTGATAATAATTGGCATTTCTGAGCTTTGGCTGTAAGACAGGCAGCAAATGAGGTGTTTGTCATATGTTATCTCTGGTTCTCACAACTCTCAAGGTGGCTTTTATTTATTTATTATTGTTTTTTGTAGAAACAGGGTCTTGTTATGTTGCCCACAGGCTGGTCTCCCGCTGGCCTCAAGCAATCCTCCCCCCTCAGCCTCCTAAAGTGCTGGAACTACAGGCATGAGCCACCTCACCCAGCCTCCAAGGTGGTTTTTATTACACTCGTTCCATTTATCTATGACCGCATAATAAATGACTCAAACCACAGTGGTGGGAAGCCATAACTGCTTTATGATGCT